>NC_057743.1:16563163-16614337 GCF_004010195.1 Chiloscyllium plagiosum | reverse complement strand
TCCCTCCAAGGCCCCAAGGGATCCTTCCATATCCATCACAAATTCACCTGCACCTCCACACACATCATTTACTGCATACGCTGCACCCGATGTGGCCTCCTCTACATTGGGGAGACAGGCCGCTACTTGCAGAATGTTTCAGAGAACACCTCTGGGACACCCACATCAACCAACCCAACTGCCCCGTGGCTGAACACTTTAACTCCCCCTCCCACTCCGCCAAGGACTTGGCCTCCTCCATCGCCAGACCATGACAACACGTCGCCTGGAGGAAGAGCGCCTCATCTTCCGCCAAGGAACCCTCCAACCACAAGGGATGAATGCAGATTTCTCCAGCTTCCTCATTTCCCCTCCCCCCACCTTATCTCAGTCCCAACCCTCGGACTCAGCACCGCCTTCTTGACCTGGAATCTTCTTCCCGACCTCTCTGTCCCCACCTCCTCCCCGGCCTATCACCCTCACCTTAACCTCCTTCCACCTATCGCATTCCCAATACCCCTCCCCCAAGTCCCTCCTCCCTACCTTCTTTCTTAGCCTGCTTGGCACACCTTCCTCATTCCTGAAGAAGAGCTTATGCCCGAAACGTCGATTCTCCTGCTCCTTGGATGCTGCCTGACCTGCTGCGCTTTTCCAGCAACACATTTTTCAGCTCTGATCTCCAGCCTCTGCAGTCCTCACTTCCTCCTAAACTTAGAAATGATACAAACTGGCCTGAGTCATCTTGAGTACTTGAAAATGGAAGCTGCATTTCCAAATGGTACATTTGTTAAAGCTATTTGTTCCCTTGGGTTAGAAGGCTACTAAAAAGCCTTCATAGATGCAGAGGCAATGGGAGTAGGAGTGAATGGATCCCTCAGTTTTCACCCTGCCTTCCTCAGCTCACCCAGACATACAAAGTTCAGCCCACAGATCCATTTTGTTTCGGTGTGAGAAATGGATTGGATCGAATTCAGCTATGATGCCACCTCATCATCTGCTAGGATTGCTCGTCTGTGCTCACACACCAATCGGCCATTTTGGGGGAGACACTGGAGATTGGCCTGTGCCAAGGGAACTGCTCCTAGCCAACAGTCTCCACGCATGAGGGAGGAGGAGAAAAGAAAACTGATAACCAAATCTTCCATTGTTTTCTTGCTGAGGAGATCAGGCATAAGGCTGAAGAGCAAAACGAAAAGAACCGGGAATGTAGAATTAAAATCTATGTGTTATAGATGCAAGATATACGAAAGGTGAGAGATGGGTTCGAGGTGAACTACAGACAGCCACAGCAGTAATTTGAAGTCTAAACAAACTGCAATGGAAAATACACAGAAGATGTGCCAAGAGCTCCCTGGATAATATCAATATTTATTAAATCATGAGAAAAAAATAACCACAGTTGACAGCTGGACTCTGTTAAGATAGTTCCTTCCTTATCCTTTTAACAGATTTGTAAGGCTACAGGCAGGAACATATGTGACAATTAACTTCATTTATTATTGTTTCAAAACAATTCAACAACAGCAATTTGCATTTTATAGCGTGCTTTTAACATAGCAAAATGTGCAAATGAGTATTATATGTCAAAATTTGATATCGAGCCACATAAGACATTAAGATAGATTACTAAACATGAGGCCAATAAGCAGGCATCTGCTTATTGACTACAAACTCCACCTTCAGCACTATAATCCAAACCCAAACTAATCTCCAAACTGGGAGACCTAGGCCTCTCTCCATCCTCTGCAACTGGATTCTTTGCTTCCTCACTCACAGACCGCAATCAGTGACAATCCTCAACGTCAGCACCCTGCAAGGACACATACTCAGCCCCTTACTGTGCTCCCTGTACCCTTATTACTGTGTGACCAAACTTCATCCAAACTTCATCTACAAGTTCACTGATGACACCACCCTTGTAGTCCAGAAATCAACCAATGACAAGACAGAATACAGAAATGAGATAGAGTACTTGATGATGTGGTGCAAAGATAACAAACTCTCCCTCAATGTCAGCAAAACTAAACAGCTGATCAGGAAGCAAGGAGGAGGATATACCCCTATCTATATCGATGGAGCTGAGATGGCGATGGTCAAGAGCATCAGGTTTCCAGGAGTGGCGGTTGCAAACATTCTGTCCTGGACCACACATGTCGATATGATGGTCAAGAAAGCACAACAATGCTTCTTCTTCATCAGGAGGCTAAGGAAATTTGGCATATCCCTCAGGACCCTCACCAACCTTTGTAGATGTACCATAGAAAACATTCTATTAGGATGCATCATGGTTTGGTACAGCAACTGCTTTGCCCAGGTCCACAAGAAACTACAAAACACAACGCATTCAATCGTGCCAGCCAATCTCCCATTCACTGACTCCGTCTACACATCTCGCTGCCATGGATAGACAGCCAACATAATCAAAAACCCTTCCCACCTCGATTGTAGTCTCTTCTAGTCTCTTCTGTCAGACAGAGCACACAAAAGCTTAAACACGCATACCAACAGATTCAAGAACAGCTTCTTCCCTGTTGTTATGAGACTGCTGAATGGACCTCTCAAATTTCAAATTGTGTTGATCTTGATTTTGTGCATCTCCTGTGAAGCCGGATCTTTGTATTCCTCACTCTGTTCAATCACCCTATGATCTTTGTATCTTTGTATGTTATGATCTGCCCGTACTGCTAGGAAAACAAAACTTTTCACTGTATTGAGGTACTTGTGACAACAATAAATCAAATCAAATTAAACAGGTACATTTCTTGGAGCATGTCAAATTGTATCGAGGTGTCATCAACTTGTAACATTGTACGTGGGATTTTAATTCATTCAAAACCTATTAATTTAACAGAGCTAAAATTGGGCAAATGGATTTGTTGTTATTTCTCTCTCCACAGGCCTGACCTGCTGAGTATTTCCAGGATTTTCTGTTTTATCTCGAAGCATCTGCAGCCTCTGAGTTATGGTGAGAACATTCCCATCTGCAGTGACTGTAACCAAGCCAGCCCAGTTGGACCTCAGAGAATATGAGTTCCCTGATGGACGCTGTTAGCCTAGACCAATCAGGGAGGCCTGGCTGACAGATATAAACAGGAAGTACCAGAAGTACCAGCTGGGTCAGTGTCATGCAGTGTGCACGTGTAAGTACAGGGGTGACTTAGTGACAGCCTTCGAAGAGTTATTTCACACCCAGCTAAATGATGGGGAACTGTTGGAGGAGGATGGTGTGGCAAAGGGTATCAAAGACTGCAGATGGACAGAGAAGGATGAGGAAAGATGGTTTCTTGTAGCCATTAGATGACATTGTTAGGAGCCATTCAAGAGCTGTGACAGGGTAGAAGCCTGATTGGAAAGGTTCTATTATGGCGGATTGGGATTGGGAGCATGTTGGGTGCCTCAGAAAGGTTTTGGGAACTCTTATAATCCCACCAAAAAAAGTCTTACATTTATACAGATGTTTTTGCGACTTCAGGATGTCTCAAAACTCATCCTAATCACTCTGGGGGATAAGTGACATCACTGGGCTCAATACTGAGTAATAAAAAGATGGGGTACTGGGCTAATGGTCGGATACTTGGTAGTGTGGATGAGCAGAGGGATCTTGGTGTCCATGTACACAAATCTTTGAAAGTTGCCACCCAGGTAAATAGTGCGGTGAAGAAGGCATATGGCGTACTGGCTTTTATTGGGAGAAAAGAAGGTTTAGGGGTGACTTGATAGAGGTGTACAAGATGATTAGGGGTTTAGATAGGGTCGACAGTGAGAATCTTTTTCCACGTATGGAGTCAGCTATTACGAGGGTACAAGGGGGCATAGCTTTAAATTAAGGTATAGGACAGATGTTAGGGGTAGGTACTTTACTCAGCGAGTCGTGAGTTCATGGAATGCCCTGCCAGTAGCAGTGGTGGACTCTCCCTCATTATGGGCATTTAAGCGGGCATTGGATAGGCATATGGAGGATAGTGGGCTAGTGTAGGTTAGGTGGGCTTGGATCGGCGCAACATTGAGGGCCGAAGGGCCTGTACTGCGCTGTATTCTTCTATGTTCTATGTTCTATGAGGCTTAAGCTAACACTGGGTGGATATGGGTTCAAATCAAAACACAATAGCCCTAGCTTGAATTTGAATTTAAATCATAACATCTGGAATTAAAAAGCTAGCCTCAGTGATGGTGACCTTGAAGCCATTATCAATTGTCAAAAAAACCTACCTGCTTCACTAAGGTCCCTGAGAAAAGGAAATCTAACCCAGTCTAGTCTACACATGAACCCACAGCAAGGTCATTGACACTTGATTCCACTCCGTTCAAGCACAATAGAAATTGGTGATAAATGTTTACTTTGCCCTCTTCTCATGATAAAAGAAAGGAAACAAAGAAAAGGCTTTCTAAAATATAGGGCTGAATCTTACATCTTTTTGACTAAGTGTGAATTGGGTCAAGGTGTTTTGGAGGGATCCTTGCCATGGAATGCTTTGCCTGCAATGGTAGTAGATTCGCCAAGTTTAACTGCATTTAAGTCGTCATTGGACAGGCATACGGACATACATGGAATAATGTAGGTGCGATGGGCTTCAGATTAGTATGACAGGGCGGCGCAACATTGAGGGCTGAAGGGCCTGT
The DNA here is from genome assembly GCF_004010195.1 of Chiloscyllium plagiosum. Taxonomy (NCBI): domain Eukaryota; kingdom Metazoa; phylum Chordata; class Chondrichthyes; order Orectolobiformes; family Hemiscylliidae; genus Chiloscyllium; species Chiloscyllium plagiosum. Next base: position 16,609,738 of record NC_057743.1, on the reverse strand, counting down.
ACTGTGCTGTAATGTTCTATGTTCTATGAGGCCTCATGAGATTTCTTAATGTGTCTTATCAAGCTGATTTCATTAACCAGAGGTTTATAAAATCATAAGGGGCATGGATAAGGTGAATAGCTAAGGCCATTTCCCCGAGGTGGGGGAGTTCAAACCTAAAGGGTATATTTTTAAGGTGAGGGGACAACGAGTTAGAAAGGACACAAGGAGCAATTTTTTTTACACAGAGAGTGATTGGTGTGTGGAATGAACTGCCAAAGGAAGTGGTGAATGCAGGTACAGTTACGTTTAAAAGATATTTGGATAAGTACATGAATAGGGAGGGATATGGGCCAAGTGCAGGCAGCTGGGACTAGTTTAGTTTGGAGACATGGTCAGCATGGACTGGTTGGATCAAAGGGTCTGTTTCCATGCTGTATGTTCCTCTCAAGCCCATTTTACCACAGATGCTTTTGGAACAACCAACCACTTAGAGGAAATCTGCTAAAACACCAAATTCCCTTGCACCATGCCTTCTTTAAAAGTGTTGGCAATGGGCATTGGTCCTCATAGGTAACATCATGGCACAGTGACATTAGCGTGTGCAGTGTTTCTGGTGAGGAGCTACCAAGCTGTGATACATACAGCCCCATTCTCTCACCCTTGTCACAGTTTAATCACCAGGACAAAGAGTTTACCTGCCTGTAGCAGCATCCTGTCTGGACGCCATCTCTAGCTCACCGCTACTTTGTCCCCAGTATCCTCCAGAGACCTGTCTCTTGTCATTGTGCAGTAGTGGATCATCACATACAGGCAAACCATTGAACAATTCCAAGCATGAGCTTTTATTTACAATCAACAAAGGTGAACACAAATTAAACCACTTGAGGCTGCAGTCCACCTCCAAAATTCCAGCTAAATAAATTATGAACAATGGTTATTTTATACTCCACGATGATCTTCTGCACCCAGCTCTCATTGACCAGAACCAATATCAAGCGGGTCCTGCTGGGTTTGTAGTGTCCAATGCAGCTGAGTTCAGTCATAGAGTTATACAGCATGGAAACAGACTCTTTGGTCCAACTCATCCTCACTGACCAGATAACCTAAACTGATCTAGTTCCATTTGCATTTCCCTCTAAACCCTTCCTATCCATATACCCATTTAGATACCTTTTAAAAGTTGTCATTGTGGCAACCTCCACCACTTCCTCTGGCAGTTCATTCCATACACACTTCACCTGTTGCATGAAAAAGTTACCCCTCAGATTCTTTTTAAATCTTTCTCATCTCACCTTAAACTTATGCCCCCTAGTTTTGGACCCTCCTATCCTGGGAAAAAGACCTTGGCTATTCACCCTATCCATGCCCCTCGTGATTTTATAAAACTCTATAAGGTCACCCCTCAGCCTCCAGGGAAAACAGCCCCAGCCTGTTCAGCCTCTCCCTGTGGCTCAAACCCTCCAACCCTGGCAACATCTTTGTAAATCTTTTCTGAACCCTTTCAGGTTTTGCCACATTTTAATTCAAATATAACATAATCTAACCTAATCTCTTTTTCTTATCTTTTGCCGTGTAAAATCATATGTATGTCAATAATACCCAGCTGCCTGTCTCCTAACTCATAACAGATCCCCTCACCGTTGTGCTCACTGAGCCTGTCTGGCCATCAATTAAACAACGCCTCATTTTTAAAACTCTCATTCTTCTTTCCACAATTCTTCAAGGTCTTGTCTCGCACTATCTCTGCAATCTCCACCAAATCTGGAACCCAGCATTACCTTATATGACCCCTGTGCTCCTCCTCCAATCCTGGTTCTTGTGTATCATCGATTTTCAGCGCTCCACCACTGGTGTCATCTTAGTCTCTGAAATTTCCTCTGTAAACCTCTCCGCCTGTCTTCCTCTGTTTTCTCTTTCAGGCTGTTTTAACAACATCCTTCCTATAGAAGGGTGACCAGAATTGTACACAGTATTCCAAAAGTGGCCTGGCCAATGTCCCGTACAGCTGCAACATGACATCCCAAATGCTGCCAAGTGCTTTCTTCAACACCCTGTCTATCTGCAACTCAACTTTCGAGGAACTATGCACCTGCACCCCTCGGTCTCTTTGCTTGGCAACACTCTCCAGGACCCAACATTAACTGCATAAGTCCTGCCCTGCTCATGGACAAGGAGAACGCCCCTTGTCCTCTCTGACCCCTGACCCTTGACATGACACCTTAATGATTGTCACCACATTCCTCTGTACTCCCTTGTGGAGATGACAGTGGTGGTCATTGTCAATAAGCATTCTTCTGGTGTGCACTTAGAGAATGGCATTCTAACTGGAACTCCATCAATAAATACATCGATTTAGATCCTACCCACCTTCCCTTGGAGAAAATGAACCGGAAGTGACATCACCCACTTTAAGAAACCAAGACCTATAAATAGAGAGGCGGGATATACCACCAGCGCTTCACCGGAGAGCTCCAGAGTCTCACTGATGATGTTACCTTGTCATGGTGACGAAACATCTGAAAACAAACTTTCAGATTACTTGTGCACTAATCCCTCCAATATAGGCCCCCATACATCTTTAGCTCCTCCATCACCATGCTTCTCCCTTGTCATGGTGACGAAACATCTGAAAACAAACTTTCAGGCTCAGCGAGCTAACTTACATACTTGTGCACTAATCCCTCCAATATAGGCCCCCATACATCTTTAGCTCCTCCATCACCATGCTTCTCCCTACCTTTACACCCACTCCTCCAGCCTGGACTGTCCTACTTCTTGAGAGAGTCACCCCCCGACCCCGTGCTGCCCCTCTAGCCCTCCCTTGCACCCTATTACCATCAATGGACAGATTCTCAGCACGGTATTTGCTCCAGCTGTCTGAGCCACTTAGAATAGCAGCCCCTAGACATAACTGACCAGAGCCCTGAATGTTGTCGTTGTTGTGGCTCTCTGACTGACAATAACCGATTTCCATGACCTTCTGCTGCTGGCCCTGCAAGGACACATTGGACTGACATTGGACAGATCCCTGAACCCTGTGAGCAACCTGAGTGGATGACTGACTGAGGCCCAGGCTTTGGGCCCTGTGCAGATGTGACCGTGACTGAAGACACTGGGATTCGCCAATCATCAGCGGACCCCCTTGACAGTACTGATGACAAGTCACCACCCACTTCCCAACATGGCCACTTTGTAGGGTTTGTAGTCAGCAATTTGTAGGTGATTCGAATTATCCCCAGATCCCTGCTTCTTGACACTAGCCTTATTTAGCAAATGTGTTTCAGGGCAAAAACGCCTCTGTGTTTATTTAAATACAAAAGGTAAGTGTAATACAAGAAATGCAGGTAAGTGAAATAGACAGGGAAATTGACACAATCAACTATACAAAGCACAGTGATACTATTAAATATACTATTAGCGAGATTAAACACTATTAGAACTTAAAGACAATAGTTTTAATTACAGAACCTTTAATCAGGCTTCCTACCCTTGGGGTTCCAATGCACTGTCACCACCAGCCTTCCCCTAGGTTGGTATTTTGTGGTCTCGGGAGTTTCAGCTCACCACTGAGGAAAACGTGATTTTAAGGTACACCCAGTTGCTGAGGTTCTTGCTGTCGGTTCTCTTGGTTTGGAAGAGGCCCATGTCTGGAAGCTCTTGTTCAGATAGCGCGTGGCTGTCCCCCTCTCGGATGCCCTTTGTTCCAATGAAGCTCTTGGTTTGGCTTCCCGATTCAGCCCCTCAGGTCGGCCTTTGTAATTCATGGTTCTGAAGCTGCTTGTTGGGCGACTGTTGGTGGGGAAACTGTTTGTGCAGAAGCTTGTTGTTGAAAAAGAAGGCTCTCTCTCAAGTGAGATCGGGCCTGGCAGTTATACAGACTGTGTGCCCCGTTACCTGCCCTCAAATCTGTGTTGTCCATTGTGGTTCTACTATTTGCTTTGGAAGTCAATTGGTTTCCCGATCGTTAAGTGTACGTGTGAATGGATTCCGACTGAAGTTGAATGCCAGCTAGCACTGGAGGCCCCATGCTGCCTGTGCTGGGTAGCCTGAGGTGGACAAGTTAGTTTTGGTTCATTGTCCTCTTGGAGGGTTACACTGGAATTTCAGGCTGTACAATGGTTCCAGACTGCAATCTTGGCTCTGTGAGTTGTGTTTGTATAGTCTACACAAAACTCATTGCGGGTTCCATTTACCTTTTAAAAGTTTTGAGAAGTCCAGGGTTTTGTCCAATATTTTAGATATTAGAAAAGTCCAGGATCTCTTCTGTATTTCAGGTGATGGGGGCTTTTGCTCAGTTCTGCAGTCTGAATAAACATGCAGTCTGTTCGCTGCACAGGGGGCTGGTGCATGTTATGGGCTGTTCCTAAAGCCATCCTCCCCATCCCACCCAGACCAGGACACATCCCTCCTACCAGTGGCTGCGCAAAAGAACACGGTGATACGGTGGTGCTGAGATCCTTTGGCTCTGATGCCGACATACTCATTGGCACAGCAGGGCAAAGGAACTGTGAGTAGGCCGAAAAGTGCAAAGTGAGTATTGACAGCAAGCTGAGAGGTGGCCTGATCCAATCCATGAGCTGGCTGCCTGCCCTTGTGCGTTAGTGTGTCCTTGCTGCCACTTTTCAATACGAGTTATAGGTGCACCTTGCAATGCAGCTCTGTGCTTCCTAAGCATGCTGCTAGTGGATCGGAAGGGTCATGAGGGATTGGCAACTGGTGGATGCCACTGTCTGAGGATGAGGAGTGTGTGTGAGGCTGGTGCCCATGGATTGTGCCCTGAGGTACCGTTTAGTGCTGAGTGCGACATGGAAGCTGTTGCAGCCAGTGTTGAGCAGTGGACACCAGGTACCCGCTCTGATCTCTGTGTCGAGATCTCCAGAGTTCTGGCTTGTCTGCTAAAATAGGAGGCTGAATAATATTGATGTGAGTTTCAGCATTAATAACGGTGCTTAACAAATAATAATCCCATTTAATTGGCCACTCGTCACTGTCTCATGATAAACTTGCCTTGCCAGTGGATAAAATATATAAAAGGTGCAGTGGAGTTGCTCTCACTGTGAGGTAGGCCTGATGGGAATGCTTATCTGAGTTTGCCACAGATCATTCTAACCCAAATCTCGCAGGCCCCTATAAAATTCCACCTGAACTGAATTTTGCACGAAACCCTGTCACATTGCACCATTATTTCCTATTTGTGCTGTTCCCGAATCAGAGCCTTTATCACAAAAGCCTTTGATGTTATGACGCCTGGCAATCTCTTTACTAAAAGGAACCTGTTGCCTCATTTATACTGCAGTAATATCCTTCTTTCATATTTCACCTGCTCTGATCAAAAGCTTGATCGTGCAATGCCAGTCCTAAGGCTAACGGCTTTTTGTAGCTCCATATTTCATCATTAATTCCACGTAGCTTATTTATTTATTTATTTGATAACTTTCATGTACCTGCCGTAGTACACTGTTCTGATCAGTGGCTCTGAAACTCATTCCCTGCAGTGTTATCGGTACATTATGATCAAAAGGTTGAATTTCAGATACTCAGCCAGCATTAACTTTTCTGCTTTTGTAAGCCCAGGGCATTTCTACATCCTTTCAGATTTCCTAACAGTGGGTGGAACCTTCTGTTATCGGAGCTGGTGAGTTCGGAGGTGGGAAAACATGAAATGAGGTGGTTCCCTAATCTTGGCTCATTCTGCCTCCAGTCCAGTTAAGTTTTCACTGTGTGTGGTCAAGCTTTACTTTTTAATAAAACCGTCACCAAGTCACCCATGTTTCTAATTGAAAGAACAATTTACAAGTACTATCCAGCAGGGTCATTGCCACAATAACAGAGGCAGGCATGGGTTTGGAGAGAACAAGGGGCTTAAATTAAAATGGAGTTGGGGGGGGGGAAATAGTGCACTCCATCAGCTTGCGATGTTCAGAAAAGAGCTATAATCATAGAGTCATAGAGCACGGAAACAGACTCTTCGGCCCAACCAGTCCCTGCTGACTATAATCCCAAACTAAACTAGTCCCACCTGCCGGCACTTGGCCCATATCCCTCCAAACATTTCGTATCATGTACTTATCTTTTAACTGTTGTACCTGTACCCACATCCATTGTTTCCACTGGACGTTCATTCCACACACGAACCACTTTGTGTGTAAAAACGTTACCCCTCAGGTCCTTTTTAAATCTTTCTCCTCTCACTTTAAAAATACATCCCTTAGTCTTGAAATCCTCCACTCTAGTGAAAAGACACTTGCCATTCACATTATCCGTGCTGCACGTGATGCTATAAACCTCTATAATGTCACCCCTCGTCCTCCTACGCTGCAGTTAAAAAAGTCCCAGCCTATCCAGCTTCTCATAACTTAATCCCTGGCAACTTGCTGGTAGATATTTTCTGAGCTGACATTGAGATTATTGGAGGACACCCATCTCTGAGCATGCCCGGGCATGAATGGAACTGCACAAACAGGGCAGGCGGTCAGGAATTGTGAAGCCCCTTCATCGTTGATGGTTACTTCAGCCTGACCCAGGAGCAGGCCCATGAGGAGATTCTCTGACCTGTCTGCCCTCCGCTTGCGCCAGGAGGTGTGCAAAAATCAGGAACATGTTGCTGAAGAGCAACCAAATCAACAGCAACAAGCTACTTAAAAATAATTGACTGGGGGCGGAATCACACACAACCGCCAAAGACATGTTCCATGGTTCTATAGCAACGTTACTACTTGCTGCAAATTGGGCTGCTCCGAGTGGCCAAGGAAGGGCCTCAGTCTACTGCTGGGATGAACTGGGCTGTCAGTGGGTCTGCCCAGAGGCAGGAAGAATGCTCACTGCTTGTCAGCTCGGTTACCTGGAGGTGGCTGGGTACTTCTTGAGCAAAGGCGCTCAGTGCATGATCGAGTGCACGGTTAGAGGGCAGAATGGTGTGTGCCAACAGCCACCCGCTGCCCTCACTGTGAGACCACTGCCTGCTCTCACCCAACTCACTCTAGGATTGTTGGACCCAGGCTCACACTCTGTGGAGATGCTGAGCACGGAAGCAGCCAGCCTCTGATTGGTCAGCAATTTGCCAATGGGAGGGGGCTCTACCCTTAGTGACCCAATTCCGTCCTGTCACTGTCTTAGGTCAAAATCCCAGAAACCCATTCTGACCAGGGCTGTGGGAATACTGCGGCACATGGACAGCAAGGGTTCACTTCCACCTTCTCTAGGGCTGAGCCAGAACATGAAGATGTTAAAAACATGGCCACCAAGGAGCCTCATCTCGGTACTTCAGGTCAGATGCCCAGGGTGGGTAAGAGGTGGGATATATAACAGTAGTTATGTCATGCAGCTGGAATAGTGGCTCCCTTTCACATAGGCACACCAGAGTCCCTACAGTGTGAAAGCAGGCCATTCGGCCTCTCATGTCTGCATTGACCCTCTGAAGAGCATCCCACCCAGACCCACCCATCTCCCTACCCTCTCCCTTTAACCCTGCATTTAGCATGGCCAATCCACCTAACCTGCACATCTTTGAACAGTGGGAGGGAACCGGAGCATATGGAGGAAACCCACTCAGACATGGGGAGAACATACAAACTCCATACTGACAGTCTCTCAAGGTGGGAACCGAATCTAGGTCCCTGACGCTGTGAGGCGACGGTGCTAAATGCTGAGTCACCATGTCCCCAAAATGTAGAAAGGCAAAGGCCATCACTTGCCCTTCCCTCAATAAGGACTTGCCTGACTTATCCTGGCGAGGGCCTCACACCTCCCTGTGTTTCTCCTTGAGGGGTGCTGGCAATTCCACTACTCCCAGTAATATTGACCATGAATTGGCAGACAGCACTCAGGACAGGACAAGTCAGCAGACTCAGATTGGGAGAAAGTGAGAACTGCAGATGCTGGAGATCAGAGTCAAAATGTGTGATGCTGGAAAAGCGCAGCCGTCAGGCAGCATCCGAGGAGCAGGAGAATCAACCTAAGAATAGGCACAGATTGTCTTTTAAATAAAGTTGGGTTATCAGGAATGTGACCATAGCTGCAGAGGACCATATAGTGCTGCCTTATTAGAGAGACAATGGGTGGTGAGTTTAACCTTGTGGTCACCACCACTCAAGCATGGGGTGCATTTAAGCAGATAAACCTTTACAGTGACCTCAGCTAGTGCAGGAATTGAACCCATGCTGGGGGCATTATTCTATATCACAAGTCAGTAGTTCATCCAACCAAGCTAACTTACAGCCATGACTTTGGCAGGCGTTAACATTGACTCTCCAACCTGTTCATAAATCCGCACAGTGGAAATGTAAATTGCTCAGCTTTCTAACACGGATATCTCTCAAATTGTTAAGAACAATGAAAAGACACAGAAGAAATTCAGGGCAAGAGTGATTGCAATTTATTCTCCACTCACATCAGAGACAAAGCATTGGAGGGGAGCTATCAATTTTTATTAAATTTTGGCACTGAAAGGTTAAATATAATTAGTAATGAGACTTGCAAACTCTGCGTGAGCTTATTATCCCTTTTTAAAATATGAACTTTGCACATGTACAAAATTGTACAATGTCTTGGGCATTGAATTGCAAACTAATTCTTATATATCACACTGAAATGCATGAAATGCAATCAGAAAATCAGCATGGTGTCAGTGATGGACATGTACCATTTTTATAATAACACAAATTGCCCAACTATATTAAATTCAATAAAAAGCAATAAAAGAGGAAGTAACGTGGAATTGAATTTTTTGGACAGAGGAAAAAATCAATTGCAAGAAAATATCAAAATATCACTGATTGCTGGACCTCCTACTTTTAGTTAACAGCATCCATGGCTTGGGATCTATTGTGTTAAGTCTTGCATACGTGAGTATATCTTTAAGAGACATGTTCATGCTTTCATCACCATATCATAACATGTTACCTGAGATCTCAAATTCCACGTTACCTCAGATCAATCGAAGCATGATAATCTGAAAACTCTCTTATGACATAAAAGCTTAAGTTTAGCCAGACACTCCTGTGCTGAAAAATGTAATTTTTGTACCTAATTGTTTCTTGTGGCAAATGTCTATTTCCATTTTGTATTCTGAAGAACGTGTGCCTCAGCAAATGGTGCTCCATGGTATGACAGTGACGGCTGTCTCACAGTATATAATGAATATAACATATTAGCATAATATTTGGTCCGTATTGAACTACAAAAGCAATCATCCCAACATCCACAAACAAAACTGCATCAGAACATTATTCCAATGAGCCAACACACACTACAGCACAGAGGAACTATGCAGAGCAGAGGAAAATCACCTTTACCATGTATTCAAAAAGAATGGGTACCCAGTCCACCAATTTCTCAGCAACAAACTCAAACAAGCAGACAAAACACATCCAGAAACCCTAGCCACTCTCCTCTACATCAAAGTCATCTCGGAAATGACTGCCAGACTACTCAGACTCCTTGGCATCATGGTAGCCCACAAACCCACCAACACACTAAAACAGCAGCTAATGAACTTGGAAGACCCTAGACAGACAACAGGCAAAACTAATGTCATTTACAAAATACCGTGCAAGAACTGTAACAAACACTACATTGGACAAACAGGCAGAAAACTAGCCACAAAATGACATGACCCACCCACTCTCACTAGTATCCTTACATATAGATAAGGAAGGACACCACTTCGACTGGGACAACACATCCATCCTAGGACACACCAAACAGAGACACACACAAGAATTCCTAGAAGCATGGCATTCCAACCTGAACTCTATCAACAAACACATCGAGTTAGACCTCATCTACAACCCCCTGAAAAAAAACAAGAAATGACATCACCACAGGAAATGACATCACCAACCCAAAGAAACCAAAACATATAATGGAAAGCAGGAATTATCAGCAGTGCTTTGCCTGGAGGCACACTGAAAATGTTACCTAGTAGGGTGACAAAACGTCTGGAAATGAACCTTCCAGCTCAGTGAGCAAACCTACATCCAGAATAACTTGGTATATCACAAGTTACTTTCAAGGGCAAACATGTTCTAATGTCAAAACTCCCATGATATCATGTCAATGTTACACCAGGGACATGGCTACTGAATGTACAAGCTGTTTGGCATGTGTACCTGTGAACTGACCAGGGATGAATGAGGCTATTTATGAATGCATGTGAAGCATGTCATACATATCAACTCGAAAAGCACAGGGGTTCTTCATAAAAGCAGCAGAAGCCTATAACTTCTGGGAATTCTTCTTACTCCCGTCTTACAACTTCACCAGACTCCAATGAAAGTTTCATTTATTGGAATTGCACCTCATTCCTCGTCAGGTTCTGAGTGGAAGTTGCTCTCAGGAAATTCTTGCCCCTTTTAGTCCAAACTGCAATTTCCTGTGAACTCCATCCACAAACACTGTTTCTCCAACAACTGTTGTAGTCATTTCCAAAAGAATGCATGGATTCTGCTTCAAATAAGCTGATGACTGGAGAGTTCCATCTTCTAGCTACCTTCAACTGTACCTGCCACTTCAACCTCAGCAACATGAACATGGGTTGGATACACTTCCTGCAGTAATGTTTGTGCTGAATGGAGGCTCACAACTCTATCAGGATTAATGTAACATAGTAGCTCTGATATTGTGACCATTTTAAACTACACTAACCTCTCCTAAAGATCAGAAGATTACATTTGGAACAAATAATATGCAGCTTAAAATATCAATAACTTAGAACAAGCCGTTCCCTGCTTTTCTCTCACTAATTTAATGCAATCTTTAAATACATTCAGGATAAAACAATTGAGCCACTCAATACAACACGCAGTACAAACCTTCCGAAAGGGGTGAAGAAGCTTGCATTTATGTCATGCTTTTCACAGCCACACTGATACAAAGCTGTGTGTGGTCTTGAGGCTGTGGACTTGGATGTGACACTGAAAGTAACACTACGTATTACATGAGGACAGCAGCTTACCTGATCTTAGGGTGAAAGGTCACATACCACATGTAAGAGCAGTAAGACGAAGCCTCCCGGAAAGCTTCGTTAATGTTAAATCCTTGAGCGTGAGTATTGTTCTTCCAGTCTGAGGTATGACACGCTGGTCATCACAAAGTGCTTTCCCACCAATCAATGATTTATGAAGAGTATTTACTGCTGTAATGTAGAATACACAGGGGAAAGTTTTTACATCACCAGTTCCTACATATGCCAACATGATAAGAAGTAGCTTAACTGTTTTGTGATGTTCGGCACAAATGTATGTCTTGCTTTCTACTTTGGAGAATTGCATTTTACTCATGACTGGATTCTCCAAAGGGGTCACTGCAGCCATTAAATATCTACCTTATATCCAATAAACTAAAATTAATCTGTAAAAATTGTAGCAAAAGTTTCATTTCAAAATGACTTAATCATCCCAATCTCTCTCTGGTCTATGGACTGTAGGAATTGCCCAGTGTAGGTTACATTCAGATCCACCCTAGTTCATGCTGAGCTTGCTTGTCTTACTAAGTCATTACCTCAACTCTGAGCTAGAAAGGGGTAGAATTAACCCAAATTTCCTGCTCTGGTCATGACACAGTAACCTCTTGAAAATCCCCTGGTTATTGGGTATTGTAGAGCCAGCTCTCTCCAGTGACAAGATTCAGTCAGGTAGGAAGGGACTGGGCTGTTGCCCGGCCACCAACTGAGGCCCTTCATTGACCAATCAAGGACCTCATCCCATTGCCACCAGGAATAGCCCAGCTGTATGCAAGTCTGCTGCACTGGTGTGAGTGATAACTGTGTAGAAGATGGCAGGGAGGGGGTCATCCCGTCAATCAGGGAGGGTGGCTCGAAGGGTGATAGCCCGCTGTCTTTATTTCTGATTCCCTCATTACCCTATCCTTACAACATCCTACTTATGAAACACTTTCTCCTCCCACTGTCCCACATTACTTCTCCAGGTCTTCATAAACCTGGGACTCTTGGCTGCTGTCATCTGGCAGCCACCATGGGCTCCTTAGTGGTGCTGCTGAGCTTAAGAACTACTGATCTCTGAAACGGGTGGGCTCCTGTCCAGGGGGTTAGGCTACAATTGGCCTTGCCACTCTCTGATGTGTGGCTTTGGGCAGGGGGTGCTTCCCGGAAAGAGGCATCATTGGTTTCCAGTCAGCAGGCAAGACCCCTGACACCATATCAAAGTTCCACCTGTAGTGGCATTTGGTAGTGGAGGCTGTTTGGTCCATTAACGTGTATGATTGTGGCAATTGAAAAACCAACATCTTTATCATTTGTTAATCTAGCAGTGCAATGTTAAAAAAACACAGGTTTGCATTATAAAATCCTTCATATGATAATGGACATGAACACAATGGGTAGTTATTTGGTTACACATGAATATAAATTCCATTGCGATAACAGGCACTAAGGAGTTTAGCACCAACCTTTTTTTTTGAGTAACATGCTTTGCAAAGTCAATCTGAGACACTTGACAGATATGACACAATATATACACACTCATCCTTTCATGCACAGATACAGTTTCACATAATGATGTAATTAAGTTTAAAGAGATGGTCTCACAATCAGAGTCACTCATATCCAGAATCATTCTAAAGTGGCCACTTGCCTAGCAATTTTCTTGAGATCAAATGTTTCTGTACCTTTTGCGCATTTATTATTTCATCAAAACTTCATCCCGTGGAAACAATCATAAAGCATTCATAGCATTGGCTACACATACAAATCCAGGCAGTTCTTTTCACTTTATGACCCCAACAGTTCATATCCTTTCTCTGCTTTTAATGTCTTTTCCAAACTCATCTATTTGGCTGTTCCATTGGCTATCTTAGTCCATCCCTTATGGTTGGTGTCTGTGTCTATTGACATTTGGAAAATTATCCTACAAACCTTCCAAACAAAATGCATGATCTTGAGAGAATGTTACATTGCTGGCAGTAAATATAAATTGCTGATTAGTTGTGGTTACAAGTTATTAAAGGACGTGGTCTCCTTTGTGTTTTGGAACAGGAGTTTCTTGAGCTTTCCCTTAACTGACCACTGTTTTATCTTCTCCTGTTAATTTGGAGATTGCGGATGGATAAACGGTGGATGATGTTTCATCTTTGTCTGGACAGACTTTCCTCACCCTTCCTTTCCTATTTCCCAATGTCTTATGTTAAAGGCAAGGTGTAAATGCAAGCTTATTGGTGTACATCACTTTCGGCAGAAGACAAACTGACGACCAGAGCATCTTTTAAACAGATGGAGCTTTAATTCAGGAACACATGAAGCAATGAGACACTTTTATATGAGAAAACCCTACAGAAAGTGGAACATCCAGAATTTGATAAAGAAAAACATTAAAATAAAAATCTTTTATGATGTGCAGCAGCTGGACGGATATTATCCCCCTCAACTCCTTGATGGTCTTTCACGTCAAGTCCAAAATAACTGCTAGGATCATCGCTAAGGCGAGTTTGACACTTTTGTTGCATGCTGATGCACCTGAAATCAGAAGCAGAATTCCTTTTCTTGGTTTATTGCATTATTTGATGCCTAGGCAGCGTGGATAAAATAAATTGACAACCATAGGCAACTTTAATAAAGAACATTGTCTGACCTTATTTCTCAGCCAAGGTTATTTCTCAGCCAAGAACATTCACTGCTTGCTAACATAACAAAATCTTGTCGAGTTCAGCTTTCACCATGAAACTCCAGTGGCCACCATTGGCATTCCACAATATCAAGGGAGAGGATCAGGCATGTGCTGAGGTACCCTTCTTGTAGTATTTAAAGGGGGAGAGGGTCCATATTTTGATAATGTTCTCTTGATCGGTGTTTAAGGAGTTGCTTGAGAAAACCTGGTATTTTTCGGGGATATATGCATAATATTGACTGTCCTTTTAAGGCAGTTATAAAGCAGAAATCTAATTGGACTTCTCAACTTCTCCCCCGGCCAGGTGGTATTAATAGGCACAGTGTCAGATTAAATAAATGCTAACTACTGTCACTCAGGTCTATTAAAGGAGTCAATCTATGAAAGCAAGTTTTCATGGTAAATTCTCTACCAGTCCAGTTTGTACACAAATATTTTAGGTACATCATATCTGAGCCAATTTGGAACAATAACTCGGATTTGCACGTGTGAACTATGGGTTTCGTGGTCCCACTGTACCATTACAGGTGGAGGGGTCACCTGACTGGAGCCAAGGGGGTCAACTTGGTCAACCAAGGTTATTTCTCAGCCAAGAAATAACAGATGCTCCTTCACTGAGTCAAGCATTAACTCTCACTCTGCTATCGCTCTAAGGTTATTGTGCTACAATCCCCACCATTCAAACTGCTGATCGTTAAATTGGTCAAATAGCGCAAACTATTTTCCATTTCTGTTACTGCCAATTACAAAGTTTCTTGTTTAGCAAGCTGGTTTTTGTTGGCTGTTTGTACATGGCTAAGTATATATTGCAATTCTCAGTGTTGTGGAGCATTCAGTTAGAGACAAGCTGGGCAAGACTGTGAGATTTCAGCCAAAGGCATCAGTCTGAAAGTCTAATTGAGGAGATTGTAGTGCTTTGTCATGTCCCGACAGTGTGAGGATCAGGCAGTGTAATACACAATAATTACTGTGCCACAGAAATACTCAAGAGCACCAGAATTATAGAGTGCTGAGATGCAACGCAAATCTAAATTGGCCAGTGTAGACAGCAGGCAAATTGTGTTTGTACCAATGCTCCTGCCATAAGCAGTGGGGACTGTTTATATAAATAGGAATGTCATTACATCTCCAGTGGTAACATGCAGCAACAAACCAGTCGGGATTCATGAATCACCTCTCCCTCTCTCCCCCTCTTAATAATCCTCAAGTTTCTAAATACACTATTGGAGGACAGACTTTGTGTTGCTCCCTGGAATGCCAGTCACCTCTTAATGGTCCCCAGGTTTGGACTTTGGGCCAAGCAAGTCTTCATTCCCTAATCTCCAGCTTACACTCCCTCCTGTCTTTGTCTCTGTACCTTGGCCACAGACAGTTCAGGCTGAATGCACTGATTCTGGGGTTGAATCAGGAGTCTGGTCTATTCCCCATCCACTGCACCAATCATTTGACCTTAGCGCAGCCACTGAAGACACTGACACAGAAATGGATAGAATTAGAAAGTACAGACTCACCATTTTTATCATCAGTGCCTTTAGGAATGTTTGGATTCTCTGCAAGATGAAAATATAAAGTAATGTGAAGAAGATAGGCATATTACTGAACAGGAGAAGTTATTTTAGTCTATAAAGGCCAGGAACATGAATGGCCTAAGGCAGGATTATGTGAACAGTAGATGCCAGTGCTCTGTGATGGTTCACAGAAGGGCTGTGCAGAACTGAAGGACACAGATCTGATCTTTGATTGAACAGAAGTGCATAAAAATCAAAAAGTTGTCATCCACATTCAGCAGATAATAGGGAAAGCAAATGGACACTTGTCCTTTAGTTCAAAGGTCATAGAATATAAAAATAGGGAAGTCTTGCTGAAACCATAGAAGGCACTAGTCTGATCACAGCTGTTATACTGGAAACAGTTTTGTTTCTATCATCTAAGGAAAGATATATAGCACTGGAGGCAGTCCAGAGAAGCTTCACAAGGCTGATGCTGGGTATAGATGGACAGTCTTATAAGGAGATAATGAGGACTGCAAATGCTGGAGATTAGAGTCGAGAGTGTGGTGCTGGAAAAGCGCAGCAGGTCAGGCAGCATCCAAGGAGCAGGAGAATTGACGTTTCAGGCAAAAAACCCTTAATCAGGAATGAGGGTGGGAACCTCCAGGGTGGAGAGATAAATGGGAGCGGGGTAGGGCTGGGGAGAAGGTAGCTCAGAGTGCAATAGGTGGATGGAGGTGGGGGTAAAGGTGATAGGTCGGAAAGGAGGGTGAAGCGGATAGAAGAGAAGGAAGATGGATAGATGGGACAGGTCATAAGGGCGGTGCTGAGCTGGAAGTTTGGAATTGGGATTTCACCAGCTCCCTCATTTCTCCCCTCCCCACCTTATCCCACATTCTCGAGTCTTATGAGGAGAGCTTGGGCCTATACTCATTGGAGTTTAGAAAAATGGAAGACGACCTTATTAAAACACACATGGTTCTCAGAAAGCTTGACAGGTTAGACACTGAGAGGTTATTTCCTCTTATGGGAGGGTCCAGGACCAGACAGCATAAACTCAGAACAAGGGTTTGCCATTTAACTCTCAGCCCCCTGACCCACAAGCCTCATTCCTGATGAAGGGCTTATGCCGATATGTCGATTCTCCTGCTCCTCGGATGCTACCTGATCTGCTGTGCTTTTCCAGCACCACACTCTTGACTCTGATCTCCAGCATCTGTAGTCCTCACTTTCTCTAGACTCAAGTGTCTGCATCTTCTCCCATGTCTTATGGTGTTATCTCTGATGAATCAATAATTGGGTGCTATAAGTGGCTCCTATGAATGAGGTAATTATAAGATAATTAGGTTTCTTGCTCTTAGTTGCTAGCCAGTGATCTCTGCTGCAAAGTGTCCTTGCAATGCCAACTGAATAGTCTGCCAATTTAAGTCCATGCAGCAAGCCACTTGGGTCAGGCACTGAATAATTATCAATGCTAATGGCATCCTGGCTGGACTGATACCACAGTTTCTAGGAGAGCAGGAATGAACATATGTCTGCTACATCTAACTGTATGTGTTAATAGCTTGATACTTACCGAAAATGATGAGTCTGGCATGAGTGTCAGTTGATCCCAGCGGGTTCTGGGTGGTGCAACGGTACATGGAGCCATTGAGCTCTGCCGGGACCCTCTCCAACACCAGCTCTTTACCATCAAACTCGATACTTCCATCTAATAGACGTCCCCCCACTCTGGTCCAAGTGAAAAGAGGGTCTGGGAAAACTTCATTCTGTTAAAGGCACAAAGCATGGCAAGTGTCAAGTTGCCCTTAAATTCCTCAAATACAACATTATAAAAACCCACGTTTTCCAAGACATTGGGAGTGTGGATGCCGGAATGGAGGGATGTAGTAAGTGAGGTGGAGGAATGGAAACATGGTGGTAGCCATTGCTCAAAGCCAAGTTCCATTACACTGGTTCTGTGGACAGAGCTTCTGCCTCCAAAATCTCTTGCTTTGTGGTGGAGATCTCCGATTTGCAATCAAGTATCCAGCATTGAGAAAATGCTATTGGGTTGAGTAAGTGTTATCTTCATTTTTTTTATTAAGAATTCTTGAGCTCCCTATTTAATAATGTCTTGGGACCAACTCCAGAGCCTAGACTGCATCGTTGAAGAAGCAACGATCATGGATCAACTGAAGATGGACCTAAATGAAAGCCTTGCCAGGAGTACTCACTCGCTGAGATTGTCCTTTATCACTGACTTGGCTAGTGTTTGTAGGATTGGTGGGAGACCATCCTTGTCTGGGTCAGGCAAGGACAAGTTCTGTCTGTGTCTTGTGTTTGGATTCTCTTTTCACCATGTCATTGGGGTAGGGGGTTTGCTTGGGTCCTTCACTACCCCTGGAATTACTCCAATTGGTTCCAAACAAGCCAAACTGAAAGCTCTACTTTAAAATGTTCTTCTTCAGGGACTACAGATACTGTTATAAAAGCTATAACAACTAACCTCATTCACCGCTCCTACAACCGTGAGTACTCTTCCTCAGTGAGGTATCAGAGGTCATCATTCCTGGTGATTGAGCATGGGTTATTGTTTGTGTTGGAATGGAATTGCAGCCAATGCAAGGGTCTTTGGAAATCTGAAATAACTGGGCTCCTCCTATTTTGGTGAGCAATTGTCTCATTCCCCTGTTTAATCCAGCTCATTAATTCGGTTTTTCGTGATGTTATTAAATACTCTGCCCGTGTGTAGTTTAGATGCACAAAACAAGAAAGTACCAAGTTGATGTCAGTTAACCAGCTCCCTCTAACTCACTGCCACCTAATACTTTCAATCCTCTTCCACCAAATTTCAGCTGGAATCTTCCCTTTAACCTCCTGTTCCTAAAGTTATATTGACATGCTCCTCCCACCGATTGCGCCAACAATCATCCTCACTGGTACACAATGGCAATTTTGTCCTCTCTCTCATCACTTATTGGTGGGCAGTCTTCACCCTGTACCTTCACCCTGCAATTCTGGCTGGTTATTGTTACCCACCCTCAGGTCAGGCTGGCACTCTGCTTTGCCCGCAACGCCATGTCATTTCCCTTGCCGTATGGTCCTGGGATCCTGGTATTCCCACACCAAAGGCATTGTGGGTGCCTCTGCACTGCATAGACTGCTTCGAGAAGGCAGCTCACCATCACCTTCTCAAGGTGAACATGTGATGGCAAAGTAATACTGGTTCAGCCATGATGTCCACATCCCATGAATGAACAAAGATAACAAAACATCATGAAGCTATGATGGGGTGGATGAGGCAGGTGTTCTTACATTAGAATGAAAATTTGATCTGGTTAAAGGTGACAAATTAAAGTTTGATTCCTTAGACAATGTTTTTTCAGACTTTAATGCCTGTTTTTCTCTGTTCATCGAATCCCTACAGTGTGGAAACAGGCCCTTTGGCCCAAATGGTCCACACTGACCCTCCGAAGAGAATCCCACTCCTCTATATTTCCCCCGACCCACACATCCCTAAACATTTTGGGCAGGCAATTTACCATGGCCAACTCACCTGACCTGCACATCTTTGGACAGAGGGAGGAAAGCAGAGCATCCGGAGGAAACCCACGCAGACACGGGGAGAATGTGCAAACTCCACACAGACAGTCGCCCGAGGTTGGAATCGAACTCAGGTTCCTGGCGCTACGAGGCGGCAGTGCTAACCATTGAGCCACCATTCCACCCCACTCCAACATTTTTGTTAGCTCAAAAGAAATTTAAATGGCCTTTGATAACTATAGTTTTTATACTCTGCTTTAATGTTTGCACAGCAGCAAGTTAAAGTTTGATCTGGACGTGCAACCTGACCATACTACGGCTAGGATTACATCCATTCCTTCATCTCAAAAAGCAGCAGGAAGTTAAAGAGAGAGTGATGCCAATAGTTAGTGTTCCCAGAAGAATAGTGTGCAAGTGTTCACCGCTCTTTGTAAAACAAGCGTTATCTAAAATATTCAACCTTGATCTTTCACTATTTCAAATGTGTGTCTCTTTGTTTCGCTGTCTTGAAGTGGTATTCCAAATTTTTCTACTCTACAGCCATTTTTCTGTTGCGTGCTTTCAAGGTTCCCTTGTGCAGATTGGCTTTGTGCAGGCGTTATTCTATTTGTGTTGACTTTCGATGCACAGGAATCCATCAGTTTTACTCTGGAGGCTGGATTCCAGGCTGCCAGCTGGCCACGGTGAGAATGCTGATTGTTTTTCTGACTGCAGATCCTTGCTGCTTCCTGGAGAAGGTCCATGCCAAACAGCAGTTGGAAATCAGCCCTGCTTGTTTGGATGGAAAGGACAGCCTGGCTTTTCAGACTGGTGCACATCTAATGCCAGCGACGGTGATGAGAAAATATATACAAGTAACTGCTTACCCGACTCACTCTTTCATTCAAAATGGCAGCTCAAAGAAAAGAGTAGCCATTTTGTCACTGCTCCATCGCATTGCACCACGAGGCTGTGACACCTGATCAACCTTGTGTCAACTGTAGCCTAGCGACTCTGCACCAAAAGACTTCTCATCCTGTCAACCTCCATCTCCTCTGAGTGTTCTGCCCTCCTGCTCTCCCTTAATCCCTCCCTCCATATAAACTCATCACCCCATATTCAGAATCAACCCCTTGGCCTTGCTATTTTGCATCTCCATTCCCATTGTGTCACTCAAGATAAGGTCATTGCTTCTTATTTTTCACTCTCCAGTCACACCCCCTTCCCTCCCCCAAACCTTTTGCATTCTATGTCAGCCCCCTTCCAAATTCACTTTAAGTGCGGTTTTCATGTTCCAAATGTCTCGTCCCATTCACAATGTGTCTGCAGCTACTGATGTCCTCAAACCGTCCTTTGATATTGTCATTAAAGCCATTATTCTCTCTGACTCTGGCGTATCCTCAAACACCTGGGTTGTGCCCTCTTCATCCCTCCCTTAAGATAAAGGACATAGACATGAACAGATAAGGTGGACAACTGATTTAGCTATTCATGGTTAGATCTATCCATGAATGTCTATCCGATCCCATTCTCAGCTATTAGAACACTCAATGAACCCTGGAATGCAAGATAACCTCTGGCTCCTTTATTCTGTCTTCTTGTAATCCTCTCCCCTGTTTTCTGCACCATGACTTGCAACAAGTGGAAGGATTTCATGCAACTCATAATGAAGACCATTCAATCAGCTGCTCTTGTTACTTCCTTCCTTTCATCTCCCAACCCTTAATCCACTGGCCCACACTCCCCCTAAAGACTCCTTCCCACCCTAGATCTGAACTTACTTCTTTTGCATGTCCCCTATCTGGCCCACACTCCCCCTAAAGACTCCTTCCCACCCTAGATCTGAACTTCTTTTTGTAGCATGTCCCCTATGTTCCCTCATGCCCTCACAGTGTTCATCTTACCCATGTGACACTTCCTACTCTCTCAGTCATCTCCCTATTGAACTGCCGATGACCCAATTTCCCCCAGCTCTCACGTTGGCTGATATTGTAAATAATTATTTCAATTTAGCTTCTCCTTTAGATCTACCATCGCCAGCTTGATGTTCCAAAAAAACAACCCTTGATCCTTACATCCTTGCTCACCACCATCCCAACTACAACCTCATTCCAAAGTCTTTGTACACAGGAAGGAACATGGAAGCGGGGCAGGCTATTCAGCCCCTCGAACCTGCTCCCCTACCCTAAATCATGGTTGGTCGTCACAAATATAATTTTTCTAAGTATGTCCTACGTCTCTCAATGTTATTCACAATTGGAAATCTACCAATCTCTATTTTTATATATTGATGTGTATTTAATGAGGTTCCACTACCCTCTGTGATGGAGAATTCCAATGATACACTACATTGAGTGATGAAATTACTCTTCATCTCAATCCTAAATGGCTTGTCCCTTATTCTCAGACTTTGTCCCTGGTTCAAGATTTTCACTCGAGGGAACACCACCCTTTCCAGATCTATCCTGTGCACTAGTGTAAGCATTTTGCAGGTTTCATTGAGATCTCCTCTCATTCTCCTAAACTTCAGTGAGTAGAATTACAAATGTTTAGCCTTTGCTCATTCAACAATGCCTCCAAACTTGGAATCATCCTCTGAACTGTCTCCAATGAAATAATCTCCTTTTCTCAATAATACAGATTTAGATTCCTCAGTCTCTCCTGTTAGCACACAGTCTTGCCATCCCAGTAATCAGACTGGGGCAGCTCTGCTGCATTCCCTCTCTGGTAAGACTACCAATGTTGTTGCTTCCAACTGTGTATTAACCATTCCCAGAAATCCATGTTCAAATTGTTTCAGTCAGGTTTCTGTCCTTGCCAATGCTGTAAAACAGCTTGTGACAAAACTCCAGGTAACCTCCAATCCGATTGTGATAAAGGTAAACATTTCCCTCTCATCATTCTTGACATGCCTACAGGCAATGTTGCCCATACTGGCACCCTCCAGTGGCCTGGTTCTATTATCTAACTAATTGTAACATTGGCCTCTTGCAGTACAATGGTAGTGTCCATACCTCTGATCCAGCAGGTCTGGGTTCAATCCTACCAGCTCCAAAGGCCATTAAAAACTCTGAACAACTTGATTAGAAAATATCTAAAATGGAGGATTAACGGGCATTTGTGGTGCAATGGTATTGCCCCTACTCTGGACTAGAAGATCCAGGATCAAGACCCCCAACTCCAAAGTTGTGTTATAACACATTTGAACAGGTACTTAAATAGGAGAATCAATGGCATAATAATGTTATTAACCAAAAGGTTGCCGGTACAAACCACTTGCAGTGATGAAAGTGTTTCCTGGCAGTCAGAGGCAGTGGTATCTTGGTGAACATAGCTGTTCTTCCAAGCAGTTAACCTGGGCTTGATTGCTGGCCATTGCAGGTAATCCATTTCCAAAACATACCAAATTTGAAACCCCAAAGGCTTGAATCTGATGAGCCATGTGAGATTTTACAGCCTCTTGAGGCGCAACAGGAGTATCCCTCACCTCTGGACCAGGAGTCTCGGTTCAAGTTGACAGGTTTGTCATAGCATGTTTAAGTAGTTGATCAGAAATAACTAGAAATGATCATTGGGGCTCTTGCTAAGGTTTATTTGAAGAGGAAATAGACTGAATTTTTAATAGTAATGGTGCAGTGATTGTAATGAGGTCAGCTAGGGGGACCTCAAAGAATATGAGTTCCCTGATTTGGGCTGTTAATCTGTTCCAATCAGGGAGCCCTGGCTGACAGATATAAACAGGCGTGTCAGAGGTACTGTTCACTCTGAGAGCTGGCCTGAAGGAGCTGGATCAGTACTATGCACATGTAAATAAAGGGTGACTTGGTGATAGGATACCGGCCACCATAGAGTTATTTCAAATGGGTTGAAGGGTTGTGGGGAGCAGGCTGGTAAGTGGAATGAAGGCCGAGATGAGATCAGCCATGATCACATCGTGTGGTAGAACAGGCTCGAGGGGCTGAATTGCCTACTCCTGCTCCTAGTTCTTATTTAAAGCATATAAAGGAGAATTGTTTGAAACCATACAATTTCGAAGAAGAGTCACAGGACACAAAACATTAATTCTGCTTCTCTTTCCACAGATGCCATTGGACCTTTTGAGATCCTCCAGTAACCTCTGCTCTATCCCAAACAACCACTTCTTCAGTAACACAGATGGTACATGGTGATTAGTGGTGAGCATCATTGTTAAAATACAACAAGCTAACAACAAGGGGGAAACAATCCATTGGACAAAGGAGAAATTCTTCTTTAGAAGACAAGTGAGTTTATTACTTTAAATAATTTAAGAATACTCAGTCAATCAGCTGCAGCAAGGAATTGGACAATCAGTAGAACTTATGGAAGGAACAGTCAATTAGAAACAGCACTGGAGGCCAAAATCTTTACTATAGACCTGGTCAGGAATACAGGAGAAGCAGTGTGAGGAAGTAAGAGCTTAATTAGTTACCTAGTTACTAGGCAGTTACAGAGTCCTTAGAGAGGAAGGGTCTGTAGGGCCGGTCGATTCATGGTTCACCTCAGTGTGCCATGAGTGAAGTAGAAAATTTATGTTGAGCAAAGGGGAAAATCCTTTAACCATTCACATTGTTATCACAGCACAGTGCACTCCCCATAAAGAACAGCTACAGTTTGCTTTATGTATAGCCCAGAGATTTAATTCGTACTGAAGCAGCAGCAGTGTGTACTTTGTGGGGTAGATTTTGTGTTACAAGGGGGCAACTGAAAAGATAAAGGAGGTACAGTCTAGCAGAAGAAAATAGTCCGAAGACATAAGACTGTGATAAGGATGGGCGTTAAACAAGTTAAACCATGACTTTAGCAGGAAGTTTTATTAAAACTACATCAATGAAGCTGCATTTGGAAATTTATGGAGGGTTCGTCCAGCATGTTTAGACAGTGAGAAGCCTTAATGACTGTACAAAAAAGCTTCACCTTGGCACTATTTGAAGAGGTGTGGGCATGTTCTCCAGAGTGTCCTAGCCACTAATTATGAACAAGTATCATTTAAAGAGATTGTCTGATCACTACCCCATTGCGGTTCTTTATGGAGTCTTGCTGCAGGCTGAATGACTGTAGTGTTCCCTGTGTTATGTCTACAGATTTATCCATCCTAAATGTTGCCACTAAAGAGCAACCTAAACCTGAAACACTATTTATGCAGGTAGCCCTGTCTTGAGCCTTGAATCATCTTGTGTGTATGAGTAGATTAGGGTGTGTGGGTACAGGGGGATTCAGAGATTGTTAACCAACAATATTCAAGACTGGCCATTCATTTAAAATAGTCCATGCAGACAATAAGTAAGAACATTGCATTACTTGCCTTTCAGAGAGGATTAGGAACCAAACCTACTCACTGAAGAACAAAATTACCTTAACCTTCTGGAGATACGTGGCCCTCTGAGGTACATATTCCCCACTTCCAATTGTAAAATAAATGGAATTGTAAAATGTGGCACACATCTTTGTGAATTGAAGATCTGTTATTTAATACTTTCGATAAAATTGGATCATTTCACTTGAACAGGATTCCGTGTCTATGTTGTATAAACTAAGCTGACATGAGTGTTCCCTTTCACCTAGCGTAAATTATTTAACTTTGTTCACTGTTATTAAACACTCAAAATGAAGATGGGGAGAGCTAATGACTTCAGGAGAGTGCAGTTTTCTCTGCAGCTGCCTTTCTAATTTAACTTGAAATTTACTTAAAAATAACCTCCACACGATATGAATAACTCAATCAAACCGAGTTTTCAAATGCTAAGAGTTTGGCGTGGTGTGCGAGTTGAATTTATATTTAATGCTCTCTCCCCCACCTTCTTTTCTATTCAAATATTTTATGACTTTGTAGAATGGAAATGTTTTCCTACTGTCTGCAACTTGAAGGAGTAATCATCTGCAGAACTGTGATAATTATACTGCTGGGTGTCAGGATGTTAACTGAATTGAATACAATGAGAATATTTCTATCTTGTCAGAACCTGGCATGATATGAAAAGCTCCACCAAGCTACTTTTGTTCTTCCTATCGTAAAGCCCAGTTCTCATGTGCTTTACAATTAAAACCTTTTATTGCTACTTCATTTCCCGAAAGGGCTGTCTCATTCAATAGCAAAGCTCTAAAACCATCAGCAGTGACTACCCCACCCTAGCACAGTTGCTCCTCAGAGAACCTTTCTTAGCTTGCGAGCTTTTATTAAATGGCCAAATCTTGTCTGATCTACAGTACCATGCCCAGAGCCAGTACAGATGAGGAACGTCATGGAGGATTGAAGTATTTATTTACATAAGTGCAGATTGGCTAGTCAATCATGTAGAAGATATCACAGTCTGACCAATCCTGTCTGCATCATAAGTCCACTTTTATGTGGGGATGAGTTTATTCGCTCTTCTGTAATGCAGAACAACTGGAGCCAACTACAGAACCCGAATGAAATTAGTTGACTTACTGCAGACTTGGACCCAAAATATTCCGATTTATGGCTTTACAATACTCTGAAGCAGTATAATATCTGACTGATTTTTGACTTGATTTATTACTGTCACCTGTACCCAAGTACTTGAGTCACTAATTTAATAATTGATTACTTAATTAATTAAAATACTTTGTTAGCTCGCGATTGGAGGGTTACTTACAGTCATCTCTAGTCTCAGAAAAACACCAATAGTTATTCCTGTTGGCCCTGTATAAAGGAGGTGAAAACAATTGCTTCAGTAGTAGCACTGTCAGCACTGAGTCTGAGATTGGGGTTCAAACAGCACTCCAAGACATTGCTGAGGTCACTTTTGGAGTACTGTGCATAATTCTTTTTGTCCTGCTATAGGAAGGATATTATTAAATTGGAAAGGGTGCAGAAAACGATTAACAAGTAAGTTACTGGGACTGGAGGATTTGTGTTATAAGGAGATGCTGGATAGGCTAGGACTTCCTTTCACTTGAGCATAGGAGGTGAGGGGTGACTTTGTAGAGGTCTCTAAAATCATGAGGGGCATGGATAAGGTGAACAGTAAAGGTTCAAAACCAGAGGCATAAGTTGAGAGGATTAAAGGTTTAAAAGGGACCTGAGGGGCAACTTTTTACACAGAGGGTGGTGCGTACATGGAATGAGCTGCCAGAAGAAGTGGTAGATGCAGACACAATTACAACATTTAAAAGGCACCTGGATGGGTACATGGATAAGAAAAGCTTAGAGGGATATGGGCCAAATGCCGGCAAATAGGACTAGTTCAGTTTAGGCAAACTGGTTGGCATGGATGGGTTGGGCCAAAGGGTCTGTTTCCATGCTGTATGACTCTATGACTCCAGGGACTGAGGAGATAATCCACACTGAGAATTCCTCATCAGAGGGAGTGTTACATTGTCGATGAGATGTTAAATCAAGGCTGTGTCACTCAGCCTGTTTGGGCGCACTATTTGAAGAAGAGCCGGCAGATTGCCCCAGAGATCTGGTTAACACTGCTTCCTCAACCAGCTCCAAGTTAATTGGTAGTACCTGGTTCAGAAGGCTCTTTATGACATTGGTACATTGATGTCTCAATGAGTTGCAGGGAGGTGTTGCTGTAGTGCTAATGTCACTGGATAGAAGTCCAGAATTGCAGATTAATGTTCTGGCGACATGGATTTGAATCCCACCATGGCAGATGGTGAACTGTGAATTCAACAAAAATCTGGAATAAAATGTTGGCCTCATGGTAGCCATTGTCAATCGTTCCAAAATAAAAACCCATCTCGCTTACTAATGTCCTGTAGGGTAGGAAGTGTGGGTCGCCTTGTCAAGTTTGCTTTATATCCAAGTTGAGACCCACAGCAAAGTGGTTGACTCTTAACTGCCCTCTGGGCAAGTAGGGATGGACAATAAATGCTGCTGCGCCAGTGACGCCCACATCACCTGAATGAATTAAAAATATTCATTCCACAGACAATGGCGTGGGCTCTTTGTACAAGGATTGTCAACAAGAGAATAGGGCAGCACGGTGGCACAGTGGTTAGCACTGCTGCCTCACAGCGCCTGAGACCCGGGTTCAATTCCCACCTCAGGCGACTGACTGTGTGGAGTTTGCACGTTCTCCCCGTGTCTGCGTGGGTTTCCTCCGGGTGCTCCGGTTTCCTCCCACAGTCCAAAAGATGTGCAGGGTCAGGTGAATTGGCCATGCTAAATTGCCCGTAGTGTTAGGTAAGGGGTAAATGTAGGGGTATGGGTGGGCTTCGCTTCGGCGGGTCGGTGTGGACTTGTTGGGCCGAAGGGCCTGTTTCCACACTGTAATGTAATCTAAAAGAGACACACTAAATGAAGCAGCAGGTGAGAGAGAGTTTCTTCTGATGTAGCATTCATATTGGAAGTGCAGAGGAGGAAAGAAATGCTGTCTTGAATCTTACGAGCAGTAACAATACCGAATGTGATGTCTCGGTGTGCAATGTTCGCCCAACCCAACACATTTCTTCTGATTGTCATCTTTCAGCTGTCAAAGAAATGTGGACTGCAGTGTACCCTCAGGAGCTTTGATAGAGTGGAATAAAGTCAGGGGAACTTTTTAATGCCGTCTTTTTATGGCACTAACTGCCATAAAAATGGATGAGTGAATGGAAGAGCGGGTGAATGAGGTAATGAGCTGAGCGAGTGAGTGAGGTTGCTAGGTGAGTGGATGGGTGAGGTAGGTAGGTAGGTAAGGGAAGTAGGTGGGAGGTGATTGGGGAGTATTTGGATCTGATCAGCAGATGGTTGGTGAGTTCCTGGTTTGGCAGCTCGCTGGGTTGTTGAGAGAAAGCTGTGTCATCAGTGGAGGAATTCAGGGAATTGAGGGATTAGGGTGGTTGGTGGGAGATTGGAGGGGCAGGGATACAGTCAGTTGTGGAGTTACCTGGGTGATCCATTGGGTTTTAACCTAATGCACTTCACCTACACATCCCTGAACACTATGGGCAATTTAGTATGGCCAATTCACTTAACACCACATGGGCTGCACGGTGGCTCAGTGGTTAGCACTGCTGTCTCACAGTGCCAAGGACCCGGGTTCGATTCCAGCCTCGGAAGACTGTCTGTGTGGAGTTTGCACATTCTCCCCACGTCTACGTGGGTTTCCTCCGGGTGCTCTGGTTTCCTCCCACAGTCCAAGGATGTGCAAGTTAGGTAAATACCCATAGTGTTCAGGGATGTGTGGGAGGGGTGCATTAGTCAGGGTAAATGTAGAGTAATAGGGTAGGGGAATGGGTCTGGGTGGGTTACTCTTTGGAGGATCGGTGTGGACTTGTTGAATCAAATGGCTTGTTTCCACACTGTAGGGATTCTACGATTAACCTGGCTAATATTTCTCAGTTAATTATCCAGGTAAGTCCCCAGATTCTTCTAAATCTGTAACATTCTAAATCTGGAGCCATTCATGGAAGGACTTGGGGACCAATGGGATTACCCATCTACCTTCTATGCAATTCTCAAATACTTTCATGCATGAGGACTTCCACAGAGTTC
Source organism: Chiloscyllium plagiosum (assembly GCF_004010195.1). Classification (NCBI taxonomy): domain Eukaryota; kingdom Metazoa; phylum Chordata; class Chondrichthyes; order Orectolobiformes; family Hemiscylliidae; genus Chiloscyllium; species Chiloscyllium plagiosum. The sequence goes on along the minus strand of NC_057743.1, from coordinate 16,581,677 downwards.
TGATGTGTGTCTTCAGTCATCTGACGATCCAGAAACTGGAAGATCTAGCCTGATGTTTCTGTAGGAGGCCTTTAAGGTAATTACAGGGAAGCGAATGTGAACAGGTCATGAAGGAGAAGAATCTCCCAGAGTCTGGCCCTGAGGACCTGGAAGCAGAGCCATAAGCAATGTACTGACTTAGTGCAGGTGGTCAAGGTCAGTGAAAAGATCCTCACATCCCATTTCTGCCCATCACCACCACCATCACACACTGTTCAATGCACCACAGCCCATCAGAGTTGGGATTCATGTGTGTACCAATGCTGCTAGCTTGGTATTCACCTTGTATTGCTTCTACATACATCTTCAGCTACTGCAAGCACATCACCCAAACATACTGCACTGAAAACACTGGCAACATTCCATATATCCTGCAGGAAAAGGCAGATCAAAATAGAGGAAAGCAGAATTGTCAGGGTCAGGCACATCTGTGGAGATGGTCCTTTGTATCATGGAAATGATACAAAGGACCATCTCCAACATCACAGAGAACATTCAAAGTGAGGGTGTGTTCCTTTCTTATGCTCCTTCTCAAACCCACCTCATGTGCCCCCTGTTCTCTGAGAAAGGGGCTGATGTTGTAATAAGGACTTTCTTGTTTTCCCTCCCACCCTTCTTCCTTCACTCCAACCCTCTGCTTCTTCAGTTATCTGTCAATATCCGCAAAGTGTATTCAGGCTGGCTCAGGCAACCTCAGGAGGTATACATTTCTCAGATGTGGGCTCCTGCAAGGTGGAAGGCGGAAGACAAATGGAAGGAGGGGGACACACATGTCGGACAGAATTTGTGAAGTTCAGGAGCTAAAAGCTTCCAGCAGCAGTATTGGGACAAACTGGAAGGTGTACAATGACAGATCAAAGTTAAAAATCACACAACACCAGGTTACAGTCCAACAGGTTTATTTGGAAGCAGTAGCTTTCGAAGCGTTGCTCCTTCATCAGGTGGTTGTGGAGCAGGACCATAACACACAGTGAGAGAGACAGACAGACCGACAGACAGAGAGAAGCTTTTTATTTGTCATTTCTACCATATACAACTGAGACAGTAAAAACAAGACAGCGTTCCTCCAGGATCGAGGATGCTACATGGACAGCACAAACTACACACTCATACACAGCATAAAGTGCATAAGAACTGCAAAACACACAAGTTCCTGTGTAACAGAAGAATGATGAATAATAGACATTTTTCCAGCAGCAATTTGAAATCGTGCAAAGAATTTCAGATGGGAAAGAGTCCAATCATACTGTGTTGAGGAGCCTGATGGCTTGGGGGAAGAAACTGTTGCATGGTCTGACTGTGAGAGACTGAATGCATAGCAAAAGGTTACAGTGCCATGTGGCTGAAATATACTAAATAAACTTAGATTAAGTTTAATATATTTCAGCTGCATGACACTGTAACCTTTTACGATAAATTCTGTGTCTTATTGTCCTGCTTGACAACCACCTAATGATGGAACAGTGCTTCGAAAATAGTGTTTCCGATTAAACCTGTTGGACTATAACCTGGTGGTGTGTGAATTTTAACTTTGTCCCAGTCCAACACTGGCTCCTCCAAATAATGACAGATCGGATCTTAAGGAGCATTTACCAGCATTCTGTTGAATCACTGAATCATGCTGGAAACAGTGATGGATCCCTGGTGTTTAATTTAATCCTGATTGACTGGTGTTTGAATTCCTCCTTTCCTGCCATAAGTACAATATCGCGGAATTAATTCCTTTTCTATTCTATTCTTTACGTCTTGACAACTCTTGAAGAGACATATTAAACTTTTGGCTCCTTCGCCTCCATCTGCAGCACTGGCCATCCGCGTTTATCTCCTCTTTGCCAGCCTTTACCTTTAGAGAATAGTTAGGTCCAATTATACTTTTCAAGGCCATGCTGAGAGGTAGGTTCACTGAAGTAACAGGAGTGCCATTTTCATGAAAGCGAGAGAGACTCCAACTTAGCATTAGTTTGATATCTTTCCCACACTTAGTATTTTCAAATGCAATGAGAATATTGAGTTTGGTCTGAAAGCACCCTACTTGCCACTCTGTCAGCTATTTCATTTGACCAAATGTGCTCTTTAACCTGTTCTTTTTTACCCTTGTAATGATAGGTGTGCCAATGCAATTCATTGAAATCTTTACTTTCATGAGGATTTTCAATCTTATTCACTGTTTTTGTAATGGCTGGTGTTAGGCATAGATAAATGTATGGTTACAAATAGTTGTTTAGTTGGTCTGCTACTATTTTACACCAACAACTACTCATTTTGAAAAAGCACCCTTAACGTGGCAACATTTTCCAAGGAGCTTCACGTGGGCAGATATGACTGAGAGTATTGCTGTTACTGTGAGATTGCACTGATGCTGAAGAACAATTCACCTTTTAGCATTTACTTCAGAGTTTGTCAGCAAAGAGAGAATACATGTTACCTGGAATCCCATTATGACGATTTTAACAGTGTCACCGACTTGAACACGTGATGGGATCACATCAATCCGTGGACCTCTGGGTGCGGCTGTACAGACAAAAACCAAAGTTAATTCTTTAGCCTTAGCTGCAGTGTTCCTCATTCTGGTAGGATGACCCACTCCTGGGGGGTGGGAGGGACTGATTCTGGGTGCACTGACCACTAAGCCTGGTGTTCTGAGCAGTAAACACTGGCCCCAGGAGCAAATCTGTCATCTTGTGTTTGTGCACATTCAGTTTTAAACTCAAAACCAGCCCACAGAGTTGCTGCGAGTGAAAACACCCAGTGACATAGCTTCTGGGACCAAAGGTTCACCTCCTTAACCAATAGACTTAAGAATGAAAGACTGAGGGCAAAAAAACAAACTAGAATGAAATCAAATGCAGAAAGAAAAGTGAAGAATCAAGGAAAGAGGAAATTAAAAGAAGAAAAAAGAGACCGCAAGAAAAAAAAGCTATATTTAAAATTTGAACCTCTTAAAAATCCTCCACGGCAATTCAATACTTGAATACAATTAGACCTCAATTGTTCCCTTTCTGGGCAAAAATGATTGATTGACAAGCATTAATAACAATTACATCTTCAAAAGGGTGCTTATCCTGTCAATTGTGGGATCTAACTTCCCATGGCGAGTTTAATAGACAATTAATGTACAAACTCAGCAAATCCAGTACAACAACAGGGAGGTTAAGGTGTCTTTTCCTGGAAGCTAACAGTGCAGCACAAAATCATCCAGCAACTTGTGGCAATTCATGGATATCTGTTCATTCAATCACTAACTGATTTGCACATTAATAAGATGAATTGTTCAGATGTCTATTATTTTTTAAGCAAATTCTAATAATTTGAGGCTGATAATTCAGACACTGAATTGGAGTAACCAAGGGCTTGAAAACATTCACGCACTTAAAAGGGAAACACTGGTGGCAGAGGAATGAAGAGTTTGTGTCCAATTACCGTCAAACCCACTGGAAGAAACTTGGGAAGTATGTAAATTCCTCCCACCTTGTCTCCTTCATATTAGACTGCAAATTCAGCTTGCATAGAAGTCCCATCAAATTGCAACCATTCTTAAGGCTTGTTGGAGCTACCACTGACAGCCTGGTCTTATTTGCAGATTTTTTTTTAACCTGCACAAATAATTGCAAGATGCTTGCATTGCTGACTGAGCAGATTGGGACTACCCGGAACATAATGATCTTAAACTTTTAGCTGCACAGAAATCATTAAGACCAGGGAGAAAGCAATTGGAATACCAACCAATTAAAAGTGATGTGCGTGTTATTTTGGAGTAGAATTATTGTGTCAGTCCCACAGTCTTAATTAACATTGTCTTCCTTCGCCACTCAAATTTCATCCTAACACCTCTGGTATCCCGCCATCAACTGAAAGGAAGATTGGTGGAAAAGATAGAATGTTCTTATTGCATGCATCAGTGCATGAAGACCTAGTTTCCTTTGTTCCACTGCTAGGTGCAATCTTAACGAGGTCAGCTCCAAGATTCTGCATCAATGTAAACCCAATAAAAATGTATTCTCTGTCAGGACAGGGGAAGCGGTTTTAGCCATGAAAATATGGTGGTGCAGTGTTGAGAGCATTTATTTGTGGAAAATGGAAGTCTCGTAACTGAAGGAGACCAATCCGTCCCGCTTAATGTAAAACCAGAGTGTGATGAACAGTCATTAATCTTCTAAAGCTGGAAGATGAAGTTTGGCCAGATGTAAAAATATGATAAAGACTGATTTAAATAAAAAATGTTAACATAAATAGAGAGCCTGTGAAGTAAAGGTTAGTTTAAAATGTAAAAACTCAAATTACCTAAAACCAACCAAAAGGAAGGTTTGCTTAACTTGTCACAACTCAGTAGTAAACAGTCCCGGGAGTCAATTCCACCTGTAGCCGCACGGTTCCCATCTGTTCCATTCCTAATGGAACCAAATAGATACAACTTGAGACCGATGTGACAACTTCTAATGACCATGTGTAGCATTTGGATGTCAAATTAAATGCTTTGCTCCAATTTGTGTGGTGTGAATAACAGGCACCCAAGGGAACAGCAAACAGTTGAGGGAATAAGCAGTTTGTTGTGCAGCCAACTCTGGTTGCAAGTTCGTTCTGAGGCTGCGTTTGCCCGGCACAACATCAGTGAAGTCAGGTCTCAATGGGGCCCTACAACACCATGAGCAGAAGGTGACCTTTTGACAGGTGTCACAGACGCTTCCTCATAACAAGAAGCTATTTTCGAAGCCCTTCGGGAACCTTGTTGACAGCCTGAGCCAGAAACCCCGTCCAGGACCTGCATTCTGGGCAGTTTTGTAAAGTTTAAAGGAGGCTTTGCCAAGACGTTGAAGTGACTCACGGCAGGCCGTGCCAGGAGCAGATGGTGCTCATCCCTTCGATCAAACACAACTCTGCAAACACCAGAAGATTTGCCTTTTTTTTGTGTGTGTGTTTTTATTTGGAGTATGCGCAGAATTATTGCAAGAAGAGAATATTTGTTGATGATTGTATTACTACGGAACAGTGTGGGTCCATGAGGCTGCTGTCATTTTGTGAGCTGTGACAATTCTGTTTGTTCTTTGCAGATTGCTTGCTCTGTCCAGGTCTCCAATAACTTGATTTCCCAACTCCCCATCTTTCTGTTGTAACTATATGGCTAAATGTCCAATGGACAATGGAGACTATATGGCAGTGGTCACTGTGGTCTTACAGATTAGCTTAATGACATCCTTGTAACTCAGGGTTTCGATATCTAGAGCTTCCATGTGAGTGCACTAATCACTTGTGGGAAACCAGTTAGCTGAGGTCAGGAAAGGTCAGGAATTGGAACAGTGGTATTCAAGTGCCACAATTTCAAAAATAAAAAGCATGGTTTCCTTTATTTCTGATCAACATATGTCTCTTGAGAACTCATTGCTATTTCCAGAATAAATTAAACAAACAACTGAGGATGCTGGGAATCAGAAACAAAAACAGAAATTGCCGGAAAAATTCAGCAGGTTTGGCAGCATCTCTGGAGAGAAATCAGAGTTAACGTTTCAGGTCCAGTCACCCTTCTTCAAAACAAAGTAAGATATAGTAAGATGCTATAAAAGCATTCATTGTGCCCTTATTAGAATCACCAAGCATATCTGCGTCACCCTTCTGTACTGCATGCCCAACCACTTTCTCTAAGGAAGATTGTCAACTTATGCAGGAGTGTGCTTCTGTTCTCGATAAGAACTGGATTCAGATTCATCTTCCAGCTCTTCCACAGCTTTCCCAAGTCCACCAGCAAACAAAGAACACTTCCACCATCCCTCTGGTGAATTTGTGTCTGAATCTCAACGTGCAGAAACCACACCCCATGACTGAACAATATACAACCTATTCACCATACAAAGATGTGTTCTCATGTTCAACATTCTCTCTACGTAAACAGGCGCTTCACACAGAGGCTACCGAGGCTCAGAAACCTACCTAGGGAAGACCTTGCTGCTTGTCACTGGGGGAGAATGCCATTGACGTTGATGGTAAAAGTGTATTGTCAGTAATATCTGTTAGCTTTGCAATCTTAGCTCACATCCCACCTCAACAAATACTACTCTCTCTATTCACCTGCCTGGCATGTTCTCTCTAACTAGCTGCCATGGGAACACACACTGGGGTCTGTGAAACCCAGTGGGCAGGGGAAGGACAGCCCAGACAGAAAGGAGGAGGCTATACCTTTCTCTGGAAAAGCAAGGCCGACAAACACCACCATATCCAAGTCAGCTTCACTGTCAAACAAGAACTGGTTGACCAACTCCGAGACTCTCTCGGTGGAATAAGGGAACACCTCATGACATTTGACCCTACCCTTGTTTGAGCTCAGTATGTCACAGTATTCAGTGTGTATGCACCAACACTTGATGCAGCAGCTGGGGAAATTCTACCCTAGCCTTGACCAATCTCTCGCTCAGCTCCCTGAAGCAGACAAACTAATCGCCTTCAGCGACTTCAATGCCAGACTTGGCAAAAGTGCAGACTTCTGGGACGATGTAATTGGGAAAGGGGGAGGGAGGGTAACAAAACTCCAATGGCACTCTTCTCCTGACCAAATGCTGCAGACACAACCTCCTCATCACCACCGCACTGTTCCACCAAAGGGACAAATACAAGACACAATACAAAGCACCCACGCCCCCAACACTGGAATATCCTTGACTACGTCATCATCAGAGCAAGGGACGGAAAGATGTGAGAATCACCTGCACCTTGGGACAGAAGCCGCTGGACACACCATCGCCTGATTCGAGTCAAGATTGACATAAATACAGCCCCGCCACAGCAGAGAGACAGAAGCAGTGCTGCAAGAAGTTCAACACTGAGGCACTCAAAGACCCGGAAACGAGAGCCTCATACAACCAGCTCCTCTCCACGAATCTAGCAACCCTCAGCAACACCGAGTCACAGGATCCCAAAAGCCTACGGTCCATCCTCAAGGCCGCCATCATCAATGCCTGCAACAACTCGGTCAGTCACTTAACCAGGAAACACCAAGTCTGGTTTTACCAGAATAGTCAGGAGATCCAAGAATTGATAAACCAGAAGCACACGACATTCCTGAGGGGAAAACATTAACTGTACTCGGAAGAGAAAAGGCAGACCTACAGGTGACAGAAGGCTGAGGTCCAACAACAAATTGGTGACATAAAGAACAGGTGGTGGGTGGGGAAAGTACTGAAGGTCCAATGAATGGCTGAAAACCATGATGTGCAGGGTTTCTTCTGGGCAGTGAAGACCATTTTTTAACCAAGGCCCCAGCCCATTGCTGGCCAATGGCAGAGTGACTCTCATCAAAGACAAAGAAGTCATAAAATGACACTGGGGGAGCACTTCAGAGACTGCCTCAACTAGGGCTCAGTTGTCGATCTAAGCATTCCTGATCACATCCCACAGCACGTTACACTCCGCAGCCTCAGCAACGCCCCAGCCCTGCACGAAACAGAGAAGGCCATCCGCCAGTTCAAAAACAACAAGGCCACTGGGGCAGATGGTATCCCCGCTGAGACATTGAAGTGCGGAGCTCCCAGTGCAGCTACATATCCCTGTCTGCCTTATCTGGAAGCAGGAGAGCATCCCTGCAGAGCTTCAAGATGTCACAGTCGTGAACACTTTCAAAGAAGGGAACAAGTCCGACTGTGGTAACTACCTGCTGTCAATCGTTGGAAAAGTCACCGCCATGGTCCTCCTCAACAGTCTCCTCCCTGTGGCTGAAGAACGCCTCCTGAAATCACAGTGAGGCTTTTGCCCATTGAGGGGCACAACATACATTGTTTTCACCACATGACTGCTGCAGGAGAAATGCAGAGAACAGAACCTCCCCCGTACATGTCCACCTTTGACCTTACAAAGGCCTTTGACATCATCAACCAGTAAGCATTATGGACCGCCTTCTCCGCTTTGGCTACTCCAGGAAGTTTGTCACCACCCTTTGCTCCTCGATGACATCGAAGTCGTGGTAATGATTAATAGCTCCCCAACCGACCCATTTCCCTTTCAGACCAGTGTCAAGCAGGGCTGTGTGTCATTGCCCCAATACTGTTCTCGATCTACCTTGCTGCAGTACTTCACCTCACCGCTGACTAGCTCCCTGCTGGAGAGGAGCTAACCTACAGAACCAGCCAGAAATGATTCTCACTCTGCAGCCTTCAAAGTCAGCCTGACCAGTGCTGTCAAGCTGCAGTATGTACGTGAAAATGCAAAGGATGACCTTCAGCCCATTTTCTGCATCTTTTTGGAGGCATAAGAGAGCATGGGTCTCACTCTAAACATCTGCAAGACAAAGGTTCTTCAACCTGGCTTGTCGAGCAAATCCCCCCAATCATCAAGGTCCAAGGGGAGGCCGTAGAGAGCATTGACCGCTCCCAATACCTCGCGAGTGTCCTATTGGCCAAAGCAGCTATTGATGATGAGATCCAGGACTTCCTTCAGTGAGTTACCTCAGGATTCGGTGCCTGAGGAAAAGGGGCTTCGAGGACAACAGGATCAGATCTGACACCAAGCTCACGGTGTATAGAGCTGTGGTGGACTGTCTACTGCAGACACCTCAAGGCGTTGGAGCAGTCCCACCAACGTTGCATATGCGTGATCCTGAGAATCTGCTGGGAAGACAGAAGCAGGAACACCAGTGTCCTCGACCAGGCCAACATCCCCAGCACTGAGGCACTGAAGCCCTCCTTGATCGGCTGCGATGGGCTGGGCGCGTCGTCTCCACGCCCAACATGAGACTCCCTGAGCAGGTGCTCTACTCCCCAGCTCCGAAATGGCAGGTGAGCCTCAGGTGGGACAGAGGAAGTGCTTCAGGAACACCCTCAAGGCCCCACTGGGGGAGTACAGCGTTCCCACAGACAGCTCGGAATCACTGACCCAAGCCTATCCAAAAGGGAGGAGGAGTATCTGGGAAAGCACAGGCTCCTCGAGACATGCCGTTAGGTAAAAGCGGAAGCCAGGCAGAAACAGCAAAAGGAACACCTGTGCCATCCACCTCTTCCCTTAATCACCTTGTGCCTCAAGCGTGGCAGAGTCTGCGGAAGCCCCATCAACCACCTACGGACTCACCCTGAGAGTGGAAGAAAGCCATCCTCATCTGTGAGGGACCACCAATGATGACCGTGATGATCAGGCTGATTCTGGGGATGGCGGGACTGAAGTATGAGGAGAGATTGACAAGGTTAGAATTGCTTTTTCTGGAGTTCAGACGAGTGAGGAGGGGAATCTGATAAAGGCTTATAAAATTCCACAGGAGTAGACAGGATAGGTGCAGGGAGGATGTTCCCAATGGTGGGTGCATCCAGAACCAGGCGTCACAGTCTGAGGATTCAGTGTGGACCATTTAAGATGGAGATGAGGAGACATTTCTTCACCCAAAGAATGGTGAGCCTGTGGAATTCATTCCCACAGGAAGTAACTGATGCCAAAACACTGAATGCATTCAAGAGGTGGCTAGATATAGCACTGGGGGCGAATGGGATCAAAGGTTATGGGGAGAAAGCAGGATTAGGCTGTTGAGTTGGACAATCAGCCATGATCGTGATGAATGGCAGAGCAGTCTCAAAGGGCTGAATGGCCTCCTCCTGCTGCTATCTTCTATGTTTCTATCTCTCCTATTGCCTGTCTGTGCTGCTCATGTGGCCACTGAGACCAAATGCTTTGCCGACATTACCTACTGGGCCGTTTCCCCATTATTAAGAACCTCTGTCACAATCACAAAGCTGTTTCCTTATTCAGTGCTCACTGATTCAGAGTCCCCGTGGTGAGGTGAGCAGGGGGTCGTCACAATAATTTATTTATGTAAATGATCGTCAGTTGCTACAAACAGGTTACATTGGTTCAGGATGAAACCTGGTCCCTATCATGTATTTTAAATTGGTCAGACCCCAAAGAGCATTGCCACTTTCCTGATGTTTTCTTTGCAAAGTGCCTTTCAAGCAGGCACCTTAATGTAAGATGAGAACCTCAGAGAGAAAGAGAGAGAGAGAGAGAGAGAGAGAGAGGAGATAGAGTTATGTATAATTCATGAGGGTCAGAGATGGCATTCTCAGGCAGAGCTACCAACATAGAACTCTTTGCTCTATCATACAAACAAAGTGAATGGGTTGAAGAGTTAATGGAACGCTTTTACTCTACTCCTTATTTGAATTTTGCCCGACTGGTTCATGCCAGAAGCGGGCGAATTAATGGGATCTTGTTATATTTTCCTTATCTGCCAAGGCCGATGTATTATTTATGAGCTACAGAGACCACATTGTCATGCAACCCAGCTGACTGAAACATTTGAAAGCACAAAACATGACTTGGTTTCAAAGTAATTGCAAACCCCTCCTCTCCCCTCCATACTGCTTCAGCCCTTTCTTTTGTCGACAAACTTTATTCAAAAGACAAAAAAAAAACATTTTATTTTCCATTTCAGTCGAGTCCAACTCTTGGGTGTACCTTGTACACAGTTGGCATAGAAACACCCGAAGACAAGCATCTTACTTCATGAGCAATAAAATGTGAGGTTAAGGGTGAAGGGTATTCAGCTAAATTGTACATAATCCTCAAATGTTAAACAGAAATGCTTTTCTGCTTGCTAAACCTCCTTATTCTCTTTTTTTTCTAACAGTGGGTGTGAAATGTGATGCTTCCTTTGCCACTGTTGCTCCTTTTGCTGTGTACCGTTTTCTCATGGCATTACTAATTTGTGTAAACAGGAGCAGAGGATTGTTCTCAAAACATTAACTCTGTTTCTCACTCCACAGATGCTGCCAGACCTGCTGAATTTCTGCAACATTTTATGTGAATTATCTCCTTATTTTGCAATGTCAGATAAAACACATCCAAAGATCATGCAACTGTGCAGGACAATCAAAGGAAAGCTATTCGGTCCAACTAATGTGCTCCTTTTCAATTGACCTCAGTATTCATGGTGCAGCCAAAACAGAAAAGTATGTTCGAAAACACTTCCCTACTGATGATGTTAAAAACCTCCATAAGGTGGCACGATGGTTAGCACTGCTGCCTCACAGCGCCAGGGACCCAGGTTCAATTCCCGCCTGTCTGTGTGGAGTTTGCACATTGTCCCCGTGGGTTTCCTCCAGGTGCTCTGGTTTCCTCCCACAGTCCAAAGATGTGCAGGTTGGGTGAATTGGCCATGCTAAATTGCCCATAGTGTTAGGTGCATTAGTCAGGGGTAAATGTAGGGGAATGGGTCTAGGGGGGTTGCTCTTCGGAGGGTCAGTGTGGACTTGTTAAGCCGAAGGGCCTGTTTCCACACTGTAGGGAAGCTAATCTAATCTAATCTAAAAAAGGTTTTAAGAAGGCCATGTAATAGAGAGACCAGAACTGGACACAGTATTCCAGAAGAGGCCTCACCAGTGTCCTGTACAACCTCAACATAACATCCCAACTCCTATACTCAAATGCCTTAACAAGGCAAGTGTGCTAAACCCCTTCTGAAGTGATGTTGCAAAAATTGAAATCCATTCTGTTCTTGAATCTGGATTGGTAATTAATGTTTACATGTGTGTAGCATGTTGTTAGAATGTGACTAGCGTCAGGTCTGCATTGATCGGTCTTTTATTGGAACATATTTGGCATGTAGCAGTGACGAGGGCATTGCTGATCTGTGGCATTTTGTTTTGGTGGAAGGTGATTGCTATGTTAGAATGTGATTAGTTGTTAATCCACTGAAGAGTGGTACGTGTCAGTCAAATGTATCCTTTGACTGATTCCCTCAGAGAGGACTTTGTGATGTCCTAAATAAAGATAATTCAAAACTTGAACAGAATTCAAGCTAGCTTTGTAAGTCCATTAAATGTACGTTGTTGTATTTAATTGATGTTTGTCTGAATCACTGCAGCTTATACAAAAGCAGAAAGGGAACTAAATGTATTTTGAGCTCATTTGACAGTGACTGCGTGGGGTCCGGCATCACGGCCTTTTCTGGTGGTGTGTACAGCAAACAGTGCTGGAACCTGTGATTATAAACTGATGTGGTTCAGCTTACACAGACAGCAGGGGTAGTGACAACCTCAATTAACTTATCTAAGGAGGCCTAACTTCATTTGTAGGAACCAAAATCAGAGCCTCCTGCAGGCAGGGAAAGAGATGTTTCATTCTGAGCAGCTTTTAACAATATCTGGAATGCATGGATCCAAGATGCTGGTTCATAGGAATCCACAATGCCTTTGGAAGCTTCAAAGATTTGTTTTAATCTTGTAGTTTTTGATCTTCAAAACAACAAAATATAGCTCATAGATAAAGATGCTGAGTGATGTTTTTGCCTCATCTGCTCCATCCTATAATTCCTCCTTGAATATTCACTGTCTCGGAGCCCCTGCTTTATGAACAATCCCCATGCCTCACCATTTGTGGCAGCTACAGCTTCCCACTCTGAAACTCCCTCCTTGCTCAGCTCCTCATGTCACTCTCTCCACTCTTGATAGGGCCTCAAACTTGCTCTTTTCCCCACTCCAAAAGCAAAATTCCCAAAACCATCTCTTAGGGCTGGTCGTACGCCACTAAATCTCTCCCTTCCACACTCTTCAAATCCCACCATGGCCTCCTCCCCCTCCACCGCCCATACCTCTTCCAGCCCACAGCCATCCATGATCTCTGTGCTCCGCCACATTCATGGTTTTCATCGATCCACCAGTGGTGGCTGACCTTCAGTTGTCAAGGCCCAAATCTCTTAAATTTGCTGTTTAAACCTCACATCCTCATCAGCTCTGTCCTTTCCTTTCAGATTCCTTCAGGCTTACCTTTTTCACCAAATCTTTTGATCTCTCATTCTAATACCTCCTTCCATGGCATCCTGTCATATTGTGTTTCACAACATTCCCTCTGAAAGCATCTTGATCATTTTACTTCACTGAAGGCGATTTAGAAATATTAATAATCCTTGAGATTTCTTTCTCTTTCAAGTAATATATAAGTTATTGTCAAAGAGCTGTACAGCACAGAAACAGACCCTTTGGTCCAACTCATCCATGCTGACCAGATATCCTAAACTAATCTAGTCCCATTTGCCAACATATCCCATAAACCCTTCCTACTCATATACCCATCCAGATGTCTTTTTAAATGCTGTAATTGTACTAGCTTCCACCACCTCCCCTGGCAACTCATTCCATACATGCACCACCCTCTGCGTGAAAACGTTGTGCCTTAGGTCCCTTTTAAATCTTTCCCCTCGTACCTTAAACCTATGCAGTTTAGTTTTGGACTCTGCTACCCTGGGGAAAAGACCTTGGCTATTCACTCTATCCATGCCCCTCGTGATTTTATAAAACTCTATAAGGTCACCCCTAAGCTTCCGACGCTCCAGGGAAAACAGCGTCAGACAATTTAGCTTCTCCCTATAGCTCAAACCTTGCAACCCTGGCAACATCCTTATGACTCTTTCAAGTTTCACAATGTCCTTCCCATAGCAGGGAGATCAGAATTGAATGCAGTATTCCATGTCGTCAGATTAAATTCGAGAAATGATTAATAAAGTTCTAAGTTGTGCATGAATAGCAGTTTGTCCTAGATGAATGTTTACCAAATGGGTCACTTCCAGTTTGCTCAATCCCTCCATGTTACCATGTGTGACTGCCAACAGAGCATTCAACCACAGCATCATTCAAAATGGAACCCAATCCTATGCACATCTAATGTCCACACACTTACATCTCCTAGCAGGGTTCGGGTTTAGCAATTACTAATGTTTTCCCTACCTGTCCTTCTTCCAGGTGCACTGAGGACTGTCAGTACAACAATTGCAAAGTTAGAAGGGAATGAGGATTGAACTGGCCCTACACTGATCCCTATGGGTCAGGACCAACACTGACTGTGACATCTGTCACCAAGATAGCAATGCTTTCAATCATTGTTATCAGAACAATTTGCACTGTTTGAAATGAGAAAGATGCAAATATCCAAACACTCCTCATTTCCCATTGTCCATTTCCCTGAGGTTACTGCAGCCTGCAGGCACATCCCATAGTTAGGAAGGCAAATGGTCTGTAGTTTATTACAATGGGTTTGGAAGCCTTCCTACAATTATACAGGGCCTTGGAGGGACCCCAACTGAAGTACTGGGCACAGTTTTCGAGGCGATGTGACCAAGGTTACCCAGACTGATCCTGGGGTGAGGAGGCTCCTCTGAAGGGGCACTGAGTAAAATGGACGATTATTCTCTGGAGTTGAGAAGAATGAGAGCTGGTTTCGCTGAACCATCTAAAGCCCTTGAAAGGTGGTACATGAAGATGTATAGTGGCTGTTTCCCTGAGCTGGAGAGCTCAGCAATAACGAAGTGTTCAGACATTTAGGACTGAGATGAAGAGATAATTATTCATTCTGAGGGTTGTAAACCTTTGGAATTCTCTGTTCAAGAGAAGATTAATCAAGATACACAGCAATGAAAGAGGCCATTCAGCCCAGCTATCGATGCTAGAGCTTATGCTCTGCTCAATTCTCTTCCTATCTTTTATCTAAATCTACCACTGTAACTATCCATTCCCCTCTCCCCAAAGGTTTGTCTAATTTCCACTTAAATGCATCGATACGTTTTGCTTCAACCTCTCCCTGTGGAAGCACATTCCAAATCCTTCAGATGTGAAGAAGTTTCTTCTGAATTCCACATTGGATTCCTTGGTGCTGATGTTTTATTGATGGTCTGTTGTGCTTTTCCCCCACATGCAGAAACATTTTCTCTGTATTGATTCGATCAAAACCTTTAAAGACACCGACTAGATCACTTTTATGTTCAAAAGAGATCCAGCTTGACAATCCTTTCTGAATTCTGGATAATCATATATTTTCAACACTAAGATTGATATATATTGCACTATCAAGGGTTTTGGTAAGAGGACAGAATTTAGTGCAGCATTGAACCATGATGTTATTGAATAGCAAAGCAGGTGAGAGTTGTCATATAGCCTGTTCCTATTCCTTACAATTTACTTTGAAATCCCACTTCGTCACAGTACATTCAACACGCACCACAGTATTAGTAAGACAAATCCTCGATACTCTCCCCAGTTATTACCAATATCTAACATCAGAAGACTATGCCAGTGTGACCCTCTCATGAGAATTTTTCCTTGAATGACTGATCATAGAATTCCCACATTACAGAAAGAAGCCATTCAACCATCTGGGAAACTTCCCAGCCAGACCAAATTTTATCCCTGTAACCCTGCATTTCCCCATGGCTAATCCACCCAGCCTGCACATCCCTGGGCACTCCGGACAATTGAGCATGGCCAATCCACCTAACCTGCACATGTTTAGACTGTGGGAGGAAACCAGAGCACATCCACGCAGATGCAGGAGAACATGTAAACTCCACACAGTCAGTTGCCCAAGGCTGGGATTGAACCCAGGTTCCTGTCACTGTGAGGCAGTAGTGCTAACCACTGAGCCACCGTATCATCCCTACTGAGCCACTTGATGATGATTGCCCGCTTGGCATGGCAGATCAACATTGCCCTCAGAATAGAGGAATTTTGCTTGTGTGCGCTTTTGTTCATACATTTATTATCTTGATGTTTGCAAGACTGCATTTTGTGCTTGAACAAGGGAGTGTGTTGTGTGTGTATCTTGCCTTTAAGAAAGTTTAGTTTTAACGACTTTGTGTGTTGTTTGTATGGAATGTTGCATCTCTTCCTGACACTTAAGACCATAAGACATAGGACCAGAAATTAGGCCATTCGGCCCATCAAGTCTACTTTGCCATTCAATCATGGCTGATACGTTTCTGGAAGACCATAAGAGACTTAGTCTCCGCTGAATTTGGAATCTGCACATACTGAAATCAATTGGCTTGTCATGCCTGCTTCATAACCTGAACTCTATTTTACTATTTTAAATAAACAAATCCACAAAGAAATCAATCTCTAGTTACTGACCGGCAATTGGATGATTATAATAAATACGACATGGTGGTGAGCTTAATTCTTAAATCTCTACAGTACTCGTGACAATGGTGCTTTCCTTTGTGGTTTTAAGGAGGGAATTCCTGGACATTTACCCACTACAATGAAGCAACAACATTTAGCACAAAGTCAGAATGATTAGATTAAATTCCCTACAGTGTGGAAACATGGCCCTTTGGCCCAACCAGTCCATACCGACCTTCTGAAGAGTAACCCACCCAGACCCATTTCCCTCTGACTGATGCACAAAACACTATGGGCAATTTAGTATGGCCAATTCACCTGACCTGCACATCTTTGGACTGTGGGAGGAAACCGCAGCACCTGGAGGAAGCCCACGCAGACACGGGGAGAGTGTGCAAACTCCACACAGACAGTCACCCGAGGCAGGAATCGAACCTGGGACCCTGGTGCTGTGAGGTAGCAGTGCTAACCACTGAGCCACCGTGCCACCCTTTTGACATTTTGAAAGAGAACTTAGAACAAATGGTGACCACACCTCCCCCTTCATCATCATTGTAATGATAGTAATGAGGTCAGCCAGCTGGACCTCATAGAATATGAGTTCTCTAATTGGGGCTGCTAACCTGGTCCAATCAGGGAGCCCTGGCTGACAAAAATAGGTTGCATGTCAGAGATATTAAAACTCTGGTGCCTGACTCTTTATAAGGGCCGTATTATAGTCAAGGACTGTTCATGTGTAAATGAAGGGTGTCTTGGTGAATGGATACCGGCCTTTATGGAGTTACGTCAGTCATGGTTATCTTAACCATCTCCATGGTGGATGCACAGGGGAGGAAGGTAGTGCCATGTAATCTTGATGAGCTATTGCTATGCATCCTGCTGATTGCAAACACAGAAGTTGTAGAGGGAACAGATTCTAGAACATTATTTTATAGTTTGCAAATCTCAAAGCCTTCTGGATTGTTTGTGGAATTCATCTGTAGATAATGCATGGAATAGACTCAAGAAGAAAGGAATGACAATGTTTGAAACTGGGACAGACTCATGGGATAACAGATAAATTATCATTGACAGTGTGTCAATATAGTTTGGGCTGCAGAGCTAATATAGATTGTTGGAAGGGAAAGTTTTATTGCAGCTGACTAGGAAGCAAAAAAAAACAAATAAAACTTGTTAACAAATTCTACCCTTTGGTGATTCCTGTAGGATTCAAAGCCTGCGCAGAACTTACATATTCAATAGATTCAACCATCATAACATGATTGGCGTCAAGGAAAGTACAATACTCACATCCACACGAGCCTACAGCTCTAGCAACTGACAGCTACCAAATGGCTGCAACTCCAAAAAGAGGTTAGGAATATTCTGACAGGTCTGAAACAAACTTGTTTTCCACTTCTCTCATTTCAAAATACGTATATTTCAACAGATCGCGTATTCTGCTACCTGTATTGGGGTGGCGTGGTGGCTCAATGATTAGCACTGATGCCTCACACAGCCAGAGACCCAGGTTCGATTCTACCCTCAGGCAACTCTCTGTGTGGAGTTTGCATATTCCCCTGTGTCTGTGTGGGTTTCCTCACACAGTCCAAATTGTGCAGGTTAGGTGGTTTAAGATTAGATTAGATTCTCTACAGTGTGGAAACAGGCCCTTTGGCCCAACAAGTCCACCCCAGCCCTCTGAAGAGAAACCCATCCAAACCCATATTTACCCCTGACTAATGCACCTAACACTGTGGGCAATTTAGCATGGATAATTAACCTGACCTGCACATTTTTGGACTGTGGGAGGAAACCAGAGCACCCGGAGGAAACCCACGCAGACACGGGGAGAATGTACAAACTCCACACAGACAGGTAGGAATTGAACCCAGGACCCTGGTGTTGTGAGGCAGCTTGGCCATGCTAAATTGTCCAAGGTGTAACAGGCTGGGTGGATTAGCCATGGGTTATGCAGGGTTATAGGGTGGGTCTGGGAGGGATGCTTTCGGAGGATCAGTATGGACTCTTTAGGCTGAATAGCCTCCTTCCACACTGTAGGGATTCTATGAAATAGATATCCTTACTGCCCAAATCCCACAAATCCCACTTGCCCATCCCCCATCCTTGCCGACCTATGTTACTTCCCATACTTTCAAATCACTGATTTAAAGTGTCATTCTTGTGTTTAAATCACCTTTAAGTCTCTCCATTCTCTACCCCTAACCTATTCCTGTCCAGCACCTCCTCTCTGTTGTTCTGGATCTGACCCCTTGACCATCTCTTGACCACTGAGGGTACTGTCTTCAGCATCCTAGGTCGCTCATTTCCCAAATTCCCAAACCCTATCAATTTTGCATTTCGGACCCTAACTAAAACTTGAAACGCTTTCAGTCACTTTTGATCTTTCTCATCTAAGGTTTGGTATCCATTACACCTCTGTGCACAGCTTGGGATGAGTTTGGGCTGTTATGGGTGCTATACAAATGCAAGTTGTTACTGCTGTTTCTTTCCTGTCCGGGCTAGACTTGAATGCTCACCTAGACCAAAGGCTGGGGAGATGACCTGAACACAGATGCCCCTCAGAATCCTGAGAAGGACATCTCTAAGGTTAACAAGATCCCCACCATGGTGTTGGGCCTAAT
>NC_057743.1:16529928-16562663 GCF_004010195.1 Chiloscyllium plagiosum | reverse complement strand
GTCCATGCCGACCAGATATCCCAACCCAATCTAGTCCCACCTGCTAGCACACGGCCCAAATCTCTCCAAACCCATCCTATTCATATACCCATCCAGATGCCTTTTAAATGCTGTAATTGGACCAGCCTCCACCATTTCCTCTGGCATCTCATCCCATACATGCACCATCCTCTGTGTGAAAATATTGCCCCTTAGGCTCCTTTTATATCTTACCCCTCTCACCCTAAATCTATGCCCTCTAGTTCTGGATTCCCCGTCCCCAGGGAAAAGACCCTATGTGGACTCCCCCATTCAATGAACCATACCTATCCATGCTCCTCATGATTTTATAAACCTCTATAAGGTCACCCCTCAGCCTCCGACGCTCTAAGGAAAACAGCCCAAGCCTATTCAGCCTTCCCCTATAGCTCAAATCCTCCAACCCTGGCAATATCCTTGTTAATCTTTTCTGAACCCTTTCAAGTTTCATAACATCTTTCCTATAGCAGGGACACAAGAATTGCAAACAATATTCCAAAAGTGGCCTAACCAATATCCTGTATAGCTGCAACATGTCCTCCCAACTCCTGTACTCAATACTCTGACCAATAAAGGAAAGCATACTAAATGCCTTCCTCACTATCCTATCTACCTGCGACTCCACTTTCAAGGAGCTATGAACCTGCACTCCTTTATTCAGTAACACTCCCTCGGACCTTCCCATTAAGTGTCTAAGTCCTGCTCTGATTTGCCTTTCCAAAATACAGCACCTCAGGCTTGGATACAATTATGCAAATGGACAACGTTTACTACATAATCCTGAGGTGTGCAAAAAACTAAGCCAAAGACCAATTTAGGATCGTTAGTTGGGCTTACAGTGTGGTGCACCATGTGTAACTGGAACCAAACAGAAATATGCTAATCGACAGGGCCCTACCTTTGCAGACAAAACAAACATGTATATGAACTATACCTATTTCAACTCAACAAAATATACAACTGGCATTTGCTAGTTTATTTCTCAGGGCAAGGCCTCAAACAATTAGATTAAACCTGCCTGGTTTCAAATTTAAACAAAGCTTGGCAGTTAACTGTCAATCAGTATTACTGCATGCATTCTCCATGGCAATGGATCTCCCGATCACAGAGTAATTGCCAACCAATCAGTATGTTCCTCCCGGTATATACAATGTGAACGTTAGTTTAACTCTTGAATTTGTACCTTGCAAACTCTCCTGATGAATGCAACCTGAAAAGCTTCAACAAAATGCACTACTAAACCACCTGAAAAGATATTAAAACGAGCAGTTTCCCCAGGATCCTGTAAAAAGATATTATAGGCTGAGCTTCCCAGTAGCAAGTCTCAGTCACACTCAGTACCTTGTTAAATTTAGATTCAGAAGCTGTTTTTGCTGAAACAAAATCTATTTCCCCACTTATGTCTGTGTCCCTTGATGTTGAACTGCAGTTAATTATTAATGTCTTTAATTAATTTTTGTCAAAAGCTAATCAAACATGAAAACCTTCATCATTGGTACCAGCTCCTGAAGGCATGTGCTTCTCTATTTTGCCACTGTGTGTTTTTAGACTTGGCCTTGGTGATAGGACCCAAGCTGACTTCTGAGTGGGATGGGAGCTGGATGGGGATGTATTGATCCAGAATCCCTCACCATTGGTTAGTTTAGTAAACAGGTTTCTGTCAGTCCCACTCGATACTGCCATGTGAGTATCTTATGAACAATACACATCTTGAAACTAGTCTCCAGGGTAGTATAATCCTCGATTGTGTTTGCTATTGTTACCTTGATGTAATTGTATGCTAATGGAAATGCTGGGAAAACTCTATGATTCATTTCAGCTAATTAACCACTTAAAGCCAAGTGCTAAAATACTGGCTGATCAAATTTCTACTGCTGAGAAGACAATTTGAAGGAACTCATGTCACAAGAACAGAGCAGAAGAGGAGAGTTAAGGCAATACAGTTCCAATAAACGACCATTGAACTGTAAGGTTAATTCTGTTACCCTCTCCACAGATGCTGCCACTTAAGGTGAACCAGGAAGTTAGCTTGAGCACAAAGGTCTGTACATTGCAGGAGGAAGAGAAGACCGAGTGGGTGACATTTCTCAGCCGTGGATGAATTGGAATGGGAGAAGACGCAGTGAGTCTGAGTTTAAGTACAGAGAGGATGGAGTGGAGGACGATTAAATATTAAATCGGCACTTCATGACAACAAGTCAGTTTTCCTTGGAACTGTAGCCCAAGCACCGCCAAGACCGAGACAGACAGGGTTAGACGCAGAATACAAATTACTTCAATAATGTCCCAGGTATAGTTAGTACTAATTCAATGAAGAGTAAAGCTCCAGTTACACTGGGACAGAATGAACATTCAGATGTACTATAGCACAGCTTCACTGCAGAGTAAAACTCCCTGTCCATTGCCTCTTGGATGTTGCTCGTTGCCAGTCTCAGGGAGTGCCCTCCACTGCACCATGTTTCTAATTGCACCTATCGGGCACCACGTGGCATCTCTCAGTGAGCCAGACAATTTAGTGGCAAACAGGGGGAAATTTTGTACTCAAGAGCCTTTGCCCTGCTGGTACCCAAACTACCCCAGTTCTTAAAGTGCAGACTCTGCTTTTTTGTCTGATTATCTGTTTCAAAGCTGAAACCACAACAAGATAAACACAAGACCCAGGCTGTACACTTCCCATGGTCTTCCCCCAGTGAAGACCTGTGTTTCATTACCCTGAGCCATTGGGGCACAGCTCCTTTCAGATGTGTGCTTTATTATCTTCCAGCCAAAGCAAAAGTGTTGGATCGACAACTGACTGTGATTGGAGGGCACGGGTAAATATCAGTGGGTTTGCAGATCCCTTATGTTAATTGGACTGTTTCTGATGTTGAGCTGCAAGGCAGTGTGAGGGGAGAATTTTGGAAAATTAGTTTGTCAGCAGGGAGTCTGCAATCAACATTCCAAACTGACTGTGTGTTATAATGGGACGATAAATACTGCCTTACGACTCCACCGAATCATAACCACAGATTTCAGAGCAGTTCAGACAGATCAGACAGCCTGATTGATGTGTTTATTCATGAGAGAAACTCCACTTACACAGTAATAAAGGGGGAAGGAATCTCTGTTTAGCTACAGGCTGTGTGAAAAGCCACGTTCCTACTCCTCGGTACGATCACAGGCAGAACATGATGGCAGCTGTCAAACATTTGTATGGGAATGGTAAAGGGCTGATAATGCGACTGGGCCTGTAATCCAGACAGCTGCTGTCATAGTCTAAGCACTGTGTATTTGAAAGAAAAAAAAAGACTTGCAATTATGAAGTGTTTTCACAGGCAGTTCAAAGCTCCTTAAAAACAATGAAATAGTGCAGTGTAGGAAACACAGTAACTCACAAACACAGAGAAAGATCCCACTAACAATAGTATGATGGCGACTCGTCAATCTGCCTCTGTGATGCTAATTGAGGAACAAGTACTAGCAAACAGTCCAGGGATTATCCCTGTTCTCTTCTTCGATATCATTCCCTGGGTCTCAGTTTAACATTTGAAATAACAGTGGCTCTGACAGTGAGGCACTCCCTCAGTACTGCACTGGAGTTGAATTTGCCTTGCATTTTCTGTCGAAACCTGGGATGGGGCGTAATTTCAATCTACAATCCATCGATTCACCGTCGGGAGTGTCACAAACTGAGCCATCGGCGGCACAGAGATGAAGTTTGAAAATCAGGACATGAAGATCAGTAAAGGTGGTCAGGAAGCTATTAGATTGTGTCAAGTCCTCTCAGGAGCTTAATAAGATAGATCTGAAATAAAAGCAGAAAACGCTGGAAAAGCTGAGCAGGTCGGGCAGCATCTATGTGGATAGAGAGAGAAAAAGGCAGAGCTAACGTTTCAGGTGCACGTCAAGGTGAGAGGTCTGAAATGTTAACCCTCCTTCTCTCTCTAGACAGATGCTCCGTCACCTGCAGAGATTTTCTTTTGCATTTCCTGTTTCGGTAATTTTATGACTTGGGTGCTTTATTTTGGCTCTAGCAGCCCTGTTTCCTCACCCCCTCCCCCAACCCCACCCCATCACCTGCCCACCCCCACCCCCTCCGCTCTGTGATACGAGATTCTGATGGCTGTAACAACTAAGAATTTCCTCTCGTCAGTTCTCTAGACTTCTCTCTCAGTACTTCAGGGGAATACAAATCACAACACGTTCTGAGTTAAGAGAGACAAGGAGCTGTGAAGGAGCAATAAGATTTAGGTATTTAGACTCTAATAACTCAAAGCTGTTGCACAGCCACAGGTACAACAAAGCACATACAGGCTTTTAATCGGAAGAAAATCAGAATCTGAAGGGAAGGAAATTATGTCTCTGTTGTAAAGATTCTTGGTCAGACCCCATTTGAAGTTTTACATTGAGTTTCGAGCAGTTCACCTCAGGGTACATCAGCTTCAGGAGATATTGTTGATTTGTGAGTGTGGCATGACTTTATCATGCAGCATTGAACCTGGGTTTACTTGCTGGAGTTTTAAGGTTACAGGGGGAGTGGGGTTTGTTTGAATTGGGGTGTTTAAAATGATTGAACAATTCCACTGATGCAGAATTCAGAACACGGCAGCACAATGTTAAAATGAATAAAGTTAAAAGTCACACAACACAGGTTATAGTCCAACAGATTTAGTTGGAAGCACACTACCACCTGATGAAGGAGCGTCGCTCCGAAAGCTAGTGCTTCCAATTAAACCTGTTGGACTATAACCTGGTGTTGTGTGATTTTTAACTTTGTACACCCCAGTCCAACACTGGCATCTCCGAATCATTAAAATGAATAGGCATTGTTGCGGAATGAAATGAGGTAACCCTTCTCTATATAATAGATGGTGCCAATGTGGTAATTTCTCCAGGCGACTGGGTCGATTGAAAATGACAAGATGGAGTTTCTTTTTAGCTTAAGTATCAATCTCCAAAGTATTTGCTGATTGGGATTAGTAGAAGAGAGGTGAGTGGAGATTTGTGCTCTGGCCATTGAATATGACACTGATGTTTTGGAGCAAGTGGCCTCTCTCCATGCTGTCACATTGATGGGCAGAATGTTTCCATATCGTGGCTGACAGCCCCTTTGCAGCGTGTTTTACGGAGGGTTTCACTTTGCGGGGTCTAACGGGTTTTGATTAGATTAGATTACATTACAGTGTGGAAACAGGCCCTTCGGCCCAACAAGTCCACACCGACCCGCCGAAGTGCAACCCACCCATACCCCTACATTTACCCCTTACCTAACACTACGGGCAATTTAGCATGGCCAATTCACCTGACCTGCACATCTTTTGGACTGTGGGAGAAAACCGGAGCACCCGGAGGAAACCCACGCAGACACGGGGAGAACGTGCAAACTCCACACAGTCAGTCGCCTGAGGCGGGAATTGAACCCGGGTCTCTGGCGCTGTGAGGCAGCAGTGCTAACCGTGCCGCCCACGTTTTCTCACACTATCATTCCAAACCTGCTTCCTTAACGACCGACCCCCAACCCTATCACACCCTCCTTATTGGATGCGAACCCAATGCGCCCACTCACTCCACCCTAGCCTGACATTGTTGTCACTGTGGCTATATCCTGGGATATCCTGGCATCCCTGGTGCTAACACCATTTTTAAAGGGCTGCTGTGCTCCGGGACAAGCGCTGCCAGTCTGGAGCTGCCCTTTACAGGTTTTTAACATCTGCCCCAGACATGGTAGATAATGGGAAGTTAGTTCCTCACGTTACAGACTGGCACCTGGAGGTCCTGGTGGACAGGGTGGTGCAGAGGACAATGTCCTCTCACCCCAGGACTGGCAGATGCTGCCAGGCTGGTCCGAGGTTGCCACCCACATCAATATATCTCAGCCATCTGGAGGAATGCCCCGCAAGGTGGGAATAAGGCATTTTATGATGCTCCAAGGTCATTGCCACCATCTTACTTCAGCTATCACACACTTACTCTCTCTCTCTCTGCTACTGCGCACATCTGCCACAAGGGTTCATCTTCATCAGCCTGCAACAGCTTCCCTCACTCACTCTTACTCCTCTGACACCACTAACCATGCACTGCCTCCTCACTCTCTCAGTCACTTACTTGGAACACCACACTACCTTTTCCCACTGTACCAACCCGAATAGCTGTGCCAACCACTTCCATCTCAATCTCTCCCTTTGTGTCTCAGGAGAAAACAGGACACAGTTGGGCAGAAAGAGTCAAGATGGATAGTGGGCTGCACAACACTCAGCTCCTGGCCCCCTGTGTGTAACTGACTGGGCTCTGGACTGATACAGAAGCTGCCCTGACCCCCTGTGCTGCGAGCCCCTGACTGAAGGATCTTCCTTCACTGCAGACCACTCCCTTTGTCTTTGAGACATGGTCATTTGGTTGAATCACGGTCTTTGCTGTGTCCAACAAAGTCACATGTTGCGAATGTGAGATTGATGTCACAAGGTGATTGATCACTGCTGACAAAAACATGACAAGCTGCCAGGCTTAAAGGCAAAGAGAAACAGAACTACTGTGACCCACAATGGCTGAGGTTACCATAGAGGACTCTCCTTCTCAACCACTCCCCTCGCCTGAGGCATCGTGGTCCTCAGATTAAACCACCACTCTAATGACAGCAGCCCTATGGTCTGGTCAGACTATGTTATACTGTGAGCTACTTAGCTCAGGCTGAAGGGGGAAAGCACAAAAAGACCAGGTCAAGCATGGCAAGGCAAGGCCAGGTCAGGCAAGATTAGAGTGGTGCTGGAAAAGCACAGCAGGTCAGGCAGCATTCGAAGAGCAGGAAATCAACGTTTCGGGCAAAAGCCCTTCATCAGGAATCATTCTGAAACATCAATTTTCCTGCTCCTCGGATGCTGCTTGATCTGCTGTGCTTTTCCAGCACCACTCTGATCTTGATTCTGATCTCCAGCATCTGCCGTCCTCACTTTCACCCAGGTCAGGCAGGTCCAGGCACAGCAAGACCAGATAAGGCAAGGCTTGGCCAGGCAGAACAGAGCAAGGCAAGGCCAGGTCAGGCAGCGCAAGACAATGCCAGGCCAGACAAGACCAGATAAGGCAAGGCCAGGCCCGGCAGAACACAGGAAAGCAAAGCAAGGCAAGACCAGGCAGACCAAGATAAGGCCAGGCAGGGATGTTGTGAGGACCCAGTTAGCTGAGTGGGTGAGTGACAAGCCCTGAGATGCAGCCTGGTCCAATCTGGGAGCTAGTGTCTCTCCCTGAGCAGCTGCCTCTCAATGGAAGGTTCTAGTACAGCTGGAGGCACAGCATTGAAGTACAAACCGTACTGTGAGGGTAAGAGATGTGCCACCAGGGTGTGCTGAGGCTGGAGTGTATGACATGTCAATGTCTGTATGCCCTGAGATGTGGATGCCTGGTCTCTAAGTTGGAGATCTGGAAGAGCAGGCTGAGAGCTGGAGTCACCAGCTACCCACTCAGACTGTTGCTGTGTGGTGGGTGGGAGAACAGGAGAGGGCATCCTCACAAGGTGGATTTTAAACTCTTTGCAACTTAGGGGTTCTGAAAAACATTGCGCCTTCCTACTCTCACTGATCTGGCTGGGCCCAGCAAACTCATCAAGATCTGGGAACTTCTTGTTCTGTCCCATACCAGGTATTACTAATCATAGAACAATCAGGCCATTCAGCCCATTTATTCCTGTGTTGATACTAGCTCTTCTAAGTAACATTAGAATCTCTCAGTCAAAGCAAGTGTGGTACATACCGCATCCTGTATGCTAATGATTCATAGAGTGTGGCTGGAATCTCCTGTTTATGGTTTAACCAGTGGAATGAGGGGAGTACAGTCATAGTTTGCATCAACAGTCAAAAGCACATTTATATTTTAATCCTTTACTGACTGAAGGGTTGTGCAACGATCCCTACATTCACAGAATAACTACCTACGTAACAGATTTTGGAAAAATTGCTGAATGCATATAGTGTGTGGTCTGAGTGAAAATAAAACAGTGCTCAGGTGTAAGTATGGAATAATATTTCCTTTTTCCTCTCACTATAACAATTTGCATTTATATCAGCTGCAGTGTAAACTCCCTAAATGCCTGTGCAGGTGTTTTATCAGACCACACTTGACAATGAGCCACATAAAGAGAATTAGGACAAGTGACCAAAATGCTGGGCCAAAGACAGTTTTCAAGGAGAACGTGAGAGAGATGGACAGGGGAGCAGGCAGGGTCAATTCGACCTGAACGTTTTGCAACAAATTTCTGGCCTTCTCTTGTCAAGTGGACACGATGAAGGACACATTTCCAATTCACACCATCTTTTGTGCTGGCATCACAATGGGCACAGATGGAAATTGGATGCCAATTGCATTCTCAATCCAATTACAGACTCCCTGGGGCCCAACCCTTGACAGCACAGACATTTCCACACAGGAGCTGTTTAGCAGATGGCTAAGAGAGGGCAGCAGCCCTACTCCAACACTCCTGTTGCTAAGCAACCATCCTATCCAGCCCGGTTCTGCTGGTGCTTCTCCACTATGGGGGAGCCTTACCCGCATTAGGAGTTAATGCATTTATGTGGCACCTGACTAAGTTAACCTGAGACGTCCCTCTGAACTTCATCGATTGCAAATTAATTTACAGCTACAAAAGCAGATTAATGCAGCATTCAACATCCCTTGGACAGAGTTAACTGTTGTGGGAAAAAGTTGAGAGTGTGTTGCTGGAAAAGCACAGCGGGTTCAGGCAGCATCCGAGGAGCAGGAAAATCGACGTTTCAGGCCTGATGAAGGGCTCTGGCCTGAAACGTCGATTCTTCTGCTCCTCGGATGCTGCCTGACCTGCTGTGCTTTTCCAGCACCCCACTCTCAACTCTGGTCTCCAGCATCTGCAGACCTCACTGTCTCCCTGTTGCGGGAAAAATATTGACCAGGACATTAGGAAAATTCCCTGTACACTGTCTAGTCACCATCGCTGGAATGTAAACAGGAGCAGGGGTCCAGTGTGATTTCCTTTCTATCTTGCTTAACTGAGGAGGCTAGTTATAGACCTTTAACTGACCAGGATTATATAATACAGTTCAGAGATGGAACTAGCTGGTGGATTTGCTTCTGTATTCCATGCCCTTCACAAAACCATGCTGACTATCCTTGATCACATTATTCCTATCCTTGATCACATTATTCCTATCCATTATTTCCTTCTGTATTGCAGGTAGTTTATTTACACCCCACTGCTGGCACACAGAGGCAGCAGTGTGTACCATCCACAGCTCCTCGAGGCTTCTTCAGCACCTTCCAAACCTGGGAACGCCTCTCTTTGGAAGGACGAGGGCAGCAGACACCTGGAAATCACCTACAAGTTCCCCTTCAAGACAATCCTGCAATCGTCAGTCCTTTACTATTGCTGGGTCAAAGTCCCAAAGACCCCTTCCTAATAGCACTGAATATCCCAGAGACCATCTCTGGGACACACGCATTAAACAAACCCACCACCCTGTGGACGAACACTTTAACTCCCCCTCCCACTCTGCCAAGGATGTGCAAGTCCTGGGCCTCCTCCACCGCCAAACTCTAGTCACCCGACACCTGGAGAAACAATGCCTCATCTTCCACCTTGGGACCCTCCAACCACACAGTATTAGTATCGATTTCACCAGTTTCCTCATTTCCCCTCCCCCCACCTTATCCCAGATCCAACCTTCCAACTCTCGAAACGTCGACTCTCCTGCTCCTCAGATGCTGCCTGACTGGCTGAGCTTTTCCAGCGCCACATTTTTCAGCACTGAGGGTGCGCCTACCTGACCATGGTCTTCAGAAAGCAGCATCTCACTACCTTCTCTGGACATAGTGAGGGATGGACAATAAATACTGGCTGTTCCAGAGATGGACAAATCATGTGTAAGAATTTAAAAAGTCATCGAGGCACTGAGAGGCCTATACTTACATTTTCACCAAATATCATTTCCAGTTAACATTTATTAACTTTTAATATATTTATATCCTGTTAATATATCTAGTTTTGTTGTCAATGAGCCAGCTGACCACTTTCACTGTACGCATCCCTCTCATGAAATGAAACTGCCTTGTGTATCTTAAAAGCTTTCACATCTAACCCTGAATATGGCTTATCCCATCTCTCTGTCTGAGATGTTGTTTGCTAAGTACACATTTGCAGGCTGCTACAGGGGAGAAATCTGAACAACAGTTAGGTTAGTTCAAACATTGGCGTTGTGGAATTGGGCAGACTCAAAAGGAAACTTGCTTAACTCTTTAGGATCCAAAGTATCCTGTCTTCTCTAGCACAACAACCAAAATCTGGGTATTAGGGGCTGGCCTGAGGATGGCCTAGTGGTATTACCACTAGCCTACTAATCTGAAGAGTCAAATAACGTCCTGGGGTCCTGGATTTGAATCCTACCTTGGTGCATGGTGGAATTTAAACTAAAACAACAACAAGTCTGGAATAAAGAGTCTAATAATGGTCGTGGATCTGTCGTCAATTGTCAGGAAAAATCCATCTGATTCACCAATGCCCTTTAGGGAAGGAACTGCCTTCCTTACCTGGTCTGGCCTACATGTGACTCCAGACCCGCAGCAATATGGTTGACTCTTAACTGCCCTCTGGCTAATTAGGGATGGGTAATAAATGCTGGTTTAGTCAGTGATGCTGACATTTTGTGACTGAATTTTTTAAAAAAAACATGCAACTAGTAAGTCCTGGCAACGAGATGCACTAATCTCAGACAACTCATGGTGCATTTGTGGATTCAGGTGAAATTCATAAATCCTGAGTGAGGATAAAACTATATGAGTCCGGATATCTGGTCGGCATGGACGAGTAGGACCAAAGGATCTGCTTCCGTGCAGTACACCTCTATGACTCGATGGCAGTGAAAATGCTAGTACATTCTAATACACATCAGAGGGTGGTACGTGTATGGAATGAGCTGCCAGAGGAAGTGGTGGAGGCTGGTACAATTGCAACATTTAAAAGGCTTTTGGATGGGTATATGAATAGGAAGGTATGGAGGGATATGGGCCGGGTGCTGGCAGGTGGGACTAGATTGGGTTGGGATACCTGATCGGTATGAACGAGTTGGACCGAAGGGTCTTTTCCATGCTGTACATCTCCATGACGCTCTGACTCTATGGCAGTGAAAACGCTAGAACATTCTAAGACACATCAAGATTGGCTTCAAAGTGGCGTTGTGAGATAGATGAATTGACCCATTTGCTCATCTATTGCTCTGCGTGATCTGGAGCTTTTGAGTTGGGAAGTCTTGGTCTGGTGCTGTCTAACTGGTAAACAGATCCTAAATCAGGACACCGAGAACAGTTTGTATCAGGAAGTGGAAATGTTGAAACATGGGAGGTGGGCTTGGCTGGAAAAATCAGAACCTTTTTCCATTCCTTGTTACCTAAAGAAGGTAGTTCCGAGCTTTCACTTTAAATTGGTACCGCCTGATGGAGGATGAAGAAGGATGGTGACTGATGCTTATTGGGATGGTATTTAGCATCAAGTGAAATATGGAGTTGAAGGTCCCCATTCACTGGGTGGTGGAACTCATGGACTTAGACAGAAGCTCTGGCAAGTTGCTGCAGTGCATTCCATCGGTGGTCTCCACAGCGTTCCTGGCAATCCAGAGGCAGATCAGGTGGATGCGTTGGCTAATGGATAGGGTGCTGGTCAAAGGGGCATCATAGTTTTGGATGAGCCTCTACATTGAGTGTTACTGCAACTGTACCCAACCAGTAGACTGTTTCTTCCCATTGTTACTGTGTTGCAATGGCACTGATCTGGCCTAATTATTATTGTCCATTCTTGTAGTTGTGGCTTGTCACTGTCCCTGCTAATTGTTACTGTCCAGTATTAGAGAGGCAATAGCTCAGTGGTATTACTCCGGAAACTCAGCTAGTTTCTCAGGAACAGCAGATGGTGACAGTTGAATTCAATCTTTTCTAAAATCTGGAATTAAGAGTCTAATGATGACCATGAATCCATTGTCAATTGTTGGGAAAAACCCACCTGATTCACTAATGTCCTTTAGGGAAGGGAATCTGCTGTCTTAGCTGATTTGGCCTACATGTGACTCCAGACACACAGCAATGCGGTTGACTCTTAACTGCCCTCTGGGCAATTAGGGATGAGCAATAAATACTGGCCTAGCCAGAGCTGCCCTCAGCCTGTAAGTGAATAAATAAAAGAAACTGGAGAGTATCTCATTGGACTTTCACTTGTGTCTATTAGACAGCAGACAGGCACTGGGGAGTCTGGAGAAGAGTCACTCACTGCAGAATACCCAGCCTTTGACCACCTCTTGTAGTGAAGCGCTTGTGTGGCTGGTCTAGCTTTCTGGCCAATGTTGATGGTTGGGCATGGACAATAGCAAGGCCATTGAATGTCAAGTGGAGCTGGTGTCATCCTGTCATGTTGCAAAAAGTCATTGCCTGGAATTTGTGTGGTGCATGTTACTTGCCCATTTTTGGGATGCAGCCATCACGTTTAATCGGTCAATAACTTCAGGCGCTAAAAGTTTATTGCTGAATCAGTTGATGAGGAACTTGTGATATGCAGCCAATGGAGCATCAGGGTGAGTCTGACCACAACCTCTAGAACCCCTATTTAAATATGAATGATGGGTATTTGATTGAATCAAATCAAATGTGTCCGTGCAGGTTCAATAAGCTGCTCCCGAGGCTCAGTGGAGGGGTGGGGACTGATCGAAGTGTGCAAGATTATGAGAGGCATGGATAGGTTGAACAGAAAGCGGCTGTTCCCCAAGTCAAAGGGTCATTAATAAAGGGGCATAACTTAAAGTGGAAAGCAGGAGGTTTAGAAGGGAGTTCAGGAAAAACCCTCTCACCCCGAAGATGGCAGGGGCCAGCAATGCACTATTTGGGAGGATAGTTACAGCAAGAAACTTCACAACCTTTAAAAAGCACTTGGATGAGCACTTGAAATGTTGTAACACTAGGATTAGTGTAGGGAAACTAGGCCTAGTGTAGGTTATAGCATATTTTGGGTGGTACAGATGGGCCGAAGGGTCCACTCTGTATTCTCTGATTGTATGAATTCACTGCATAACAATAGTAAGCACAGTTAGCCTCACCATTGTACTCAATGCAAACCACAGGCCATTGCTGATCGTATTGATCCATTGCTTACTCAGGTACAAACAATGACTTGCAGATGCTGGAAACCAGATTCTGGAGCAGTGGTGCTGGAAGAGCACAGCAGTTCAGGCAGCATCCGAGGAGCAGCAAAATCGACGTTTCGGGCAAAAGCCCTTCATCGGTAATAAAGGCAGAAAGCCTGAAGCGTGGAGAGATAAGCTAGAGGAGGGTGGGGGTGGGGAGAACTCAGTCTGTTAAGAACCTCATACACTCTGAAACAATACCAGCAAAAGTAGCTGAACTGGTCATTGACCTCTGCTTGCTGCTGCAGGGATGGCTCTGTTAGAAACATGATATTAATGCTTCCCTATTGAACGCTAGTTAGTATCATTTGAAATGATTAGCTGGATACAAACCACATTTTTAAGAGTTGTATTCAAGGGTAACAAAGTGGTAATTTCACTCTCCAAAGTTGTTTTTTCCCCACTTGGGAGGGGCCCCTACCCAGCATTAGTAACTGTGTGTTCTGCCTTTATCTCTTTGTGTGAGATGTTCTATTGTCATAAATTCATTCTCAACAGTGATGTTGATCTTTGGCAGGCCTCCCTCTTGCTAGTTAAGTGACAGCAAAAGAGAAATGAAATACTCACACACTTGGATGATTAGCTGAGTGACAGTGATATGAATTATTACCTCTCCATATCCACTCATTATCTACAGTAGCATGAATGCGAAATACTGAGGCCTCTGAGCTACTCAGGTAAATACCAACTGCCTCAGCTAAAATAAGCAACTGTTATTACAGTTATTGAACTCAAAATTACTCCCTTTCAGCTCTCGACAGACAGGAAAATTACCAGGGAATTACGTGGGGAGCTAAAAGCTGACATAGTTGACAGTAAGTTAGAGAGCTCCAAATTTGCCTTGAGTTCTGTCTCTGGATAGGTCGGTGAATGATCAGTGCAATTAGAATTTCTGCCTTTCAAAAGTTCTTGTGTTGCATAGATAGCGCAAGGTCCTTTCTGCTCTTCATTGCTGAGATCCCCCTTGCGACAGACTTCAATATTATTGGTCCACACATGGACGACAAGAGGGTGCTGAGAGTGACTGTCCTGGCACTAAGGGCAATATTTATCTAAATGTGGGGACAGACGAAAATGAGGACTGCAGATGCTGGACATTAGAGTCAAGAATGTGGTGCTGGGAAAGCACAGCAGGTCAGGCAGCATCCGAGGAGCAGGAGAATCGAAGTTTCAGACAAAAGCCCTTCATCAGGAGTGTAGGCACAGCAAGACCTGGCAAAATCACAGTCAGTACTAATCAGGAGAAAACCTTTCTGATGTTTGGAGTCATCCCTAACACAAGATGGTTGTGATTGTTGAAGGTCAGTCATCTCAGTCCCAGGATATTGCCATAAGAGTATCTCAAGGTAATGTCCAGGGTCAAACCAACTGCTTCATTAATGATCTCCCTCCATCCTAAGCTCAGAAGTGGTGACATTTGCTAATCACGGCACTGTATTCAATGCCATTTGTGACTCCTCAGATACTGTCAGCAGGTTGTTTCCATATGTAGTAAGATCTGGGCAAATACCTTTGAACTAGGGACCAGTTGGCCCTTGATGTTCAATGGCATTTCCATTACTGAATCCCCCACAATCAACATCCTAGAGGTTATCATTAACCATAAAGTGAACTGGACTCAACTTATAAATACTTTGGCAACAACAGGAGGTCAGAGGGTGAGAGTTCTGCCTCCCGAAGGTGCACCCACCATCTACAAGACACCAAGTCAAGAGTGCAATGGAATACTGTCCACTTGCCTGGATGAATGCAGCTTCAACAACATTTAATGGCTCAATACAATCCCGGACCTAGCAATCTGCTCAATCAGCAGCCCATCCACCACCTTCAAGAGGCACTTACTCTACCACTGACACCCAATGGCAATAGTGTGACCTGTACTGTCAGCAATCCACCAAGACTCCTTTGACAACATGTTCCAAACCTGTCACTCAGCAGGACAAGGAGAACAGAAAAATGGGAACACCATTACTTGCAAGTTCCTCAACAAGCCACACACCAACCTGACTTGAAACTATAACTCTTTTCCTTCAGTGTCACTGGATCAAAGTTCAGGAACTCTCTCCCGAACAGCATTGTGGGTGTACCTATACCAAATGGGCTGCAGTGGTTCAGGAAGGCAGCTCAGCACCACCATGTCAAGGACAACGAGAGATGGGTAATAAATGCTGGCCCCACAATGAATCCATCCAGTCTCTCAGCTGGAAATCAGAATGGTCCATGAGGGTTACTGTGTGCAAATGGAAACATCTGATGCATGCTGTAGGGACCCTATTGGAGCTTGAGATTAACTGGAGGGAATTCCCATCCGACCTGGAAAGGTTTGATTTGCAGGGGGAGTTTTGTCTGTCACTGGTGGTGAACTGGACCCAGGAATGGCTATTTCCAGCCTCTTGCCTCTCTCTCTGTGAATGAGCAGGACATGTTACATCAAAGTAAGTCTTGAAAAGTCACCAGTGGTGGGTAGGTTCAAGAACTGGACAGAAAGAATGCACCAAAACCTTGACTTCAAGTATTAATGTCCAAGCTCTGATGGACACCTCATCCCCTGACCACCTTCGTGCAATACAATTCAAAAAAGGTTAGATTGAAGGATTATTGGCTGCCCAATCTTGTGGATACATTAACCTTCAGCTGACACTCCAAGGCAGCTCCTGCAAGGTCAGATAGGTCGCCTTTCAGATGTCTTTGAGTCTGGCCCCTTGTGAGGATGACAAATCTTCCATGTCACCACTTTGAGGAAGACCGGGAAGTCCACCTGGTAACATTACACAGCAACCAATCACAAATGCAGATGATCTGGCCAGTTATCTCATTGGTGGGAGCTTGCTGTACTTAAATGACCTTCCCTATCTTTGACAATATAATAGGGTGCTTCCTTAAAAAGTACTGAATTAGCTGTTGAGGATTTCTGGATGTCCTGAGGTTGTGAAAGATGCCAGTTTTCTCTACCTTCCTCTGTGAGCCACCCATACAGGAACGGTCTCAGCTTTACACACAAACATACAAATAAAGGCAAAGAGTAGGCCTCTCAATCCATCGAGTCTGCTTCACCATTCAGTAAGATCATGGCTGATTTGATTTTAACCTCAACCCTACATTCCCGCATAACCCCAAGGACTGTTCATCCCCTTTGGTAATCAAGAATCTCTCTCCATCTGCCTTAATAATATATTTAAAGACTGTGCGCCTTTTGTGTTCTCCACCAGGACTGTGGTACAGTTGGGCCTCCTCTTCCTGGGGCTTGTGAGGAGAGGTACCAGCCACGGGTTCCATGGTTGACTCCATTTCACTGAGGAGAAAGTGAGGACTGCAGATGCTGGAGATCAGAGTCAAAGAGTGTGGTGCTGGAAAAGCAGGCAGCACCCGAGGAGCAGGAGACTCGACGTTTTCGAGCATAAGCTCTTCACGATGCTGCCTGTCTAGCTGTGTTTTTCCAGCACCACACTCTTTGACTCCATTCCACTGAGCCTCAGTGGGACATGAATGTAAATGTGTCCTGAGCAAGGACAGAGTCAGAGCAGAGGAACCTGGAATTGACACCTCAGAGACAGCAGTCCCACAACCCAAACTTAGGATGGGACATTATGGGGTGCACTCTCACAATATCACAGGAGTGTGAGCAAGGGGTGTGGAGGCACGGGTTCAGAGGAAGGAACAACGCAAAGACAGAAAGGAGGAAACAACATGCAACAGCTGAACACGGAACTGCAGAGAAATACACCAGGAACCTGCGGAGAAATGGCCTTTCAGGCATAGGGTTTATTCATAACATGGATGGGGAGGGTGCTTTGTTGTGCATTTTGTGATTTTTTGTTCAGGACAGATGATTATCTGGAGTCTGCTTTTCAAAAGTCAAAACTCCCATCTGTTTATGAAAGCTTTCTCTGTGGAGCTGTGAGAGCTGCAGGCTGTCCAATTCTCAGCTCTCTCTGGGCTTTCTGCTCATTTTAAGCAAATCAATATCGGATTTATTTAAGGTGCTCGCTGGGGTTACTGAGTAAACATCTCATTGTTCCTGAACTGCCTGAGGTCCGGAATGGAGTACAGTCCCAGTAAACTCAATAATAATTTTCATGTCTCATTAAACCCCTCTACCACAATCAGTTATTAACAGCTAACAGTGAAAACACACAATGTGTGTTCTACACACGGTAATCCCCAACCATTTTAATGATGTAGGAGCTCAGGTTTGATGATGCAGAGAGAAAGGGCAAGGTCTCGTCTGTTAAACAAATGAAATCTAATGGATTAATATTTCTGTTTACATTAATGATCTGCGGATGTCAGGGAGATGCTTTGTATTTGACCTAAAACCATTCTTTGCCTTCATTTCCTAACTCCCTCTTTGAGGTAGGTGTTTATGCAAAGATACAGCTCCTTGACCATTAGAAGCTACGTTCTAAGTAAAAATAAAACAAAGATGTCGGAAATATTGAGCAGGTCAACCGGCCCTGGTGGAGAGAAAGCTTTTGACGATATGGCGACACAAAGCAAGATAAAGGTCTAGATGTTTCTTAAGCCTATAGAAGGTGGGGAGGGGCAGGAGAAGTTAATTCATGGAAGATTTCACCATACAAAAATCCACAAGAACAGCAATGATTCTGAAGTTATCTTGTTCTGTATTACCGTCTCAACCAAAAAAGCATTGTGCTCTCAATCAGCAAAGCACTATATTCGAAATCATCAAGGCATCACTCCCTCAATCAGTGACGGATCACACTCAGTGGAGGTGAACACAATACCTTTGCTTTGTTTTGTTCATCAGTTTAAGGTGATTTATTTTTCAAAAAGATGGATAGTCGATTTGCAGTGGGCCACGAGGACAATGAGGAGGGCATTTAGTGGGAAGCCAGTTTAATCCAGCTCATGTCACCAATTGATTTATCAAGGCTCTGTGGGAATATTGGGACGAGTGAAAGATTTCCTCAGTGGTGAGGGATGTGCTAAAAGTATGAAGAACTGATTGATAATTTTAAATGATGAAATAACCACAGAGATGCTGGTACCCTGTCAGCCTTTATTTATATGTGCACAGTACAACTCAGAGCCAGTCACTCGAGTGAAGAGACTCTCTGAATGTCAGCCAGGACTCCCTGATTGGCCAAGGTTAACAACTCCAATCAGGGATCTGATAGCCACTGACATTCACCTAGCTCTGGTTCCAATCACCACAATAGATCAAGGGGTTGGAATTACAAGAGATCCAATTTGGATTTATAAGCCAGTAATCTTGCTGATGGTAGTACCGAGGGTAACAAGTTGGGAGAAGGACAGCTGATTTCATCTGACTTGTGAGGTATCCATGGCACTGGAAGACCTTGCTCAGTGTTGGCTGTGGGATGTGTTGGTAGGGCTGCAGCAGGTTTGAGGTGGGTTTTGCCTTGATTATAGGGGACCAAGGAGCGTTGACTAGCCAAACTGAAGCCAAGCAAATGATAAAAGTGTTATTTTGTATAGCCCCGAGTCTATACTACTGAAAGGATCGTACTACACCAACCCAGCTGACAATTGGTTCATTTCCTTTGGGGCTCTGGCTGCAACTCAGAAGGCTCTTGTCTTCATTGCCCTGGACTCAAACAACCCCTCCCACCTCATAGTTCACTGACCATTAAAGTGGGAGTTGTTTAGGGGGTTCGTGTCAGAAGGCCCACCTGATGTACGCAGGATCTCCAAGAACAGCAGCTGCTAACCACAGTCTGGCTGTCAGCCATCTTTATGACTGTAATATTCTGTCATTTTGGCTGAGCTACTTCTGTTTATTCCAGCTTCAGGTAAATATCAGCTGGAAGCAAATGTTGACATTAGAGCTAAAATACAAAAGCTACTAGAAGATTAGGAGTTATTGCTGAAATGTTAATTCTGAACTATGAAAATAATCAGGAAAGACATTATCCGCCTGAGAGCATTCCCTCTGTGTTCTCTAGGGGCAATATTTTTAACCCTTTGCCAGTCTAAGGGTTAAAAATATGGCTCCACAAATGAACTGCTCTCCACCTCCTTGCGTCCCATTTCTATTAAGGCAGCAACCAAATGCACAGAAGCGTTTTTTTTAATCACTTGTGTAATGGACAACAATTTCTCTGTTACCTGTCATATGTTGCATGACGTTTTGATAGGCTTTGACTAGACCTTTCTTATTGAGAACTGACAACAAATACAAAATCACCAGCAAGAAAAGATTCATTGGAGAGCACAGTTAGTACCTGACTGCTAACAGTGTGCCTTTAAGACTGTTTATTGTCATGTATTTTGACTGGCGTCTAGTTAATTCAAAATGACTGAGGAGCTGTGATCTTCACTACCACAGGGAAGTCTTTCAAACACCAATCTCCAGCAAATTCTCTGTCTCTCTCTGTCTGAACTTTATTCAAACAGGCTTCAGAAATGAGCCAAGCTCCTCAGTGAATTCTTTGGTCATGTGACTCTGCAGAGTTCTTGAGGCAGGATTAATGGGGCTGGGGTTTTGACTGGGTAGGAATGAGCATTCATTTCTTTACCTCTTCAAATCACAGAAAGGGAGATACATCTGATGCTAAACTCCAAACTTTGATGTCTTTGAGCCATCATCAAGCAAACCCACTTTAACTCTTATTACACATTTTCTCTGAGTGCTGGAGCAATGGGAAAGCTTAGAGACCTGCATCTCAGAGATTCACTCAGCCCTGTGCCATACTGATCATGGAATCCCTACAGGGTGGAAGCAGGCTATTCAGCCCATCGAGTCCACACTGACAAAGAACTCTGAAAAGCGTCCCATTCAGATCCACTCTCTCACCCTAAACTTCCCATGACTAATCCACCAGCTGGCATTTCCCTGGACGCATCAGGACAATTTAGCATGGCCAATCCACCTCACCTGCACATGGTTTGGACTGTGGGAGGAAACCCACACAGACACGGGGAGAATGTGCAAACTCCACACAGAGAGTTGCCTGAGGCAGGTATTGAACTTAGGTCCTGGGCACTGTGCGGCAGCAGTGTTAACTGCTGAGCCATCATGCCACCCACAACGTGTGTGGACAGTGTTAAAAAGTTAATTGGACAGAGGTCTGCATTTCCACACAATCTAAAAGCTACACTTGGGGGGCCAAGAAGACAAATGGGTTAACATTTCGACAGAAAAGCTTAATATACGCTCTGGCGACAAATCCACACCTACCTTCCACCACTCCCCCTACATCATTTTCCATTGAGTTCGGCTGAATGAAGGAGGATAATACTAATCAGAGTTGCATTCACATTTCTGAGTACGCCTTTGTTAATTTTTTTCTACATTAAAGATGGTGCGATTTACTGCTGTTATTGTTTGCACTTGATTGGTCAGCAAATCCTTTTCAGATCTTCCAAAATGAGGAAGATTTTCTGATAATTCAGCCAGGTGCTGAAGACAAAGGTGAGAACCTGATTTGCTTAGGATTCAAAGGTGTCTTGGAATCACCACTGTCAAAAACCCTTCAATCACTCTCCTAAAATAAACATTCAGAGAAGCTTCTGTCACCTTGGCCAAGTCCTTTTTGTTTGTTTCAGTTTAATATAAGAAAGGGCTGAAGATGATGATTAATGTTAACGTATTAAAGTTGCAAGAAGGAGGAGAGAGTGAGGATTGCAGATGCTGGAGATCAGAGTCAAAGAGTGTGGTGCTGAAAAAGCACAGCAGGTCAGGCAGCATCCAAGGAGCAGGAGAGTTGACGTTTCAAGCATAATCTCTTCATCAGGAAGGGTGCAAGAAAGCTGCAAGAAGGTCAAATTAAAATACAACCAAATTAAGCAAGGTTTAATGTAATGAGCTTTTAGATAGAGAAAAGGGATGAGTGCCCAGAGGGGAGGATGAACGGAAAGGGGTGCATTCTAATGATGAAATTAATATTACAGTAGATAACGTTGTTCACAAACTTAAATACAATTATATTCCTAACCTAGACTTCTGAACAGGAAATGGTGGCAAAATACCTTTTGCTCTGGTTGAGATAACCGAGCTGAGTGTTCTTGCTAGACAAACACTAGACCTTATTTCACTTTGCCATTAGTCACACACCTCTTCTGAAGCTGCTCGAATACATTCTCCTGAGTATCACTGAGCACCTTGCTGCTCTGTCATATGGCTAGTCCTTTCAGTGTGAGCAGTTGTAATGAGTGCTGGTGGACCTGCTGGATGTGAAAGGGTGAAGCAGCAATCCTCACCCACTTTCCACAGACGAGAGTGAGACAGTTATCAAATGTTACAGCACAGGAGAAGACATGCTTTGCTGGTGCTATCAGAAAACATGCATACTACTCGGTCACAGCTAGAGTAGATGGCCTTAGATGGGAAAACCTCAGAGCACAGGAACAAAAGGACCCCTTTTCATCCCTTGGGCCACTCCTGCTATATTGAGATTTTTAAAAACTTACTTCTGGGATTCTAAGCCAGCATTAATTGCCTGTGCTTAGTTGCCCTTGAGAAAGTGGTGGTGGTGAGGGGTCTTCTTGAACTGTTGTAGTCCATGGGGGATATGTGACTTAAATTCATAAACCCTTCCTCACCTCCAATTGTCTCATATCAGAGAGTAACAAAAATCTATTCATCTCAGATTGGAAATGAGCTATTGGTCAACTATCAATTACTATTAGTGGCACAGTGGTAATGTCCCTACTTCTGAGCCAGGAGGCCTGAGTCCTACCTACTCCAGAGGCATCTAATAACAGCTCCAAACAGGCTCATTAGGAAATATATAAAAGAGATGATCCTGGCGTGAAGGGAGGCTTCACCAGATCTCTCGACTGATTTGCTACAAATCTTGCTGTAGTCTACATTGCCGTCTACCCTCAGCCTTGCAAATATCATGGAATTCGGTCCTAGTTTGCTTAACCTCTTTAGAGTGTAGGAGACTGAGGGGGGATCTTATAGAAGTGTATAAGATCAGCAGAGGCATGGATAGTCATTTTTCCAGTGTTGGGGAATCATGGACTACAGACAATCAGTTTAAGATTAGGGGGGAAAGAATAAAAGGGAACCTGAGGGGCAACTTCTTTGCACAGAGGGTGGTACGCATATGGAATGAGCTGCCAGTAGAAGTGTTGAGGCGGGTACATTAACAACATTTAAAAGGCATTTGGACAAATACATAGATAGGAAAGGTTTGGAAGGATATGGCAGAATTGGATACTGCAGATGCTGGAAATAAGAGTCGAGAGTAGAGTGGTGCTGGAAAAGCACAGCAGGTCAGGCAGCATCTGAGAAGTTGGAAAATTGATATTTCGGGCAAAATAGTCCTGATGAAGGATATGGGCCAAGTGCAGGGAAATGGGGTTAGTGTAGATGGACATTTTGGTCGGCATGGACCAGTTTGGGCCAAAGGATCTGTCTCCGTGCTGTAGGACTCATTGAGTCTATGTTCCCAAGGTCAAATAGATTATCAACATTCTCTGTTCCATTCCTTCCTTCCTTCTCTCTCCTTCTCAGTTCATTGTTAAAGAATGGGTCAGTGAAGATCTAGAGGTACATTATGTTCAAGAAGCAGAAACATATTAAGGGTGGGACAGTGGCTCAGTGGTTCAATTCCAACCTCGGGCAACTGTCTGTGCAGAGTTTGCTCATTCTCCCTGTGTCTGCATGAGTTTCCCTGGGTTCTCCAGTTTCTTCCCACAGTCCAAAGATATGCAGATTAGGTGAATTAGCCATGCTAATTGGGATAGTGTCTAGGATGTGCAGGTTAGGTGGGTTAGCCATGGAAAATGCAGGATTACAGGGATAAGGTAGGAGGATGGATCTCTTTGGAGGGTCGGTGATGGGCCGAATAGCCTGTTTCCACACTGTAGGGATTCTATGAAATTAATGAATGCAGGTAAAAGATCATCACCATGAGACAATACCCTAGTTAGAGTAATAGTTAGATGCTATGATGCTTAGCAATGGGAGAACTGAGCTTTTTTGAGTCATTACTGGAAACAGTGGCCTTGGTTGGGAAAAGGTCAGGCAACATTCGAGTTACTTGGTGAGATAACGGTTACATAGGAATGACGGATTGCTCATTCAGCGCCATTCTGTTTCCTTTCTGTGGTGCAAAGCTGGTCAGGAATTGGTAAGTCCGTGCAAACCATAATGAGACTCGTGACAATGCAAACACTTGAGAAATGCAGCAGGAATGGAAAGGGAAGCAATTTAATGTAATAAACCTAACACGAAGCAATGAAATGGAACCATTTGTGAGATGAAAGCGGCACACAGGCAGTAGAGCAGAAGGTAAATATCAATTCCTCTTCTATTCTCTGAGTGCTGAAGGCTAATAAATGATGTGGGGAGGAAATGTCAGACATTAACCACAAGGCATTAATAATCGTGGTGTGCAGAAGGAGAAAACCGACAAATGCTGGCCCTGGCTGTTCTCATTTCTAGTCCATCCATTTGTTGACATGGTGAGGAATGTCCCTGCATTGTGGAGTCTTTACAGAGAATGCCTCATGTCCAAGCTGCCTCATTCATCTGGCCTTTCCTATCGGTGATCACCACATCTGGGACAGCAATGTTGAACACCGTTTGGGGTTGTACCAGAATGTTGTAAACAATGGATCGCTAAACATTTCAGATGCAAACTTGTTCTTCTTGGTTTTTCACTGCTGCCTCGCCAATCCCTGGTACCCTAATTGAGATCTGTAAAAAGCTCAGTGCATCATTTAAATGATCTTTCACTGCACACATGTGGACAATCCATTGGCAAGCTATTGTTCTCTCTCTCTCTCTCTCTCACACAAACACACACACACACACAGAAACACATACGCACACACCAGCGCACACACACATAAACACTCAGACACAAACACACACACAAAAACACACAGAAACACATACGCACACACATGCACACACATTCACGCATCTCAGCTGGGCCTTCAGGGGCTGACCAGACCTCCCAATCACTTCCCGTTTCAATTCCCCTTCCCATTCGCTTTCCGACATGACCGTCCTTGGCCTCCTCCATTGCCACAACGAACCAAACCACAAATTGGAGGAACAACACCTCATCTTCTGCTTGGGCAGGCTACAGCCCGGAGGACTCAACATTGAGTTCTCCAATTTCAAATAACCTCCCTTCCAGCCCCTCCCCCACCGTTCCAGTCCTCCCTGTCACCTACTGGTTTCATTCCTCCCATTGACCAACCAGGTCATACCTTCTACCTGTGTTCACCTATCCCCACCTCACCACCTCATCCCTCTTCCCACTTATACCCTCTCCCACCCACCTCCCCTTTTTCTACAGCTCCCTTTACACCCATCCCTTGTCCTGAAGATGGTTTACACCAAAATGTATCATTTCCTGATGCTGCCTGGCTTGTCCTCCCACCATCTGTGGGTCATCAGTGACCTGAAACTGGACCAACCACATAAAGACGGGAAAGACAAGAACAAGTCAGAAGCTGGGTTTTAACCAGTGAATGATTCACTTCCTGACCTTCATACACTAAGGCACAAGTCAGGGGTGTGATGGAATATTCTCCACTTGCCTGCGTGAGTGCAGCCCCAATATCAGACAAGATGTTGGACGATAGATGACAAGTTAATTGGTGCCTCATCTATCCCCTTAAACGTTCACCCTCTTCATTGCCATCACACAATGGTAGCAGTATATACCATCCACAAAATACATTGCAGCACCCCACCAGATCTCCTTAAAGAGCATCTTCGAAACCTGAAGGGCAAAGGCACTGGATGCACAGAACACTAGCATTTACAACTACCACCCCCTCCCCCCGCCAAGTCACCCACCATCCTGACTTGGAGCTATATCATGGCTCGTGTTGTTTGTCCAAATTTCTGGAACTGCAACATCTTGGGTTGTACTGTATCCTACTGATAGAGATCAGATCTATTTCTGTCTAATTTATGGGCACTTAATGCTGATAAATGCCGCTGTAGTGTTTATTCTGATTAACTGAGGTTATGCATTGCTGTCGTCAGTGCCATCATGCTTCAGTGTTTCTCAGCAAACGTCTGCCAGTCACTAACAAGTGCCCTCTGATTTCCTTTCTCTTTGGTGCTAAACTCTCCTGCACAGCGAGACATCTTCCAAGCTGACTTACAGTATATCCAAAATAAACAAATCAATAAACAGATTTAAATAAGGATTAGACAATACCAGACAGCTGCCCATATACTGTAGCACATTGAGCCACATCAAAAAATGATATAGAAGCATATTCACAGCTGAATATACTGCTGAACATACCCACTGAGCCATGCACAATGCATTCAACCACATAATTATATACATATATTTCATGCAGAATCATGTTTGTTTGTATACATATCAAACACACACAGTCTTATATGTACACATACACACAAATATTTAGACATCTCCAAATTCACTCAGCCATGCATGTATCAAAACAGAAATGTTAATCTATTTGTCTGTCGTTGGGGTTCCACATAAAGTACATGTATGTGGCTCTATGTATATCTC
This sequence comes from Chiloscyllium plagiosum, assembly GCF_004010195.1. Taxonomy (NCBI): domain Eukaryota; kingdom Metazoa; phylum Chordata; class Chondrichthyes; order Orectolobiformes; family Hemiscylliidae; genus Chiloscyllium; species Chiloscyllium plagiosum. The sequence continues at coordinate 16,537,039 of NC_057743.1, read as the reverse complement.
TGCATTTGCATTCATGTTAAAAACCTAAGCATGTACATGTGCTAGATATGTATACCCAGATATACACCAATCATGCCACACGTACAAATACAACCTGTACATGAGACAATTAGTGCACACCCAAACAGGTATCAACAGACAGTCTGATGCACACACCAATGCACCCACAAATTGCAGTTATTTATACATAGCCTTTAACATTGAAAAACATCCCAAGGTACCTCAGCAGATTCATAAACAGATAACTGTAAATGGAGATGGAATTAGAGCAGAGGAAGAGGGTGGACTGAAAGCTTGGGAAGTTCTTTTTCCTTATTCTTTCATGGGATGTGGTCATCACTAACAAGGCCAGCATTTGGCATCCATCCCTAATTGCTCTGGGCAATGCAGGGCTTGCTAAGCCTTCCCAGTGTGTAGTTAAGAGTCGACCATAGTCATATTGGTGTGGCTCTACATCATACGTAAACTAGGTGAAAGTGAGGACTGTAGATGCTGGAGATTAGAGTCAAGATTAGAGTGGTGCTGGAAAAGCACAGCAGGCCAGGCAGCATCTGAGGAGCAGGTGAATTGACGTTTCGGGCAGGAGGCCTTCATCAGGAATTCCTGCCCGAAACATTGATTTTCCTGATCTTCAGATGCTGCCTGACCTGCTGTGCTTTTCCAGCACCACTCTAATCACACATAAGTTAGACTGGGTAAGGATGACAGATGTCCTTCCCCAAACGACATTAGTGACCCAGATGGTCTTAGTGACAATTTGTTCCATGGTCATTATTACAAAGGCTGGTATTTAATTATAGTCATAGTCATAGTCATAGAGTCATACAGCACGGAAACAGACCCTTCAGTCCAACCAGCCCATACCGAACATAATCCCTACCTAAACAAGTCCCACCTGCCTGCTCGCGGCTCATTTACCTCCAAACTTTTCCTATTCATGTATCCATCCAAATGTCTTTTAAATGTTGTAACTGTACCCACATCTACCACTTCCTTAGGAAGTTCATTCCACATGCCAACCATCCTCTGCGTAAGAAATTTGCCTCTTTTTAAAATCTCTCTCCTCTCACTTTAAAAACCTGCTCCCTGGTCTTGAAATTCCCCATCTTAGGGAAAAGACAACTACCATCAGCTCTATTCAGACCTCTTATTATATCATAAACTTCTTTCAGGTCACCTGTCAACCTATTGATTTAGTGTCTGAAATTATATTCTAACCCAGGTGCCCAGAACGTTATCCGTATTTCTGGAATCTGAATGAATCTGACTGTTACTCCAGTGATAATACCACTGGGGCATTGCCTCCTGGATTGTCCTAGCCAACATCTGGCCTTCAGATTCCAGAGACCCAGGTAAGGTTCTGGGCACTTGGGTTTGAATCCCCTCACAGCAGATGATGAAATTTGAATTAAAAAAAAAATCAGGGGTTAAGTCTAATGACATGCATAAATCCATTGTCGGTTGTTGCAAAAACCCATTTGGCTTAATAATGTCCTTTAGTGACGGAGGCTGCCATTCTTGCTTGGTCTGGCCTACATGTGACTCCAGACCCACAGTGATGTGGATGAATCTTAACTGCCCTCTGGGCAATTAGGGATGGACAATAAATGCTGGCCTCGCCAGTAACACCCTCATGCTGTGAATGAATAAAAAGAGGGGAGAACTCCCTCAATTTTTTTTTCATGATAGTGTCATAAGATTTTTAAAATCCACCTGGAAGGGGAAACAAACAAGCCCTTGGTTTAACATTTCATCCTAAAGACATCAGAATTGTAGTGCTCCAACTGAACAGGCCTTACGAGTAAAGTGGTGCTGGGTTTGACTAAGGATAAGGACAGTAGAGGTGAGGCTGTGACTGAGCAGAAATATTGTAGCAAATGGAGGGAGTTTGAAAGTACAATTGCAAGTGAACTGGGAGAGCAGGAGGTTGAAGACGTGCAACAAAGGGATGATGTTATGAGGCTTACCAACAGCTTTCTATGGATACATGCTCATCCAACTCCTCCACAGCTCACTGTGCTGTGACTCTTATGAGTCAGACCTCCTGATATCATCTGCTTAATAACGCAGCGTGTTAAAACATTAGTGGGGAAAACGAGAGAAACTTGTTATAGGAAAATACAGCCGTGGACTCTCTGTGAAGATTTCCTGGTGAGAAGAGCCTCATTAAATGTTTAAATGGATGAAAAAAAAAATCAAAGTGCACAGCTGTGACACCTAATGTTTAAAACATGGCAACCATTGAGAGGGTAGCAAAAGGAGGGAGCTCCACCCACTGCAGGAGCATCCCACACATTGGAGAGCTGTCTTCCAGAGGAAAGCTGTGAGGGATTTTCTGACTGAATGGACTGGGCACTTGGCTGAAGTCCCCGCTCCTATCAATACTTTACAACTGTGCATTACTGCTACCACGTAGGACTTTCAAAGTACAATCATTGGCAACTTTCGAAATAAATTATATCAATATCGGCTTTCTTCCCTCCCTCTGTGATCAACAATATACTTCTACTGTTACGACAGGGGTTAAACCCCTCTGCTAATTTAAACCAGCCACACAGAAAAGATTCACCCCATGCTGTAATCTATTAAAACTCGAGAGACAAAGAACTATCCCAGAGGTAAATATTTAAAGTAAAAATTAACAACGTTATTCTTTAAGTCTCACAGAGAATATTAACTAAGAACCATTTACAATCCTTTCTCTTAAACCTATCTTTTACCTTCCACTCTACAATACTAGTCCAATACAAAATCCCAATTACGATTTACGGAAAAATAAATTACGATTTAAAACCAGTCAGCTTTGTCGAATCTCCTTTGTAGATTCTCTCCAGGTAAGTTTGTATGTTCTGCTGTGCAAACATCTGCCCCAGACAGGTACCTCTCAGAGAGCTCTTCAACTAACAGCCTACATCTGTCGGTCTTTTGGCAGTTCTCTCTCAACTGTTCAAAAATGTCTGGTTTTATACCCCAAAACATTGGATAGCTTCATTGGTTTTAATATTATCAAAATACTAAATTCAAACTTGACTGGAGTTTGGTATCTTGGGGCAGAATTTAAACTGACAGGCCGAAAATGAATTTGTTTTTGTCTCATGGCAACCCAGCTACTGCTAGCTGTTTTGACCAAATGTTACATTGTTACCTTGTTCAGAACACTTTGTGCTATGTCAGGCAGGCCTTTCTAGCTTTTCAATTCTCTTAAAGGTACAGGACCTCTATACCTTCATAACACTATATTTTCATTCATTCGAGATGATTGGTGCTGGCTGAGTCAACATTTATTGCCCTTTTCTAATTGCCCTGAAGAAGGTGGTGCAGGTCTGCCTTTTTGAACAGCTGCAGTCCTTGAACTGCCAGGATACTGAGGGAGCTCCAGCATAACACTGCAGAGACAGTCAAAGAATGGCAACTATTTCCAAGGGAGGTTAGCTTGTGGCTGGAGGGGAACTTGTAGGTTGTGATGTCTCAATGTATCTGCTGCACTTGTCCTTCCAGGTAGTAGAGGCTGTGGGTTCTGAAGATGCTGTCAGATTGGTATATACCTTATTGAAGGTACACACTGGTGCCATTTGGAGTCAGTGGTGGAGGAAATAATTGTTGAAGGTGGTGGATGTTGTTCCACTCAGGTTGTCCTCCATAGTGGCTTGCTCCTCTAGTGCTGTTTGAGTTGCACTCATCCAAGCCAGTGGGGATTATTTCATCCCACTCCTGATGTGTGCCTTGTACATGCCAGACAGGTTTTGAGGAGTCACTTGCTTCTGCATTCCTAGCCTCTGACCTATATTTGCAGCTCCAATATTTATATGGCTGGTGCAGTTCAGTTGATGGTCAATGATAACCTCCAGGGAGTTGGTGTTTGGGAATTCAGCGATGTTAATGCCATTGAACACCAAGGTGCTATGGTTGGATTCGACCTTAAAGGCAATGCTCATTGCCTGACACTTGTGTGGTGTAAATGGTACTTGCCACTCGTTGACCTAAACTTGAATGTTGTCCAGGTCCTGCTGCACTGGGACATGGACTGCTTCATTATCTCAGGAGTGATGAATGGTGTTGAACATTGTGTAGTCATGAGTGAATACCCAACTTCTGACCTTATGATGGAGGGAAGGTCACTGAAGAAGCAGCTGAAGATGGTTGGGACTAGGACACTACCCTGAGGACCTCCTGCAGTGATGTCCTGGGGCTGAGATTATTGGTGTCCAACCACCACAGTCACTCTCTAACCAGTGAAGAGTTTTCTCCATGAACCCACTGACTCCAGTTTTGCTTGATACCATACTTGATGAAATGCAGCCTTGATGTCAAGGGCAATTAATCTTATGTCCTGTCCAGACTTCGGGGTTTTTCATATTTTGTCCAAGACTGTAACAAGGTCAGGAGGTGAGCAGATTTAATGGAACTGAGAGACAGTGAGCAACTTCGTGATGAGTATGTTGTGAAACTTGAAAGGGTTCAGAAAAGATTTACAAGGATGTTGCCAGGGTTGGAGGATTTGAGCTATAGGGAGAGGATGAACAGGCTGGGGCTGTTTTCCCTGGAGCATCGGAGGCTGACCTTATAGACGTTTATAAAATCATGAGGGACATGGACAGGATAAATAGACAAAGTCTCTTCCCTGGGGTGGGGGAGTCTAGAACTTAGATGGCATGCATTTTGGATGAGAGGGGAAAGATTTGAAAGGGACCTAAGGGGCAATTTTTTCACTCAAAGGGAGGTGCGTGTATGGAATGAGCTGCCAGAGGAAGTGGTGGAGGCTGGTACACCATCTAGATAGGTATATGACTAGGAAAGGTTTTGAGGGATAGGGACCAAGTGCTGGAAAATGAGTCTAGATTAGGTTGGGATGTTTGGTCGGCATGGACAAGTTAGATCAAAGGGTCTGTTTCTGTGCTGTTCATCTCTATGACTCTAAGTGTTTATTAATAACACTGTCAATTACACCCTCTATCATGCTGCTATTGATGAACAGCAGACTGATGGGACTGACAAGATTGGATTTTTCCTGCTTTTTGTGGTCAGGACATACCTGGGAAATTTCCCACATTGTTGAGTAGGTGGTTAGAGTCAGAATTTGATTGTACAACAAGTACAGCCGCCTCTGGGACCATCACCAATCCCCCCCCCCCCCCCCCACCCCCGCCCCCCCAGCTCAGCAGCTTGATGTCAGCCTTTATTGACAGTCATGATTTGGAGATGCCGGTGTTGGACTGGGGTGTACAAAGTTAAAAATCACACAACACCAGGTTATAGTCCAACAGGTTTAATTGGAAGCACACTAGCTTTCGGAGCGACGCTCCTTCATCAGGTGATTGTGGAGGGCTCGATCGTAACACAGAATTTATAGCAAAGATTTGCAGTGTAATGTAACTGAAATTATACATTGAAGAATTGATTGTCTGTTAAGCCTTTCATCTGTTAGAATACAGTGATAGTTTCAGACAATCAATTCTTCAATGTATAATTTCAGTTACATTACACTGCAAATCTTTGCTATAAATTTTGTGTTACGATTGAGCCCTCCACAATCACCTGATGAAGGAGCGTCCCTCCGAAAGCTAGCGTGCTTCCAATTAAACCTGTTGGACTATAACCTGGTGTCGTGTGATTTTTAACTGTATTGACAGTGACACAGTGAAAGTTTCTAAGCTTATAAAGTAACACACAGTCTGTACCAGCTATTTCAAGGATATTGCGCACGTTTGAGGGAGAAAGCAAAAAAAGCTTTGCATTTATTTTGCTCATTATCAAGTTGTTAATACATTTAAGTGTGCTTCAGATTAATGAATTTTTTAAAAATAAAGACCTTGAATTAACAGTATCTCTCATGGCTTCAGGCAATTCCAAATTGGTTCCAGCCAATTAGTTATTTGATTTTTGAAGTGTAGTCACTCACACAGTAATCAATTTGCCCACAGTAAGCCCTCACAAATAGCAATAAAATCACTGACTGGATAAGCTGTTATATTTAGCAGTACTGTGCTTCAGGGATAAGTGTTTCCCAAAACACTGTGAGAACAAATATGACAGCAGGAATGTTTAGGCCCATCTGAGAAGATGCACAGATCTTGAGTTAAACATCTCATCCCAAATTCGGCCAGTAGTATGCGGCGATCACTTGTGCCCAGAAGAATCTCACAAATAGCCAATTCTCTCAACTCCTTGTTAAATTAACAGCCCTGCTTGCCTGGCATTACACAACTACATAACCTCAAGGTAGGAGGAAGCCATTGACCGTCTCATGGCTGATCTGATTGCAGCTTCAACTCCACCTTCCTGCCGTAACCATGGTAATCTTCAACGCTGTTGTCAGTCAAGAGTTGATCGACCTCTGCCTGAAACATATTCGATGTCCCCACCTCCACCCCTCTTTGGGGAAGAGCACTCTAAAGTTCCAGCACCCTCTGAGAAAATGAAATCTCCTCTTATTCTCTGCTTTAAACTCCTTATATTTCAACAGTGTCCTGCATTTCAAGTCTTTCCAAAAAGGGGAAAGATCCTCTCAGCATCCATCCTTTTATGTCCCCTTAGAGTCCTACATATATCAATAAGATCACCTTTCAATCTCCTGCATGCCTATAGTCACCGGCCCTGCATGTCCAACCTGTCCTTCTCAGGTCATCTTATTCCAGTTATCGGTCGAGTGAACCTTACCTGAATTGTTTCTCATGCATTTCCATCCTTTCTTAAATGAGGACACTAAAGCTATACACAGTACACCAGATGTGGTCTTAACATATGCAACTGTAGCAAAAATAAATCCCTACTCTAATATTCCATTTCCCTTGCAATAAATTAACATCCTGGACATTACTATGAACCAGAAACTGGACTGGATTTTCCATTTAAATGTAAGTGCAGGTTAGCGGCTTGAAATTCAGCAGGATGTAATTCATCTCCTGACTCCCCAAAGCCTGACCCACCATCTACAAAGCACAAATCTAGAGTGCAGTTGAATACTCCCCACTTTTCTGATGTGGACAGCTCCAACAAAGTGATCCAGGTCAAAGCAGCTGCTTGGTTGACACCCATCCACCATCTTCAACATTCACTCTTTCCAACTCAACTCTCACTGGCAGCATTGTATATCATCAGCAAGATGCACTGC
>NC_057743.1:16517578-16529428 GCF_004010195.1 Chiloscyllium plagiosum | reverse complement strand
GAAGCTGTTCTGTAGCATAATAATCCTTTTCTCCAAGATGCCAAACCCTGTGTCCTATTTACCCATCTCTGAGATTAAATCTTTCTGGAAGTATTATTTCTGTTTATCTTCTTTACCTAAAAGGTCTTAAAAATATTTTGCGGTAATAACAGTGCTGCTGCTCTGTGCCGTCATGTTGGAGTGGTTGGCTGTGGTTTGTGGCTAAGTTGGAAGATTCCCACTTTTTACAGCTTCCATAAACGAAGTTAAAAAAAAAATCACACCAGGTTATAGTCCAACAGGTTTATTTGAAAGCACAAGCTCTCGGAGCACTGCTCATTCATCAGGTAGCCCATGGGGTTCCATAAACGATGTTCACTTTAACTACTGTTTTACTCAAAAACTCCCACTATTTAAGCCATAAATCCTAGTTTTCTATAGGTGATTCCTGCAGTTTGCATCTCTTATATTTTTGTGGGTAAGTTTCATTTAAATGTTCATTTAAATAAACATCATCCTTCCTTTAAAATGGTTTTAGTGAAGGATCTCCTGTTTTTTCAGTAATCTCAGTGAAATCTCCTAAGTCTCTTCTTCTGTTGGACCAGCACTGCTTAGCGTTCTAATTTTCCCCTTTGTTCTTTATTTCTGACTTCATTACATCTCTGGATCTGTGACCTTGATTTAAATTGCTTTAGTGACCTTTGATTTTGCTTGCTGTAGCCGTGCTGCTTGGTGTCTGCCCAGTAGGCAGTGACTCTCAACCATTGGGGTGGCACAGTGGCTCGGTGGCTAGCACTGCGGCCTCACAGCACCAGGGTCCCAGGTTCAATCGGGCAACTGTCTGTGTGGAGTTTGCACATTCTCCCTGCATCTGCGTGGGTTTGCTCCGGTTTCCTCCCACAGTCTAAAGATATACAGGCCAGGTGAATTGACCATGCTAAGTTTCCCGTAGCGTTAGGTGCATCAGTCAGTGGGAAATGGGTCTGGGTGGGTTACTCTTTGGAGGGTCAGTGTGAACTGGTTGGGCCAAAGGGCCTGTTTCCACACTGTAGGGAATCTAATCTAATCTGTACTGAGTGCTTTTCTCACTTTATGCTTTCCCATCTTGCAATACCGCCACAGATTTTAAAGAAATCCCTTGCCCAACAAGGATTTTTGGCTTTGACCCTCCATTGTCACTTCACTCTCTGGCTGAACCTGGACTCAGGAGGACTCCTACACACAGCTGCCACCTCTTGCCTGCTGCATCGGCTTTGTAAGTCACCAAACACAGAAACACTCCAGTGAGTTCTTAACTTCTGCTTCAGCATGTCGCAGGTCTGTTCGCTGTCACCCTCTCAGATATACTTCACACTATTTGTTGTAACACCCTTGATTCTCTGAGACCCCAGCTGGCACTTAGAAACCTCTGGAAAACTACCTTAAAGTAGTTTCAGAAAATATGCAGGGCCTGTGAGGCAACTGTTACTTAGCTGCAATCCGATTTCTGGTCTTAGAGTTGGTTGAAGACACAATTTACACAAACAATGTGTGCAATGTTGAGTGCAGGAAGATGCTTTTAATAACTAAATCCAACATGCCATTGGCTAACTTTGGGTGCTGATAGTTTGGGTGAAAATCTGCCCTGAATTTGGTCATTTTCCTCCTCGTTTTTTTTCACCAGAAAGTGGGTGAAAGATAGTTGCATACTCCATTTTCAGAGTATTGAATTCACCTGGGAAAGGACAGGAGGTAAAAAGGAGAATCTTGATCACAACAAAGTGAGAAAAGAAGGTGGGGAGACGGCTGGAGGGAGATGACGTAACTTCATCTGATGAAGGAGCAGTGCTCTGAAAGCTTGTAGTTTCAAATAAACCTGTTGAACTTCTGACTCTGTCCACCCCAGTCCAACACCAGCACCTCCATATTACAGGGCGATTGGCTGAGACATTGCAGGAAGGTTTTAGAGAGCCTAGTCATGCTGCTGAAGAGAGACAAGGGAAGGAGGCTTTCTGCTAATGGCCTCAATTTTCGAGTAGTTTTTTTTATTCGTTCTTGGGATTTGGGCTTTGCTGGCTACCCTATTACTGATTGCCCATCTGTAAATGTGGTGATGATCTCCTCTGCAGTCCATGTGTTGTAGGTAGACCCACAATGTTGTTAGAGCAGATATTCCATGATTTTGAGCCAGCGACAGTGAAGGTGATATATTTCCAAGTCAGGGAGAAAGGAACTTGCAGGAAGTGGTGTTCCCTGGTAAGAGCTGACCTTGTCCTGATCGTGGGCCTTAAAGACCCTGTCTAAGGAGCATTGGTAAGTTACTGCATATCATTTTGTAGATTGGTGGTGGAGGGTTGAATGTTTATGAGTATTGTACCTAGAAGTAGCTGCTTTGTCTTAGTGTTCAGTTTCTTGCGTGTAGTTGGTGCTGCACTCATCTAAGCAAGTGGGGAATATTCCAACTCACTCTTGACTAGTGTCTTGCAGATGGTGGACAAGCTTGGGGAGACAGGAAGTGAATTGCTTACAGCAGAACTCCTAGCTTCTGACTTGCTCTTGTAGTCACTGTGTTTATATGGCTGGTCCAGTTCAGGCTCTGGGCTTTGGTAACCATCAGGATGCTGCACTGAGTCGAAACGTGTGGCGCTGGAAAAACACAGCATGTCAGGCAGCATTCAAAGAGCAGGAGAGTCAACGTCCAGGCAAGTGACATTGGGCTTCTTGTTAAAATGAATAAAGAAGGAAATACTACACAAAGCTTAAAAAAAAAGACCAGGAGACAATATTTTGGTGCCTGAAAACAGCATGTATTCAACTATCTATCTCATGGATTACAATAGTTCCTTAAGACATAGTGAAGCTGGGAACAGCATTAGTTGCCATCAATTGATTTCATAATTACATTTTCACATGAAGAATATGATTGCATTGAAGCAGCTGACACAAGTTGGACAGAGCTGTAAACAGTTGCAACAAGTCAGGAGATAGGGGACAGTGAACAAAAAGTCAATCAGGCCTTCAATGCAAAAATGAATTAATGCCAATCATTGCACAAGGCAATAAAATTCTGGATTCAGTGCAGCCTCAGCAATCAGAATGTTTTCATCAGAGCCCTTTTGATATGAATATATTTATCGTATCAACATGGTGTTGGAGATTGGTGCCCACTGTTGGGGCACCAAGCAGCACCAGACCGATTGGGTTGTGATTGGGGCTGGTTTGGTGGACAGTAATGGAGTATATGTATGTATATCTCCTTCATTTACTTGTATGTACAGATCTTTGGCACACCGATTTTTGGATTTATCTATAACTATAGCAACAGGATAAAGACAAGCCCTTTCCAAACTGTCAGACCTGTGAAACTTGAAGAGGTAAAATAATAATCTTTTAAAAAAGATGCAGTTGTAAATCTGCATGTTCTATGTGCAGGTGGAGAGTGGTGGGAGGGTGAGGTTCCCCGTGGCCCAACATTTCAACCCCACCTCCAACTCTGCCGAGGACATGCAGGTCCTGGGCCTCCTCCACTACCGCTCCCACACCACCCGACGCCTGGAGGAAGAGTGCCTCATCTTCCACCTCAGAACACTTCAACCCCAGGGCATCAATGTGGATTTTACCAGTTTCCTCATTTCCCCTTCCTCCACCTCACCCCAGTTCCAATCTTCCAGCTCAGCACTGTCCCCATGACCTGTCCTATCTGCCAATCTTCCTTTCCACCTATCCACTCCACCCTCCTTCCTGACCTATCACCTCCATCCCCACCCCCACTCACCTGTTGTACTCTATGCTACTTTCTCCCCACCCCCACCCCCCTTTCATTTATCTCTCCACTCTGCAGGCACCCTGCCTCTATTCCTGATGAAGGGCTTTTGCCCAAAACATCGATTTTCCTGCTCCTTGGATGCTGCCTGACCTGTCGCGCTTTTTCAGCACCACTCTAATCTAGACTCTGGTTTCCAGCATCTGCAGTCCTCGTTTTTATCTCATACTCCCATCAGTTGCAATCCAAAGTGGGGGCAGTGAGATGGGGGTTTCTAACCTCCAAGTACATTTCAAGTACGCTGCCTCATAACACCAGCAACCTGGGCTTGATTCCAACCTTGGGTGACCATCTGTATGGAGTTTGCACTTTCTCCCTGTGTCTGCATGGGTTTCCTCTCACACTCTGTAGGTGGATTGGCCATGGCATAGTGTCCAGGCATACATAGGCTAGGTGGGTTTACCATGATAAATGTGGGGTTACAGGGTTATGGTAGGGGGCTGGGTTTGTGTGGGATCCTCTTTGGGGGGGTCAGTGCAGACTCAGTTGGCCAAATAGCCTATTTCTGCACTGTAAGAATTCTACAAGATTCCTGGGCTTGCTAAAGTGATTTTCTGAGGCTGAATGTCGACTTAACACTCTGGTATGGCTCATTAATTTTGTTTCTTTGGTTACCACAGTTGTGTTAAATGATTCTACTGGTTGACTTGCCATTAATTTGTGGAATGGGTTAATGAATGTGCGAAATTACAACAGACAGGGGCCCAATAGGAGCATGCTAAACAGGTATTACAGAATTGATTGGAACTCCCTCTCTCTTGAAATGGCTAAACAACTAAAACATTTCAACTGTGAACTTGCAGTTTTACATATAAATCTTAAACATCTCCAGTTTCCTGCTGAAAATGTCAGAACTGATTATCAGTGATCCTCTATGAAGTCATGAGATCAATTTCAGACGAAAAGTAATGACCGTGCTTTGCATTTCGTAGTTAACATTGTTGAGGAGATGGGATAGAGCTAGGGCTTGTTTGTGCAAAATCCTACTGTCTGTGTCCGAACGCATACCAAGTTACAATCACTCAGCATTCCTGCATTCCCTGACTGGTATTGGCTCCTGGGAGAAAGTGAGGACTGCAAATGCTGGAGTATCAGAGTTGAAAAATGTGGTGCTGGAAAAACACAGCAGGCCAGCCAGCATCCGAGGAGCAGGAGAATCGACGTTTCGGGCATAAGCCCTTCTTCAGGAACGAGGCTGGTGTGCCAAGCGGGCTGAGATAAAAGGTAGGGGGGAGGGAATTTGGGGGAGGGGCACTGGGAATACGATAGGTGGAAGGAGGTGAGGGTGAGGGTGATAGGCCGGAGAGGGGGTGGGGGCGGAGAGGTCGGGAAGAAGATTGCAGGTCAAGAGGACGGTGCTGAATCCAAGGGTTGGGACTGAGATAAGGTGGGGGGAGGGGAAATGAGGAAGCTGGAGAAATCTACATTCATCCCATGTGGTGGAGGGTTCCTAGGCGGAAGATGAGGCGCTCTTCCTCCAGGTGTCGTGTGCCCAGGGTCTGGCGATGGAGGAGGCCAAAGACCTGCATGTCCTTGGCAGAGTGGGAGGGGGAGCTAAAGTGTTCAGCCACGGGGCGGTTGGGTTGGTTGGTGCGGGTGTCCCAGAGATGTTCCCTGAAACGTTCCGCAAGTAGGCAGCCTGTCTCCCCAATGTAGAGGAGGCCACATCGGGTGCAGTAGATACAGTAAATGATGTGCGTGGGGGTGCAGGTAAATTTGCGACAACACCTCTACTTTTAAATTCTCACTCTTGTTTTAAAACCTCTCCAAGTACCTACCCCTCCATATATATTGGATAACCACCTTCAGCCCGAAGGTCATCTGAGAGCTCTGTGCTCCTCCGATTCTGGCCACTTGTGATTCCTGGATTTTCAATGCCCTTTTATTGGGGTCTATGGCTTCAGCTGCTTCGCCCTATGGTCTGGAATCCTCTCTCTAAAACATTTTTTATTTTCATTCACAGGGTGTGGCTGTCACTGGTTAAGCCAGCATTTATTGCTCATCCTCAGTTCCCCAGAGGGCACTTAAGAGTCAACCACATCACTATGGGTGTGGAGTCACGTGTAGGCCAGACTAGGTAAAAATTTCAGCTTCCCTCCCTAAAAGACATTAGTGAACCAGATGGGTTTTTCTTCCTGACAATTGACAATGGATTTATGGTCATCAATAGACTCCTAATTCCAGATTTTTTATTGAATTTGCACATTCTCCCTGTGTCTACATGGATTTCCTCTGGGTGCTCTGGTTTCCTCTCACAGTCTGAGGTGGATTGGTCATGGCATAATGTCTCATGATGCATAAGCTAGGTGGTGGGATCTAAACCTAGGTCCCTAGGCCTCTGGATTAACAGGTCAATGTTAACACCATAGACTGGGGCCTCCCCTCTCTCACATTCTTCCTCGAGTTGCTCTGTAAAACCAACATCTTTGGCCAAGATTTGATAACCTTTCCTAGTTTCCAAAGGTTTGTGTCCTAATGGCAAAATGATGCTTGCCACTTACCTCATTAAAGCTGTTGGCAAATACTTATCAGGCTCTAATATAGTGATTTCCCCTTTTCTTTAAATCTCCCACCATCTCTCGGTGCTCTGTGCAATGGTGGCATTACCATGCAGACTGAGGAGCTAATCAGTTTAAAGAATTCTCACAGACAGCACATCGAGAAGTATGATGCATGGAGTATCCTTCATTCTTTAATCATATTACAGAAAGCAAATAAAATTCAGGCACGCATTTTGGACCAAGTCAGAAGTTGAAATTTTAGAAGCAAGCTTTCAAAAGTATTAATTTTACGAGTCATGGAGTAAGCAATTGAAACTCAACACTTGTAAAATTAGCTTTTCAGGCTCAACAGTAATTATGAACTTAATATGCTGTTAAAAAGTTCAGTTACACTTCAACAAGGCTGAGCATTTTCAATAATTTTCACAATGGGAATAAGGCGTAAGAAGCTAATGTTCAGGCATAATCATTGATTTTTTTTTTAGTGAAGCAGCACACCCTGTAAAGGAGCAAGCAGTGCCTGCATTTCGGTGATTAACTGTGCATGAGCCAGTGCCAGAAGCTGCTGTCAGTTCTACACAGGAACGATAGCAAGCTCTGACAGTTACATTGTCATCACAATATATTTCAGCCCAATAACTCTTTATGCGATGTAGTGTAAAATGTAATTTGATGAGATCTCTGTAAAGTGCCTCAAAACATTTGATGATGTTAAAAGTACCACGTAAGTGGAAGTGTTGTTGTCACTTTGGGCGGGGAGCAGATCCTGAGGTGGACATCCCAGGTTTCTGAGGATGGTTTCTGCCCAGCAGCTCTCTGTGGACTGACTAAACTAAGTTCAAGCTGTTTATAAAATGGAAACATAGTGGAATCCAGGCAGGAAGGATTCGTTCAAGTTCTAGCTCCGTGATTGAAGATGTGGGCATCAAGGTTTCAGGGCCCAGTTCCTCCATCCTTCTCCTCTCCACCCATTCATGATTTACAATCAGCAATGTGAGGTAAGACTCATTTCCTGCATGTGAGGGGAGCTAAGGATGGTTGTTCCCAAGCTCCTATCCTCCTACCATCCCTCCCTCCCTCCCCTCCTTCCTTCCTCCTTTTTCTTCCTCTCTCTCTCCCTTCCCTCCTTCCTTCCTCCTTTTTCTTCTTCTCTTTCTCCCTCCCTTCCTTCCTCTCCTTTCTTCCTCTTTCCCTCCCTCCCCTCCCTTTCTTCCTCCCCTTTCTTTCTCTCTTCCTCCCTTCCTTCCTCTTTCCCTCTCTCTCCTCCCTCACTCCTTCCTCTTCTCAATTCCCATTTGGCTGTGCAGCACATTCATTGAAGGAATACCTTGAAAAATCAGTCAGACTAAGAGATAAGCTGGCTAGTTGGAACACTGTTCTTTGTGGTTAAACTAACAAATGCTGGTTTCCTCGCATAATTTGATGAGATTGAGTCTGAGAAGAGACCATTCTCAAGATTCCTTTCTTCCTCTTAAATGCAGGTCTGGATTCAACACCAGATTACATTGTTAAGTATTTAGTATCACTGCCTGATGACATTCAAGTGTTCAAACCCAACCATTTGACAAGAATTTTCACAAAGCATGACCTTTCTGGGGAGAGAGAGACAGACAGAGAAAGAAAGAGGTAGAGACAGAAACTGAGAAGCTGCATTACTCTCTGTGCAGTAAAACTACCTGTTGGGTTTGACAGTAGAAACAACTGCGACGCTGGAAGTCATGATTTACAATCAGCAACGTGGGGTAAGACTCATTTCCTGCATGTGAGGGGAGCTAAGGATGGTTGTTCCCAAGGTCCTGTCCTCCTAGCATCCCTTCCTCCCTCTCCTCCCTTCCTCATTCGCCTTTCTTCCTCTCTCCCTCTCTCCCTCCCTTCCTCCCCTCCCTTTCTTCCTCCCCTTTCTTCTTCTCTCCCTCCCTCCCTTCATCCAGTCATTGAGTTCATGGTCAAATAAAGCATTAACAAGACAGCACAAACTCATTGATATAGGCAGTAACTTCGAAACTCTAACTTATTACATCTGCCTGCAGAAGATTAAGGCCCGTTCTGATTTGGAATGCAGATCTTTCAGTCTTGATAACTGTGATGGTTTTCCAACTTTTCAGCAAAGATACTGGGATGGATTGTACAAAAACACATTTCAGTTTGCACTGTGTAACGGAAGGTGTTGCTGGTAGTTTTCACGGTTCTTTAATAATTAATTAGCACCAAAATGAGCTGAGCACTGACTAACACGTTACAGAAAAAAGTCCAAGTTGCAATGAGCATTTGGGAAAGCAAAGCAGAATCGAATTGTTCATTGGATTTCTTTTGTACTGAAGATGACCCACACAGACAGACAATTTCCTGAATTTCGTTTTCAGTTCAGGACCAAATTTGCCTTGATTTTTCTTTTTCCATCCCAGCTGCACCTACAGTGAACAACAAAAACTTCATAATCACTACATAATTAATCCACCAGGAGGACTGGGCAGTTATTGTGTGAGATGTTTACATCGGCAGATTCCATTGCACACAAGTTGAATTAGAATTCGGTTTTATTGTCAAATGTACAGGGATACAGGAGTACAGTGAAAAGTGTACAAAGTCGCCATTCCCTGTGCCATCTTCAGTACAAAAGAAATGTTTGATGCCCAGTCTCTTCAGTGAGATAAGGTGATAACGATAGACCCATGCAGGTATTGGGCAAGCCTGCACACATCA
Source organism: Chiloscyllium plagiosum (assembly GCF_004010195.1). Classification (NCBI taxonomy): domain Eukaryota; kingdom Metazoa; phylum Chordata; class Chondrichthyes; order Orectolobiformes; family Hemiscylliidae; genus Chiloscyllium; species Chiloscyllium plagiosum. Next base: position 16,520,443 of record NC_057743.1, on the reverse strand, counting down.
AGCATTTACTGACGCAGTGGAATTGGAACCAATGTGTGCAGAGCACAATGGATTAGCAATCCACACCTTTACCTCCCAGCCATCTTGTCACTTGGTATGGGGTATGGAAACATAAAAGTAATGATAGAGTCTAATCCCTCCCTCATCCTCTACTGTTGCACTGTAACAGACAAAACAAATGGTTAAGGGAAATTTATGGAATGGAAACGTATCAAATTGAAGTAATATTATGGGACGATAGTGCACTCCAGCCACTCTATTCTGCCAGCAGACACTGCATGACAGACCCCACAACACTTCCCATCCTCTCTTTTTTCATTGTCTGAAGACTTTGAGTCTTGACAACCAAAGGGGCCATTTTGATGTTGGATGATAAGGAACAGGCACACATTGTCCACATTCCTCACCTTTTGTTTCAAGTCAAGTCAGGTCAGCCAATGTTGCCCTTTCCCACATCCACGGGGTACTGTACTGTGTTGGATGATCAGCCATGATCATATCAGAGTCATAGAGAATCATAGAGTACTACAGCACGGAGACAGGCCCTTTGTCCCAAAACGTCCATCCACGCTAACCCCATGTCCCTGCACTTGGCCCATATCCTTCTAAATCTTTCTTATTCCTGTATTTGTCCAAATGCCTTTTAAATGTTGTTAATATATCCATCTCAACAATTTCCACTGGCAGCCCATTCCACATGCGTACCACCCTCTGCGTAAAAACATTGGCTCTCAGGTTCCTATTTGTTCTTTCCCCTCTTATCTTAAACTGATGCCGTTTAGTCCTCAAATCCCCAACCCTGGTAAAAACACTGAGTGCACTCAGCCTATCCATGCCTCTCATGATCTTCTCGACTTCTATAAGACCCGCTCCCTCAGTGTCCTATGTTCCAAAGAATAAAGTTCTAACATGTCCAACCTCTCCCTATAACTCTTTCCAGTTTAATAACATCCTTGCTATAGCAAGCATATGATGAATTGAATGGCTAAGCAGGCTCGAATGGGCTGAATGGCCTACTCCTGTTCCCATTTTTAAATGTTTCTATTATCCACCAAACTCAAAATTGCCTCCCTCACTGCACTTCCATATATAAAATGCCACAACAATTTGTCTAGTATAAACAAATATATCACTCATATAGTGGCTGTGTTTCTACCTTTCATTCATGGGATGTGGGTGTCACTGGCTGGGCCAGCATTTATTGCCCATCCCTAATTGCCCTGCATTTCCACAATAATGATGCTAGGGGTCAATGACTGGCAGCGAACAAAACAATTCAAAAATAATATCAAACTAGTCATGACCAAAATCACTTACAGCTACTTGTCACTAATCTGTCTCCCTTCCTCCTCTTCGTTCTCTGACCTGGCTCCTTTCCGGCGATCATGTCAAGCATATCCAGACACATCAATTCTAAATTGACCTTGTCTTTAATGAAAGGTTGATACTTGATGCTTGAGTCTGCCCTGTATTTTCTCTGCATGCAGTGTTATAAGTACTATGAGGAGCATTGCTCACCTGTCTTCTGAATGATCTACTGGTATTCTGTTTCTCTTTTCATAATTTCCTGTGTTTGCAATATTTCATTTTCTCCATCTTATTAATCTCGCTTTCATTCTTTTCACTATTGCAAATGTTCTCTTTGTCGTTGTCTTCATCCAGTTAACCCACATAAGTACCATCCAGATCTGAGCAGATACTGACAATATCCTGATCTATAAATATGCCAATTGGTCTGCTCCAATCTGTTGCATCTGACCGGATTTTGCTTTATTTTTGCATTTGCGAGCAGTGTGAATACTAGACCCTGGTTTGCCCAAACACAATGTCAAATGCCAGCTATCCCACTCTTGGTTAGGGACAAACAAAACCATGCCTTGTTTTAACTTAGCTCAATTGATTTGTGTAGATAGGGGACATGCTGCATGTAGGCAGAGCTGTGACAAATATCCTCGTGGGAGTTTTTTGCTGGGTCCCATTAGTGAGGTTTTAAACCAGCATGGCAGGGGGGTGGGAACCAAAGTGTAGACTCAGATGGATCAGATTCAGATCAGAAATCGGGAGGGATGGTTAGTGATGGAGTCAGTGACTTGGAAAGACAGAAGAAATGAGGGTTAAAAATCACCCAGCAAAGGAAATTAATGGGCTTAAGCTGTTTATACTCCAATGAAGGAATAATACAAACAAAGCAGGTGAACTGAGGGCACAGATAGACACATCAATACCAAGCATGATGTTGTTGCTGTAATAGAAACATAGCCAACAGAGGGGCAAAAAAAGGAGCAGTCACTCTATTAGGAGTATACTACAGACTCCCAAATAGTGAGAGGGAGATAGAATCCCTACAGTGTGGAAGCAGGCCATTCAGCCCATATCAACCCTCTGAAGTGCATTCCAACAGACCCATCCACCCTATTCTATCCCTGTAACCCTGCATTTCCCAGGGTTAACCCAACTAGCGTGCACATCCCTGGACACTTTGGGCAATTTAGCATGGTCAATCCACCCAACCTGTACATCTTTGGACTGTGGGAAGAAACCAGAGCACCCGGAGGAAACCCACACAGACACGGGGAGAATGTGCAAACTCTACACAGTTGACCAAAGGTGGAATTGAATGCAGGCGTCTGGTGCTCTGAGGCAGCAGTGCTATCCATTGAGCCATCGTGCTGCCCTAAGAACATATGTGTAGACAAATTTCTGCCTGTAAGAATAAGAGGGCAATAATAGCTAGAGACTTTAACTATTCCAAAATCAACTGGGTTTCAAACAATGTATGGGGGAACAAGGATGAAAGATCCATGTATTGTATCCAGGAAAATGTTATTAAGGATGAGGTTTCTAAATTCTTGGAAGAGCAGGGTC
>NC_057743.1:16516532-16516925 GCF_004010195.1 Chiloscyllium plagiosum | reverse complement strand
GTCCAGCGGAGATTCACATGGATAATCCCTGGAATGGTAGGTCTAACATATGAGGAACGGCTGAGGATCCTGGGATTGTATTCATTAGAGCTTAGAAGATTAAGGGGAGATCTAATAGAAACTTACAAGATAATACATGGCTTGGAAAGGGTGGACGCTAGGAAATTGTTTCCGTTAGGCAAGGAGAGTAGGACCAGCCTTAGAATTAGAGGGGGTAAATTCAGAACAGAAATGCGGAGACATTTCTTCAGCCAGAGAGTGGTTGGCCTGTGGAATTCATTGCCGCGGAGTGCAGTGGAGGCTGGGACGCTAGATGTTTTCAAGGCAGAGATTGATAAATTTGATAAATTCTTGATGTCACAAGGAATTAAGGCCTATGGGGAGAATGCGGGT
>NC_057743.1:16513428-16516526 GCF_004010195.1 Chiloscyllium plagiosum | reverse complement strand
AATGGCAGAGTGGACTCGATGGGCCGAATGGCCTTACTTCCGCTCCTATGTCTTATGATCTTATTAAACAAACCCAAAAAGAAGAGGCATAATTCTGGATTTAATTTTGGGAAATGAAGATGGGCAAGTGGTTGAAGTGAGTTTAGGGAAAAATGGGACCTATCAGAGATGATGAAGGGAACTTGTGTGAAGATACAGAGGATATGGGAAGAATTTTAAATCAATTTTTTGTCTCCGTATTCACAAAGGAAAGGGATGATGTGGATATAGTAATCCGAGAGGAACAGTGTGATCATAATCAAAATAATCATAACATTAAAGAAAGTGTTAGAGGAGTTGGAATCCTTGAAAGGGCTGAATTGATTGTTCCCTCGGATGTTGAAGGTCAGTGAGGAAATAGGAGATACTCTGAGGATTATTTTCCAATCTTCACTAGACGCAGGTGAGATGCCAGCGGACTGAAAATATGATTCCGATGTTTAAAAAGGACACAAAGGAAATGTCAAACAATTATAGGCCAGTTAGTTTTACTTTCAATGGTGGGCAAATTGTTAGAATAAATCCTGAGATGTTGGATAAATTGTCACTTAGAAAGGCACTAGTCAGGGATAGTCAGCATGACTTTGTTGAGGGAAGGTCATGTCTTATGAATTTGATTCAATTCCAAGAGGAATTGAGTGATTAAATTGTTGGAGGTGATTCTGAAAGATAGGATTTACATGCACTTGGAATGACAAGGAATGTTTAGGGATAGTCAGCATGGTTTTGTGTGAAGGAAATCATGTCTCACAAACTTGATTGAGTGTTTTGAGGAAGTACAGTCAGTTCTACTATAACACATGTTTGTTCAACGTGAATTGTCTACAATTCGACTGAAGAATTTAGATGTTTATTTATAGAACGCAAACTTTCCTTACCTGTATTGGCTATGACATGATCCTCATCCCACTGGTTTAATTGGTGCTGCTATTATGCAATTTTCTTATAGTACGGGACCTCATAGGAATGAAACTGTTGTGTTATATCAGAACAGACTGTAATCAAGAAGATTGATGAGGACAGAGTGGTAGACATTGTTTACTTAGACTTTAGTAAAACTTTTGACAAGGGAGACTAATTAGAAAACTTAGATTACATGGGGTTCAGGGTGAACTTGCCAATTGGATACAGAATTGGCTTAACTGCAAGAGACAGAAAGTCGTGGTGGAGGTAATGACTGAGTGGTATTATTGCTAGACTGTTAATTCAGACATCCAGGTAATGTTCTAGGGACCTGGGTTCAAAGCCTGCCACAACAGATATGGAATTTGAATTCAATAAAAATCTGGAATTAGAAGTCGAATGAAAACCATGAATCGGTTGTCATAAAAACCCGTCTGGTTCACTAATGTCCTTTAGGGAGGGAAAGTGCTACCCGTACCTTGTCTGGCTTACATGTGACTCCGGACCCACAGCAATGTCGTTGACCAAGGTCAGCGATTCAAGCTAAGTGGCAGTGGATTAGAGAATAACAATTTTCTCACACAGAGTGTGACTGGTGTCTGGAATTCGCTGTCTGGGTTGGTGGTGGAGACAAAAAAAAATCTGGAGATGCTGGAATCCAAAGTAGACAGGTAGAAGGTTGAAGATTTACACCCGAAACGTCAACTTCTGCATCTCCAGATGCTGCCTGACTTGCTGTGTTCTTCCAGCCTCTTGCCTGAGTTGGTAGCGGAGGCAGAGACCCTTACCTGTTTATAAAGTACCTGGATTTGCACTTTAAGAGCTTTAAGCTGCAGGAAGATGGAATTAGAAATGGCATTAAGGTGTCTTTGGGCCAGCACGGACAAAATGGAATGAATGGCTCTCTTCTGTGCTGTATAACCTCTATGATTCTATGGTTCTATGAGACACCTTCACATCCTGAGACATTTAGGCTTACAATAGTGGAGACATTAAACACTCTGGTAAGTTGTTAAATATTTACATGTTCACATGTCTTGTGATTGCCCACATCACTCAGACCCTTATGAGATTCCGTCCATTGCTTTTGACAATGTGTTCTTGGGATCTGTGAAATACCGGCAGGGTCACTTTTAGCACACACATCTCATTAGCCTATTAGAGAGAATTGTTTGTCTCAACCAATTCAGAGAGATCAAAAGTCAACCAGACAAAGTAGGACTGAAGACACATGCAGGCTTTGTTTTTACTGTCAAAATGGCTTTTAATGGATAGTTTAATTTCCCATTGTTAGCTCACCAATTACCATATTTACTGACTTTAATTTTTAAGTATGCATGGTCAGATTTGAACTTGTAACCTCTTGATTAATAGCCCAACATTCAAACCACCATAGCATTGTATTCACATTAGTAGCCAATGCATTCTCGCAGTAAACATGAGAAGCTGGTGCATAAGAATTTAAGAAGTGACCCACTGTAGCAGTCAGATGAATGAGGTCAGTATCACTAAGAATGAAGTCCTATGAAAAATGTGGGAAATCTATCAGATCTGGATTCACAGGATGTCATAGAGTCACAGAGATGTACAGCACGGAAACAGACCCTTCAGTCCAACTCATCCATGCTGACCAGATATCCTAATCTAACCTAGTCCCATTTGCCAACACTTGGCCCATATCCCTCCAAACCCTTCCTATTCATATACCCATCCAGATACCTTTTAAATGCTGCAATTGTACCGGTCTCCATCACTTCCTTTGGCAGCTCATTCCATAGACACACCACCCTTTGCATGAAAATGTTGCCCCTTAGGTCCCTTTTATATCTTTCCCCTCTCACCCTAAACCTATGCCCTCCAGTTCTGGATTCCTCACTTCACCTTGTCTATTTACCCTAACAATGCCTCTCATGATTTTATAAACCTCTATCAGGTCATCCCTTAGCCTCTGACGCTCCAGGGAAAACAGTCCCAGTCTATTCAGCCTCTCTCTGTAGCTCAAATCCTCCAGCCCTGGTAAAGCTTTTCTGAACCCTTTCAAGTTTCACAACTTCCTTCCAATAGGAAGGAGACCAGAATTGAACTCAACATTCCAAAAATGGCCTAACCATTGTCCTGTACAGCCGCAACATGACCTCCCAACTCCTAAACTCCAT
>NC_057743.1:16494963-16512928 GCF_004010195.1 Chiloscyllium plagiosum | reverse complement strand
GTGTCTGACTGTACCATTACATAGGTGAAATAGAGGACTGCAGATGCTGGAAATTAGAGTTGCTGGCAAAGCACAGCAGGTCAGGCAGCATCCAAGGAGCAGGAGAATCGACGTTTCGGGCAAAAGCCCTTCATCAGGAAATGGTTCTCTGTACCAGTATGGAGCTTGGTTCAGAGTCAACCACTAGTTGTGGCAAATGTGAGGACAGCAGATTATGATTTCCAAAAAGCACTAGTGAACCAGATGGGTTTTTACAACAAACAATGGTAGTTCCATGGTCTTTGTTCCAAAGATTAGTATGTAATTCGATATTTTATTTAAGTTTCATTAGGTGCTGGCATTTGAACATATGTACCTAAGTATTAGCATTATTACATACTAATCTTTGGAACAAAGACCATGGAATTACCATTGTTTGTTGTAAAAACCCATCTGGTTCACTAGTGCTCTTTGGAAATCAGAATCTGCTGTCCTCACACTTGCCTCAACTAGTGGTATCTGGATTCCTATTACCATGACACTACCATCTCCCCTTAATGCTAGCCATTACCACTCTCTTTGCCTTTTGTTCCATGACATCTTTGTCATTTAATCTCCCCCACATTCTAACTTATCTCTAACCTTCCTCCATCTGACCCTCTCCTACTTTTCAGGGGTATAAAAACCATTGTGTTTCTGCCTCCCCTCAGTTCTGAAGAAGGATTCGAAACCTTGACTCTGTTTCTGTCTCTCCAGATAGTGCCTGAAACTGCTGATATTCTGTAGCTGTTTTGCATCAAGTTTCCAGTATCTGCATGTGGCTCAGCTGGCATAATTTCTCCGAGTGAGCCACAAGGTTCTGGATTCGAATCCCACTTCAGGCTTTGCGCATATTAAAATAAAGGCTGATATTCCGATGGGAGCTCTATGCTGTTGAGGTGCAACCTTTTAACTGAGGTCTTAAACCAGATCCATCTGCTGCTCAGTTGGATGCAAACAATCATATGGCACTATTCCACAGAAGAGCAAGAGAGTTAGCCCCAATCAGCTGATCAGCCAATGCAAAAGAACAAATTATACGGTCGTTATCATTAATCACATCCAGGTAAAACAAAATGTCAGTAAATATGGATGTTAGTGTACAATATCAATACAACCAAAACAAAATAATTGCAATCTCAGTGTACAGGCTATAACTCTGCAGTTAGATTGTGATCTGTATGCAGGGCTGTAACTTTACAGTCTCAGTACAGTTGTAGACTGGGCGACAAATGTACAGAGTCAGTGTTGTGTCAGTTCCACTGGAAAAAGATCATAAAATTCTGTCAAAAGGTACACGTTCTTGTTTAATTTCTAAAGTGTTCTTTATTAGACTAAAACATAGCTGCTGATGGTTCAAAGCGGCTCTAGTTCTGGAAAGCTACAATGAGCAGCTGACGGAACAGAGTTCAGACCCCATCCCCTCAAGAACCTCACCTCCTTGCATTGTGTGGAATTTGCAGGCAACAAACACAAACACGCAGGAGTTGACTGTTTCGGAGGAGCCGATAACTCTCAAGCATCCAAAGCCGGTGTGCACTACTTAGTTGAGGAGTTAAAGGAAGCAAAGTTTCTGGAATGGGAGTAGCAGACATTGGAGGAGATGCAGCTGAACTGCAGCAAGTGAAATCCTTCTTTCAAGAAATGGGAAGCAATGGCCTAATGATATTGTTGCTGGTCTGTTAATCCAGAGACCCAGGTAATGTTCTGGGGACCTGGGTTTGAATCCCACCATGGCAGGTAGTGGAATTTGAATTCAATAAGAATTTGGAATTAAGAGTCAGGAAAAACCCATCTGCTTCAGCCATATCCTTCAGGGAAGGAAATCTGCCATCCTTACCTGGTCTGACCTACAGACCCACAGCAATTTAGTTGACTCTAAACTGCCCTCTGGACAATTAGGGATGGCCAATAAACTAGTCAGCAACATCCACATCCTGTGAATGAATTAAATAAAAAAAAGAAATGACGAGGGATGTTCAAGTGTTCCCAGACCTGGCTGAAACACTTAAAAAAGATGACAGCCCGTAATCCTGCTGATTGAATAGTAGGCATGGCAAACCATAACATTCTTTCCAAATGTAGGGGTGGCTAATAAAGTTCCCCAAACAGGAGGCTGGAAGAACACAGCAAGCCAGGCAGCATCAGGAGGTGGAGGAGTCAATGTTTCAGCTTGAAGCAGGGTTACACCCGAAACGTTGACTTCTCCACCTCCTGATGCTGCCTGGCTTGCTGTGCTTTCCCAGCCTCCTACTTGTCTGCTTTGGATTCCAGCATCTGCAGTTTTTGTGTCTTTAGGAAAGCTGTCCAGTAAGCACACAGCTGATGAAGAACCTACCTTACCCAACATTAAAAGACAAAGACAGTATAGGAAAGAACCTTCACTAGACACTAACTCTGCATTCTAAAGGAGACATGAATTGATATCAATGTCTGCTGTTCTAGAAAGTTTTTTTAATTGCAAACGTTTCCATTTTCTTTGTCCTTCTTTGTATGCCTGTGTGTGTATGTGTTGGGACAATCATTCCAGGGTTTAAATACATGATGAAATTTCTGATTTAATCCTAAGGAGAGTTTGTTGTGGGTCACTTTAAAATTGACCTTCACAAACAGAAGGCTCCATGATGGATCTATGCCAAAGCATATTTCAAAACAGAAAATGACAGGAAAAAAGTTTTAAAAGTGTCTACTTAAGGCTCAAAGGGCAAGAAAATGAAAGAATTTAATTCACCTGTTTCCCGGGTCTGTAACAGTAGACTATGGGCAGGACCATAACTTTACACTCTCTGTGTAGTTTGTAGATTGGGCTGTAACTCTATAGTCTCAGGAATGTCAACCTCTGGTCTCAGTATATTTTGCACACAAGGCTGTAACTATACAGTTTCAGTTCTCTAACCTGCAATCGCTGCATGTCATGCTTCACAAAAGCAGCAAATATCCCATTGTAACTATCCTTGTGCTGCAATTCTAGTTACAGTTTAAAAAACAGAATAACTGCAGAAATGGTATTGATCTTAGCTAAATTTGATATGTGGAGTTGGACAACTCATTCGCCAATATCCTGGTGAGTCGAGTGATCCTGACAATAAAATCAGCAGAACACTTTCCTGTTGGCACACTGTGCAATTTTAGCTGGATCATTGCAAGTTATACCCCTGTATTCTTTACACTCTGCCAATGGATGCCAAAACTGCTTAGGGAAATATTTCTGCATCGACACAATATATATATATCACCAGAAACACTGACTGGATAATTTAAATTCCATATGGAGAGCTTGAAATGTTTGCTTGGGTTTATTTACTCAGCTAACTGCTGACTTCCAACATAATAAAGCATTGGTTTTGGTGTCAGGAGCTTGGCCTTCCACACTGGAACAGAATATCAAGAATAGGTTGGACTGCCTGGCTGCTTGTTAGATGAAGCCATTTGTTACAAACTGAGCAATCTGTAAGAAATGCAAAATAAGAAGAGGGAAAAAAATGGGAGTAAGTTCCTTTGTCGATGCTGTGGGAAAGATGGCTCTGTTAGAACTGATGGAGAATAGCTTGTTTTTCTTGTCCTTGGACAGTCTATTGTGGACTAGATGGCTTAGAGCCACTGACTGACTGGAAGGAGTCTGTGAACAGGAAGTACTGTAAAATGGAGATGTTTGAGCTGACTGTTTTACACTTCATTAACTAGATGAAGTTCATCTCTGACACTAATTGAGGCATTAAACTGAGGCAACTTTCCCAACATCACACATAATCAGTCACCAGTCTCGTTAGTATTCCAGTGATTGACCCATGAACAAATTGTTACAATTCAGTGCTTCAGTCCAGCTCTGATGTCCTTGTTAAAATACAGTCGCTGCAACACCTAAGGGGATGGTAAGAACAAGCAAGTGGCTTTCTCTCCATCACTCAGACACAAAAAAAATACATCAGCCTAGTTACTGTGAACAGACAAATGATTAACACTTTCCTTAACCATTGGCACACTGTTTATTCGATAAGGTTTAACTCCCCCACCACAGTGGTGAGCAGTGAAATGTATGATTGGAAGCTCACATGGCAGCCCCCTGAATTTCCCAGACACTTGCGAACCAGTTCTGTTTGACTTACTTCCGCTGGTTTTCCTTCAGCTGTTAGTTTACAACCAAACACCGATTCTGTAGCAGTCATTCAGCCTTGGTATTCAAATGTATGTGCATCCACTGATGTTGTCAGGCAATCAATACTCCAGCCTGTCACTAGCTTGTCATGTCAGGTTTTTCTCAACAGCCCTAATATCCTGTGTGTAGCTCCATGGTTCTGGAGAATTCCAGCACTGCTCCACTTGGAGAGTAAGACACAGCAAGCGATATTATACATTAAAGACACCCTTGGATTCTGAGTTTTGTGTTTTGAATCATCTTGTGTGGAAGCAGGCCATTTGGCCCATCGAGTCTACACCGACCTCCAAAGACCATCTCCCCCCACCCCCCCAACCCTATCCCTGCAACCCTGCACTTTCTATGGCTAACCCACCTAGCCTACACATCCCTGGTCACGATGGGCTATTGAGAATGGCCAATCCACCCTAACCTGCACATCTCTGGACTGCGGGAGGAAACCGGAGCAAACCCATGCAGACATAGGGAGAATGTGCAAACTCAACACTGACAGTTGCCCAAGGGTGGAATTGAATCAAGGTTCCTGGCACTATGAGGCAGTAGTGCTATCCACTGAGCCACAGTACCTCCCAAACAAGGTTTCTGTTGTTGCCGACTAGATAGTTTTGCCTTCATTGTTATCGCTCCCTATCTTTCACTCTGGTATGAAACTCTGCAAGCATCTGGTGGTGGAGATGGTGGCAGAGTGGTATGGTTGTGGGACTTTATTAGCCAAGTGGCCCAGGCTAATGCTCTTGCGACATGAGTTCAAAATCCCAGCCTGGTCTTTAAACTGAGTTAATAAAGCTAGAATTGCATGCCTCATTAATGGGGACCATCAAACTACCATTCATTGTGATAAGAATCCATTTGCTTTGTGAGTCTCCTTTAGGGAGGGACAGCTGCTGTTCCTACTGGTCTCACTCACATGTTACCCCAAAATAAAAGCAATGTGGTGGACTCTTAACTGTCCTCTCAAATGGCTCAGTAAGCCATTCAGTTCAAAGGGATTAAGGACAGGCAACTAGTGCTGCCTTGATAGCAATGCCTACATCCCGGGAAGGAATAAAGTGAATCTTACAATGAGATGGTCTATGAACAGAAAAAAAGATTAAAACATAAGAAAGAGTGTGAAAGAAAAGAAGGTTAGAACAAAACAGTCTATCTTAATGTTGAAGGGCTTATGCCCAAAATATCGATTCTCCTGCTCCTCGGATGCTGCCTAACCTGCTGTGCTTTTCCAGCACCACACTCTCAACTCTGATCTCCAGCATCTGCAGTCCTCACTTTCTCCGAGGCTATGTTAATGGTGCCTGGTTGAGTCTCTGTGATTGTTTCTTCAGCAGGGTAAAGGTGACACTTTCCGTAACTGTATGAAGTTGCTGTTTATCCAGTAATATGAGGGTTACTTTAGATGAACTGAAAGCTTCTCTGCAGCAGACTTCTGTGGATTTATTATAATAATTTAATCTGCTCTGCTATTTGCTGTGATGTGTTTTGGATGCTGATCTCCAGCTGCTCAGGAGGCTGTATTTGATCAGTGTAACCCTGACTGGAACAGTTTGTGAATGCTTCATGTTTGAGGGGCAGGAATTACAGAGCATAAAGTCAGCATTGCTGTGAACTGCAATACTGATTGAGACACTCAGCCTCTGAGAGGCTGTAGTTTAATTAAAGCAAACTCTATGTTCTGTGGAATTTATTTGTAATGGCACCCTCACTCATCTACCCATTTGCAAATATACATATATATTAAAAATGATATATATAATAAGTATTATATTGCACATATTTTATAAATGATTTTTGAATATTATGTCCACATATATGTATGTATATGTACATACTCACACAGCCATAGAGATTGACCAATGTGACCCTAACTTAGTTTGTTTCTCAGATAATAATTTTTGCATTTTGAGATGTGTCGGGTGAACAATTATGGATCAATCATTTAGTTTTAACCACTTCTGGAAACAGGAGCATTCAGTCTGACACATATGACATGATTCATGGCGTACCCATTGCCTCTTGCCTCTTTGAAATCATAGAATCCCTACAGTGTGGAAGCAGGCCATTCAGCCCATCGAGTCCACACTGATCCTTCAAAGAGCAACCTACCCAGGCCCAGACCCCTGCCTTATCCCTGTAATCCTGCATTTCCCACGGCCAATCCCCCTAACCCGCACATCCCTGAACACTATGGGCTATTTAGCATGGCCAATCCCCCTAACCCGCACATCCCTGAACACTATGGGCAATTTAGCATGGCCAATCCACCCTAACCTGCACACCCCTGAACACTATGGGCAATTTAGCATGGCCAATCCACCCTAACCTGCACACCCCTGAACACTATGGGCAATTTAGCATGGCCAATCCCCCTAACCTGCACATCCCTGAACACTATGGGCAATTTAGCATGGCCAATCCACCCTAACCTGCACACCCCTGAACACTATGGGCAATTTAGCATGGCCAATCCACCCTAACCTGCACATTTTTGGAAATGGTCAAGCCTTTGTTGTTGCTCCCTCAGCCAGCAGTTGTCTTTATCCAGAATGTTTAATAACAAAGGAATGAAAATCTTCAAGCCTTTATAAAGCATGAAATATTTCTTGACAGTATTTTGAGCTTGTGTTAGAGTCTTCAACCTTAGTTGCTTTGAATTGCACAACAGGATCTCCAGTTATTTCCCTCCCTTATATTGGCAAAGTCACTACTATACTATCCTATCCAATCACAAGGCAGCTCACAGAATCATGGAATGCCGAGAGTTCAGAGAGAGGCCATTTGGCTCAATGAATCAGCACTGATCCTCTGATGAGCATCCCATCCAGACCTACCTCTCATGAGAGGGAAATGACTGGTGGTGGCTAACCCCCAGGGCTATCAGACCTCAGGTGAGGGGAGAGCTTGAGAAGGTAACCTCATGGTAACTTCAGCTGGCATGGGCATTGAATCCATGCTGTTGGTATCACTCTTCATAACAAACTGGCCAAACAAACAGCCAACTGACCCCCTCCTACCTTGTAATATGTTCTCATTTAAGTTGTTTTATTAGCTTGTTGTGATCATCCAATCTGTACAGGAAGCCTGGTTGGATTCTTGGGTTTGGCATTTATTCCCTTTTGTTTTACCTCCTTTACTTTCCTTTTCTTCCCATTCTTTCTCTCTGCTGAAGTTCTCAGACCAAGCGCCAACCCTGACTGAGGACACGGGCATTGAGCGTGTGAATGAGGTGACATTGGAAAAATATCATTGGACAGATGCGTTTTGTAAACACCAAGACTTCTTTTTTGACACCAGTCCAGTTTGAAATAATAATGAGGGTGCTGTAATACCTGATTATTCTTGGCAGTATCCAATTGTGTTTATCGAAGTAATCACATTATCTGCAATAATCACATGTGAAGAAGATGCATACTGTAAAGCAAAGAGGACAAGAGGGCAGCTCTCTCATTCGAGAGAGACAACTGGTGGTGTTTTAACTTGAAGGTCACCATGCTCTGGTGAGTACTTCATCAGTAACAGCCTGGGATAGGGAAGGTACTCTATGATAATTCCCAAATGCTGAGGTTACTTTACCTGCAAACCTATAGGGATCATCAGGAGATGGGAGAGATATCCCCGAGCGGTTAAAACTCGATTCATTAAGTTCTTAATTTTAGTTCAGGAATGTGTTTTTGCTTCAAAAAGAAAATGGGAGGGCCAGAACTCTTTCCGAACGTGTGCTGTGTGACTTTTTTTCGTTTTGCTTCAATAGGTTTTTGTCATCCTGATGGATGGAGATCGCTGAAGCATCTCGTCTAGGTGAGAGGCGAGGTTTTGCTTTTTACCATTTTGTATTTTGAAAGGCACTCATCAATGTCAGGGACATTAATGTGGGGCAAACTGAGACACTATCCACTTTCGGCACTACACACATATTTTACTCTTTCGTGGGATATGGATATCCCTGACAAGGTCAGAATTTATTCCCCTTTTTAAAAATGAAAAAAACATCATTCATAGGATGAGGGCATCACTGGCTAAGCCAGCATTTATTGCCAATCCTTAATTGTCTAAAGGGCAGTTAAGAATCAACCGCATTGCTGTGGGTCTGGAGTCACATGTAGGCCAGACCAGGTAAGAATGGCAGATTTCCTTATCTAAAGGGAACCAAATGGAATTTTCCTGACAATCCACAATGGATTATGGTCATTGTTAGACTCTTAATTCCAGATTTATTTTGATAGGATTCAAACTCCATCATCTGGTCAGCATGGACAGGTTGGACCAAAGGGTCTGTTTCCATGATGTACATTTCTATGACTCTATTTGCTACGGCAGGATTCAAACCCATGTCCTCAGAGCATTACCTAGATCTTTGGATCACAGTCTGGTGATAATACCACTCGGCCATTACCTCCCCATTCCCCTTCTCTAATTATTTTGGATGGTGAACCGCATTCTTGAGCACTGAGTGGATTTCTAGGCCTTTTCAGAGGGCAGTTAAGAGTGAACTATCATCAACTGCATCTCATATAGGTCAGTCCAGGTAAGAACAGTAGAACTTAATTGCAAAAAGGACATCAGTAAACCAGACTTTTATGACAAAGAACAATTCAAACACGTATTTCTGCTTCACTAGTTTAGACCTCTCAATCACAAGTCGCAAAATATAATCATGTTGTTTCCCGTTCCAAAGATGTGCAGGGTAGGCCATGTTAAATTGCCCATAGTGTCCAGTGATGTGCAGGCCTGGTGGATTAGCCATGGGAAATGCGGGGTTATGGGGATGGGGTGGGAGTCTGGGTGGAATGCTCTTTAGATCAGTTTGGAGGGAACTTGATTGTACATTTGACCGTGCTGAATGTGATCTGGCCAGAATCTACCGAATAAGTTCAAGACAAATGCTAATATTTCAACCTGAGGTGGCCCTTTAACACATTGGACTCAGCCCTAGTGTACAATTCACACTGTAGGTGTGTGTGAGGGGTCTGTCTCCTCCAGCTGGAATAACATGGGAGCCTCAACAGAGATGGATCCTGCAGGAAGCTTGTCTCAAAGGGCAGAAAAGGTAACCATCTTAAAAGGTCATGGTCTCCATCTCTGAATGCCTGCTCACCACCTCATTTATACAGAACCACAAAGCAGCTTATGTGTTTGCTAAATGAGTAGTAACCATACATTAAATGGACCCCTCTTGCTCATAATGTTGCCCTTCACTGAAGTTGATATATTATGAGACATATTAATGTTACGACCATTCAATTAGCTATTGGAAAATCATGGGCATCCAATTTTCTAATATGCGTAATTACTGAACAAGGCTACTCTTCCAGTAATATTGACTCATGTATTTACCCTCTGTATATCTACAGATTTAATATCCTGTACACTAACATTTATCAGATAGCTTTTAAAACTCGTACAATTAAAAGAGTTGTCTTTTGTTTTTGAAATGTTTTACTCCTGTGGTGAATTTTAACTCCATTAGGTAGGGAAGGGATGTCTATGCACCAAACCACCCGATATAGTATCGGGGCATAGCTAATAGACACAGGCAAAGTAAGGCCCCTCATACCCACTAATCCACCTCTGGACACTATGGGTAACTTAGCATGGCCAATCCACCTAACCTGCACATCTCTGGATTGTGGGAGGAAACCAGAACACTCAGGAGAACATGCAAATGCTACACAGACATTCACCCAAGTGTGGAATTGAACCCAAGTCCATGATGCTGTAAGGCAGCAGTGCCAGCCATTGAGCCACTCTGCCACCCCAGAAGACTTCAACCTCAGAAGACTGTGACAGTGTTCTGGTTCTTGTGTTTATAACACAAGGATAGTTTCATCCTGCAAAGAGGTGAGATTTTTAACCCAGTAGTCTGGTAGGACTTGATCACAGGTTGTTTGAGGCATCAAGGCAGTGCTAAAGTCCCTCAACTATCTAGTTCCAACAACTGTATCTTTATTTGGTGGGCAACAGCAGGATCAAGTTTTAAAGCAGTGACCAATGAAACAGAAAGCAACAGTGATAACCTGAATATAATGCGGCTTAACCAACACATTAGCACTAAGAATGGTTCAGATATAAATCACTGACAAACACATATACTTCAGACTTTTTATTAATTCAGAACGGAAATAATTTTTAAAAATGGGTTAAGGGGTGAAGGAATCTAAAAGTTTAAAATCTGGATCTGCATACAGACCAAAAGGAAACTCCAGCCTCAGAATATGAGCCACGTGTCTTTTAAAATTCCCTGGTAGAACTAACCTCCAGTTCCTACTTCCCCATCCCACCATTTTTCCAAACTAAATGGTGGTATCCCAGCTTTGCAAGTTTTCCTGTTTCCTTTTTGGAGTACTGCGTCCAGTTTTGGTCCATTTACTTGAGGAAGGATATAATTGATTGGAGGCAGTTCAGAGAAGGTTCACTGGATTAATTCCAGAGATGAAAGGCTTGTCTAATGAGGAGACATTGAGCAGCTTAGGTCTGTACTCACTGGAGGTTAGAAGGATGAGAGGAGATTTAATTGAAGTACTTAAGTTGCTAAGGGGGGGGTTGACAAAGTAAATGTAGAGAGAATATTTCCCCTTGTGGGGCTTCTAGAATGGAAGGTCATTGTATTAGGCTAAGGGGTGGCAGGTTTAAAACAGAGATGAGGAGAAATTAGTTCTCTCAAAGGGTCATGGATCTGTGGAATTCATTACCCCAGAGTGTGGAGGTTGCTGGGACACCCAATAAGTTTAAGCAGGAGGTAGGCAGACTTTTAATCAGTAATGGGTTAATACATTATGTGGAGAGGGCAAGAGAATGGAGTTGAGGCTGGGATGAGATCAGCCATGACTGTATTAAATGGCAGAATAGGCTCAAGGGGCTGAATTGCCCGATCCTGCTCCTAGCCCTTATGTTCTGCAGCCAAGATGGAGGTTTTCCACTTCTTCAGGGGCAAAATAGATGTCGATTTTTCAAGGTCCCAAACACAATGCACATCTTCTTGCATAATTTTTAAATAAAATTCTGTGGCTAAACCCACAATAAATTTTGCCACTGAAATCAGAATTTAAAGTATCAATGCATTGGTCTTATTGCAATCTTAAAAGTTTTTTTAATTATCTTCTTCCATTAGACTTTATCTTTGAAAGCTTTTAAAATTGGTTCAAATGCATACTGACTTTTCTGATACCGTGATCTTAATATAAGAGTGAGAGCTAGCATGATTGCTGAAGTGTTTTACCAAATTATAAATAACTTTCTGTGTATATCTGCATCAACAGAGTCACCTCTCAACCTTCTTCTCTCTAATGAAAACAGCCTCAAGTCCCTCAGCCTTTCCTCATTAAACTTTCCGTCCATATCAGGCAACATCCTAGTAAATCTCCTCTGAACCCTTTCCAAAGCTTCCACATCCTTCCTATAATGTGGTAACCAGAACTGTCCGCAATACTCCAAGTGCAGCCACACCAGAGTTTTGTACAGCTGCAGCATGACTTCATGGTTCTGAAACTCAATCCCTCTAACCCTATCAACCTGTGTGGCAACTTTCAGGGATCTATGTACCTGGACACTGAGATCCCTCTGCTGATCTACACTACCAAGAAGCTTACCATTAGCCCAGTACTCTGCATTCCTGTTATTCCTTCCAAAGAGAATCACCTCACACTTTTCCACATTAAACACCATTTGGCACCTCTCAGCCCAGCTCTGCAGCTTATCTATGTTCTTCTGTAACCTGCAACATCCTTTCGCACTATCCACAACTCCACCCACCTTAGTGTCATCTGCAAATTTACTAACCCAACCTTCTATGCCTTCATCCAGGTCATTTATAAAAATGACAAACAGCAGTGGACCCAAAACAGATCTTTGCAGTACACCACTAGGAGCTCCAGGATGAACATTGCCCATCAACCACCACCTTCTGTCTTCTTTCAGCTAGTCAATTTCTGATCCAAGCCGCCACATCATACGCGATCCCATGCCTCTGCATTCTGTGCAATAGCCTACCGTGGGGAACTTTATCAAACGCCTTACTGAAATCCATATACACCATATCAACCGATTTACCCTTAGCCACCTGTTTGGTCACCTTCTCAAAGAACTCAATAAGGTTTGTGAGGCACAACCTACCCTTCACAAAACCGTGTTGACTATCTCTAATCAACTTATTCCTTTCTAGTTGATTATAAATTGTATCTTTTACTTACTAAAAGTCTGATAGAGAAGGTCCAACTAGAATTAAATGCCCAACTGGCTGTGTTGGGCTTTCCCTGGGGTCGAGGGGCCCTGGGATTTAGGAAATTCTGCCCCTGAGAGCTTCCAGTCAAATCGAGGTTGGAAGCTCCAGTCCGTTGCCCACTAATGCCACTGGAGTGCCATCTGTAATGCAGTTACTAGAGGCCTGGGTTTGAAAAGGGAGCCAGCCTCCAGCTGACTGAGGACAGGATGGGGCTTGTGAGGAGTCACTGGCTGGACACTGGATAGAGAAGAGATCAGACTAAAGGAAAAGGCATGGCTCCCATTTCCATCCTCTGCACCTCCTGCACTCAAAGTGTCGTGTATCTCAAGCAGATGCTGAATGCCTTTAAATAAAGAAGGCCTCCAACCCACATCTTGCCGCACCCCGCAAGGCTCCACATGATGTCTTAACCACCTACCATTAGCTTGGTGACAATCACTCCTTTCCTTTCCCCCTCCCAGCTCCCCTTCCAGTGACCTCCTGCCTCATTAGACCCTCCAGCCTACCCTCACTCAGCTGATGTTTGAAATAGGGAAGAGATCTTTAACTGCCTGTATTTGGTTGAAGGCAAGAAGGCTGTGGATTCCTTGCTGTTTAAATGCCCACCCTGTTTCCACTCCAATTGACTACGGGGCATTACCTTCTGCCCATTGAAATGCTGCAGTGTGCTCTGTTTTAATGGAGAGGAACTATTCAATATCTCACTAGAGCTGTGCATGGCGTGAAAGTACTTGATGATCTTTTGTTTTCACTGGTGACTTAAATGTCTTTCTTGTAACAGTGACACCCGTCGCTTTGATGAATACCAGCAGAAAAAAAATCAAAATATCAATATGCACTGCTGCGTTGCCTTCTGCTTCATTGATTGTTGCCTTGTAACTTGATTCTGCAGCTAGGAAGCACCAAACAGAGGCAGGAAGCAGCCTCAGAGCCAAGAGCAATCAAGTTATATTTCATCTGCGTTCAGATTTCATAACTACCTTTAATTGGTGAAGAAAGGGGGGCATTTCTGTGAAATATCCTGATCAAAGTGCATAGTATAAAGGGTCCTATTCTGAAGGGTGTGCAGAACAGAAACTTAGGTGTCCATGCGAGTAGATTATTTGGTTTTAATGAGACAGTCTTTCACTGAAACACAAATATGCAATACTGCAGATTCGGTTTTAACAATAAAACTGATGTTTATTATGTGTAAGAAGTGAAAATCTCAATAGAATAAACCAAACTACTTATACTTAAGATAGATTTAAAGATGTTGAAACCCTTAGAAAAAAATCCTATGAATCCCAACAACACTCCTTTACAATATTCACATCAGACAGAATTCACTTCTCTATCACACCAAAAAGGCTCAATTTAACAGTGATGCCAATCCCCAGTCTTGGGAAATCTGTTAGCCTCTTCCTTGAGTCTTCATACAACCGACTTTAGGCTTTCTCAGCTTCAAATAATTCCTTCAGGGTTTTAACCAAATATTTCTAATCTGGAAATTCCAAACAAAGTCCTTACAGTGAGGGAAGCTGATTCTTAACAGTTCGAAACAATTCCTCTTCTTCTGGAGCAAATGTCAGCCAAGACTACCGAAAGCTCAAACTAAAAGGGCTTTCTTCAAGCTCTTGGTGGTTCTCCTATGCCAGAAAAATTCTGGAACTTTCCGACTGAATAATCCATTGAGTATTCACTCAAAAGATTCTCCCATTATGACCAAATTCCCATTCATCTCCAAAAAATGGCTACAGACATACCGACAAGATCATCCTTAAACCCCCCAAGCCACATGCCACCGATACGTTCAAAATCCAAAGTCTGAAGTAAATGACATTAAAAAATATATAAATCTCATACCTTATATCACACTAGTTAGATCTCAGCTGAAATACTGTGTACAGTTTTGGATTTGCGCTTTTGGAAGAGCAGGAATACATTGAAAATACTGCCGAAACATCAATTATGAGGATTAGATTAGATTACTTACAGTGTGGAAACAGGCCCTTCGGCCCAACAAGTCCACACTGACCCGCCGAAGCGCAACCCACCCATTCCCCTACATTTACTCCTTTACCTAACACTACGGGCAATTTAGTATGGCCAATTCACCTAACCTGCACATCTTTGGACTATGGGAGGAAACTGGAGCAACCGGAGGAAACCCACGCAGACACGGGGAGAATGTGCAAACTCCACACAGTCAGTTGCCTGAGTCTGGAATTGAACCAAGGTCTCTGGCGCTGTGAGGCAGCAGTGCTAA
The DNA here is from genome assembly GCF_004010195.1 of Chiloscyllium plagiosum. Taxonomy (NCBI): domain Eukaryota; kingdom Metazoa; phylum Chordata; class Chondrichthyes; order Orectolobiformes; family Hemiscylliidae; genus Chiloscyllium; species Chiloscyllium plagiosum. Next base: position 16,498,294 of record NC_057743.1, on the reverse strand, counting down.
CCACCGTGCCGCCCACAAAATGGGATAGGTTGGAAAATTTCAGAGACATTTCTGCTTAGAGGGGAGAAGGCTAAAGTAGAAGCAGCAATAGCTTGCAGTAATCATGAGGTATCTGGATAGAGCCAAAAGGAGAAACTGTTCCTACTTGTAGCAGGATCGAGAGTCAGAAGGCACAGATTTGTATTTTGCAAAAGAAGCAAATGTGGGGGGACAGAAAACTCTTTTTACACAACAAATACTTGGGTATGGAACACATTATCTAGAAGTGTGGTGGAGGCATGTTCAATTCAGGCACTCAAGAGGGCATGAAATGATGGTTTAAAAAGAAAAAACTGGGGGGAAAGCAGGAGATTGGCACTAAGTCAAAATGATCAGAGAACTGGGACAGATATAATGGGCTGAATAGCCTCCTTCTGCACTGTAGTGATTCAGTGAAGTAACGAGCCAGGTCCTCACTGTTGCATCACGTAGCTTTAATGAGTGAGGTCTGGTCTCCAGCCCTCTGCCAATCAATGGTTAATTTGAGGGAGATCATTTAAACAGTGACATTCATCAGGGGCAGGGCACAGAGTTCAGTTTCAGTATGGACACCAAAGCTTCAAGTTTTCTTCAATGGAATTGTGATGGTCATCCTTGATTGTGAACAAAATCCTGCCCTCACCAGCAGAGTTACTCAATGACTTTCTGTTGTGTATCGCTGTATTGGAACGCCAATCCCAGCAAAGCTGCAACATGCTGCAGTACAGCATAATGGGACACAGGATTATGCCTGATCCCCACAGAATGAGCTCCTCATTACAATAATCACAGTCTGGACAGATGCCAAGATAAGGCCAGGCTGCTGCCAGCTGAAGTAAAAAGAAGAGACTCTACTCAATATCATTAGCTGTTCATAATTTATTTGAAGTACACCATGGAAAGGAGGATAAGTTTGCCTCCTGATAAATGAAGGTTTTCGGAGTGAGAGAGGGAAGTCAATCATCCACATTCTGGGCAAGCTATGAGCAGAACCTCAGAGACACAAGTCACATCCAGTCTGTCAGCAGGTGAAGGACAGATGAGCTGCAATAGAATTGGGGATCCTAACTGCGATGGAAATTGCAGCCCCAGGACCTGGCCGTAGTGGAGATGCAAATCTGTTGCTCAGTTTCAAACAACAGAATCCCCGTCTATCACTGAGCATCATTTCATCAACCATCCTACTTAAACAATTCACGCAGATGGCTGCCTGACAGTGCCATTCAGTATGTGAATGCAGCTTCTAAAACTGTTGCTTAAGCTGCATCTCCAGAAGCTAATTTAATTATCTGCACTTGAAAAGCTCACTTGGATAATTCAGCTGAAGTCCCACCATGCTATCCATTCAGAGTTGGTGCTCCACCTGCTGAAGTAGATTTGAGTGCTGGGTTATTTAAAATTAAATTTAGCAATTCTGATCTCTGTCAGGATGGGTTGCACTATCTTGGGTTAAAAACACAGAGAACAGAAAGGAGTTACGCTACAGATTTCTATCTAGTGATCGTTCACCCATCCTGCTGAAAAGCTGAATAAAAATGGAATTGCACTCCTCACAACTGAAAAGCATCGGTGCACGTGTGAAAAATGTTAGTGAGGGCTGAGACATTACTTGGGGTCTGTGGATACACAGTATGGGTGCGTTGAAGAGGTTAAAGGACCAGGGATAAGGTTTAGATAGGACAACTCAAATCAATAATGTCACTGCAGCTATATTCCAATCACCTAGTTTAGTGATGTTAATACAAGCCTCTGGAGCAGTTAGGACTGGAACCTAGGTCATAGGCAAGGACCCTACCACTGTGCCACAAGGACCCGAACAACATTACTGTATTTTATGTGAAATGATTAAGCGCATCTTGATTTCGGGAAATCTGGAAATTCTGGGTGTTGCTCCTTTAAGGCAGCCAGTAGTAAATACTCTTCTTAGGAATTTGGTTTTGTTCCTAACTAATGAACTCGTAAATGGTAATATTTTTGAAAAAAACTCCTTGCATTTATATGTTGGCTTAACTTCTTATCAAAATGCCCTAAGGCACTCGGAATAATGGATTACTTTCTGTGCGCAGTGACTGTTGCTTCCTATTCACTCGCTTTGTGGCATAATAACTTCTTAAACAGAGCTTGCAGACATCATATCCTCATGACATGCCACAATGCCTCACGTATAATAAGTCTTTTGTTTTAAGCACGTTTGAAGCCACACAGGAGGCTGGTAATCTGCATGCAGCAACATTTCAGGAGTAGAAATTGGAATCAGCAATCCAAGAGTTTGATTTTGGCAATCGACCGAGACGGGAATGTTAGCCAGGACACCAGGAGAACGCCAGGTTCTCCAAATTGTGCCTTGGAATTGCTTATATCCGTTTGACCAAGGCAAAAGGGATTCCAGTTCACAGTGTCACTATGCTTCAGTACTTGCTCAGAGTTGCTTTGAAATACCAGACTAATTTATGTACTTAACTCCAGGAGTAAAGTTTCACGTCCTCAATCGGCCAACAGCAGCAGTGCTACCTATCACTTGATGATTTGGAATTATTATTGGCACTGTTCTTGTAAAAAATGAATTAGTTCATCCAGTCAAAATTTCTCTCTGTGATATTTTTACACAAGCATGAACTCATTTAAATGCATTAAACTTGCACCGAGAGGAATTTGGTTATAAGCGATTTATACACTGATATGGGAATGAATCTGATTACAATTTCCATTCTGCTTATAACCATAGCTGCTTATCTTTCATGATTATTCTATCAATCACAGCGAAAAATATCTGTGAATGTCCAAGGAGGATGTGAGCTGATTTCTTCCCACAGTTGTCTCTCCTTCTTTCTTAAAGAGCCTGCCTTTTGCTTATTTTTCCAGTGTCTGCCTGAGTACAATGTGTCAGCCAGCTATTGAACAGTTGAGGCATCACAGTCTAGCCCAATCCTGACATCTACAGGGGAGGGGAGGTATATTGTGGAAGGAGGGAGATCACTCGGCAGTAATTGGTCGTGTCGGTTAGTGCTCATTGAGACCAGGCCATTGAGACCAGCCCATTGAGACCAGGCTATTGAGACCAGGCTATTGAGACAAGTTACAGAGTCATAGAGATGTACATCATGGAAACAGACCCTTTGGTTCAACCCATCCGTGCCGACCAGATATCCCAAACCAATCTATTCCCACTTGCCAGCACCTGGCCCATATCCCTCCAAACCCTTCCTATTCATATACCCATCCAAATGCCTCTTAAATGTTGCAATTGTACCAGCCTTCACCACATCCTCTGGCAGCTCATTCCATACACGTACCACCCTCTGCAAGAAAAAGT
>NC_057743.1:16472926-16494450 GCF_004010195.1 Chiloscyllium plagiosum | reverse complement strand
ACTATCCTATCTACCTGCAACTCCACTTTCAAGGAGCTATGAACCTGCACTCCAAGATCTCTTTGTTCAGCAACACTCCCTCGGACCTTATCATTAAGAGTATAATTCCTGCTAAGATTTGCTTTCCCAAAATGCAGCATCTTGCATTTATCTGAATTAAACTCCATCTGCCACTTCTCAGCCCATTGGCCCATCTGGTCAAGATCCTGTTGTAATCTGAGGTAACCTTCTTCGCTGACCACTACACCTCCAATTTTGGTATCAAACTTACCAACTGTACCTCTTATGTTCACATCCAAATCATTTATGTAAATGACAAAAAGTAGTGGACCAAGCACCGATCCTTGTGGACTCCACTGGTCACAGGCCTCCAGTCTGAAAAACAACCCTCCACCACCACCCTCTGTCTTCTACCTTTGAGCCAGTTCTGTATCCAAATGGCTAGTTCTCGCTGTATTCCATGAGATCTAATCTTGCTAATCAGTCTCCTACGGGGAACCTTTTCGAATGCTTAACTGAAGTCCATATAGATCATGTCCACCGTTCTGCCCTCATCAATCCTCTTTGCTACTTCTTCAAAAAACTCAATCAAGTTTGTGAGACATGATTTCCCACGCACAAAGCCATGTTGATTATCCCTAATCAGTCCTTGCCTTTCCAAATACATGTACATCCTATCCCTCCAACGACTTGCCCACCACTGATGTCAGGCTCACTGGTCAGTAGTTCCCTGGCTTGTCCTTACCACTTTTCTTAAACAGTGGCACCACGTTAGCCAACCTCCTGTCTTTCGGGACCTCACCTGTGACTATCGATGATACAAATATCTCAGCAAGAAGCCCAGCAATCAATTCTCTAGCTTCCCACAGAGTTCTTGGCACAGTACGGTGGCTCAGTGGTTAGCACTGCTGTCTCAGCGCCAGGGACTCGGGTTTGATTCCACCCTCGGGCGACTGTCTGTGTGGAGTTTGCACATTCTCCCCGTGTCTGCGTGGGTTTCCTCCGGGTGTTCCGGTTTCCTCCCACAGTCCAAAGACGTGCAGGTCCGGTGGATTGGCCATGGGAAATTGTGCAGGCCAGCTGGGTTAGCCATGGAAAATGTGGGGTTACGGGGATGGGTGAGGTGATTGGGTCTGGGTGAGATGCTTCCCAGAGGGTCGGTGTGGACTCGATGGACTGAATGGCCTGCTTTCATGCTGTGGGGATTCTACTCTATGATAGAACCCAAATACACAAGTGACAGCTCACCTGTGAAGGCACCTGCTCCAATGCAGGGTAGATCCTGACCTACTGATCGCATTAAGTGGCTTGCTTCTGTCTGTGTATATAACTGTGACACTTTCACACTGAGAAATACATTGATCAACTCATTTACCATCAACTGTGATGTGGGCTGCTCTAACTGACGTGAAGTGCATCTTGTTACCACTGGTAATTACTTTATCCTGCAGCTTTACTACAGGAAATTCTAGATGCATTCAACACTGTGATGTTTATAACTCCTGGGGAGCACTGTAGGGAACAACTTATAAATGCAAGAGCTTGTAAAGAATATTTATATCTACTGCTCTCTAGCTTACAGCTCAGTTGGCAGTGCTAGTACTGTGACAAGAGGCAATTGTTTCTTGAGTGAAAAAGACATATGGAAAGAAGCGGGTTTTGTTGCTGTCTTCAGATACAGGGGCAGCTCCTGTTGGAGATTAAACGAGACTTGGCCTGGACATTGAAAATATGTTTCTCCCCCACCCTCCAATTGGCCTCTGCTCAGTTACTGGGGGTAGATCTAGCAGCCAGAAAGGTGGCAAAGTTAAGTAAAAAACAGGTTCTGGAAAGCTGAAACAAAAAGAGAAACTGCTGGAGCAACTCAGCATCTTCCAGTTCTGAAGAAAGGTCTCTGGACTCGAAAGGTTAACTCGTGTTTCTCTCCCCTGTCAGGCCTGCTGAGTTTCTCCAGTGGTTTCTGGTGTTTTGAGACAGATAAATGTGACTGGCAAACCAACTGTTTTCTGTTAAAAACCAGAACAACTGCAGATGCTGGGAGCCAGAGACAAGAACAGAAATTGCTGGAAAAGCTCAGCAGGTCTGGCAACGTCTGTGGAGAGAAAGCTGAGTTAATGTTTCGGGTCCAGTGACCCTTCCTCATAACTGGTTCCCATTACTTTGCTCAACAATATAAATCAGGTAGGCGAAAGTGAGTACTGCAGATGCTGGAGATTAGAGCCAAGAGTGTGGTGCTGGAAAAGCATAGCCGGTCAGGCAGCATCTGAGGAGCAGGAAAATTGACAAGCCCAGAGCTTTTGCCCGAAACGTTGATTCTCCTGCTCCTCGGGATGCTGCCTGACCAGCTGTGCTTTTCCAGCACCACACTCTTGGCGTATAAATCAGGTGGGTACCCCTATGAGTGGGGGCACAGGTTTACGGGGCAGAACATAAACCAAATCACTCAAGAGATTTAAAACCAAAAGAGGGCGTGAGTGAGAGAGATGTAATGTGATGCAGAGACGGTGAAGGAGAATGATGGACGTATGCAGCATCAGGGACCGTGAGCAGGAGTTCCAGTAAAGCACACAAGCTGAAAGGTATGGAGGAAGCAATGAAAAGGGAGAGAGGTACAGTGGAAGAGGTGGAAAGTGATATATGGGAGAATATTGAGGTGCAGAAAAAAACATAACGATATTGTGGGAGAGATGTAGAAAGACACGAAAAGGTGGGGAAAGATAGATGAATCGAGGAGAGGGATGACGAGAGGGATGCAGATATAATGACAGATAATGTGAAATGCAGGGTAACATACACAGATGGAAAACTGGTGAGGGATGGACAGTGCTTGACAATAATGTGTGCTTAATAGCTGCCAATGACAGCTTGCAAAGGTAAAGGTAACATTCATGACTAGTACACTCAGTACAATTGCAACTTTTCAGAGATAGACAAACACATGTTATGTGACAGAGTGATACTGAAAAACCCAAAAGAGAGAGACACACACACAAAGAAACTGACGGTGCTGGTGAAAAGGGCATTAATAGTGGTTGAGGCACAAAGACATGGGGAGAGTGAGAGAGAGGTAGCGAGGTCATGTGAGATCAAATTGCAAATGGAGGAGCATCAAGAGAAAAAAGGAATTCAGTAATAACGCACCAGAGAGAGACATTCACTGAACCACTAAAGTTATTTGTTCCTGCCTCATTTGATATTGTGTTTTACAGGGAATGGTTTCATTCACAGCATTTCAGAAATGTGCCTCTGAAAGCAGCAATGTTCCCTGGACAGCAAATACTAACCCAGAGGCTGTACACTAAACACCCGCCAGGACAGACTGGAATACTGTTATTACAACAGGGACTGTATCTCTGCCTCTGCAGAATGCTAATTACATACCCAGATCATTTATCAGCTCATTTTAGGGAGCGGAGACTTGCCTAGACTAACATCCTTGATAATTTAGCTACAATAACCAATAAACCACCGGTTTCATGAGAAAAAAAAAGCAAAAGAAATCCTAGAAGAATGATACAGATGTCGAGCTTGTTGACAGCAGCGTGTAAGGCATTACTGAATGTACATAGCCATGTGATGAGAATAAAGATGAGAGAGGCCTGGCAGCCTCCTCGTGCGAGTAAATGAGCTCAGAACTGTGCTCGGATTTTGAAACGCAGTTTGGCGAATATAGCCTTTGCTTTAATGTCTGGGTTGCAGGTAAAATATAGGATTACTACAGAGACTTCAGAGGCAGAGTGCATAAACTAAATCTCAAGCTAAACAGGGTGAATTAGGGGGAACAATTAGTCAACCTGCACGTTGCTCTTTGTGGGACATGATGGTGATGGGATTCACAGAAGATGTTGTGGTTCTGTTTGCCGAGCTGGGAATTTGTTTTGCAGCCGGTTTCGTCCCCTGTCTGGGTGACATCCTCAGTGTTTGGGAGCCTCCTGTGAAGCGCTTCTGTGATCTTTCCTCCAGCATTTATAGTGGTTTGTCTCTGCCACTGCCAGTTGTCAGTTCCAGCTGTCCGCTGCAGTGGTCGGTATATTGGGTCCAGGTCAATGTGCTTATTGATTGAATCTGTGGATGAGTGCCATGCCTTTAGGAATTCCCTGGCTGTTCTCTGTTTGGCTTGTCCTATAATAGTAGTGTTGTCCCAGTCGAACTCATGTTGCTTGTCATCTGAGTGTGTGGCTACTAAGGATAGCTGGTCGTGTCGTTTCGTGGTTAGTTGGTGTTCATGGATGCAGATCGTTAGCTGTCTTCCTGTTTGTCCTGATTTTCATTGCACTGGGATTCAGGGAGGTTATTGGTTATTGGTTTTGAGCACCAGTGACAGAGATGTCAGACAAGAATAGAAAGAGTGAGCAACTCTCCTTCTTCGGCTGGAATTAAAGTTGCCCAAAGATTGCAGCAGATTCTTGTCCAGCCCTGTTTGTCTCTTTGTCATTCCCTCAGAGAAAATGAGGGCTGCAGATGCTGGAGATCAGAGTCAAAATGTGTGGTGATGGAAAAGTAGGTCAGGCAGCATCCGAGGAGCAGGAGAGTCAAGGTTTTGGGCATATGTCCTTCATTAGGAAGGTCTTGATTCCTGATGAAGGGCTTATGCCTGAAATGTCAATTTTCCTGCTCCTCGGATGCTGCCTGACCTGCTGTGCTTTTCCAGCACCACACTCTTTGTTATTCCCTGTTGGCCCTGGAAGACTAACTCTTCTGTCATTCAATCTCTCCTGCTATATCCCCCAACAAAGAACTTGTTATGTCCTTATCACAACCACTGCTTGCTCAAGTTGTATTACATCCCTAAACGTTCCCACTTCTAATACGAGTCCATCAATCTAAAATACTGTGAGGTAGTTTCTCTCACAGGGACTGACTGTGGAGCTGGGTGTCAGCATGGGCAGGGGGTCTGTTTGGAGACAAGTTGGGTTACCCCACACGATGACATTCTTCTATGCTCATTACATATTCAATGTGGATAAAATACCAGATTTTATAGGCAGCGAGTGCTGAAGTCTGCCAGGACCTTCCGGCCGCCATATTGGTAAGGTACATCACTTCTCAACCTCTGTCCATCACTCCTCAGCCCCCAACCAGAGATGAGAGACCAGCATAAAGCAGCACCATGCTTCAGCCAAGTCTCCCTGGATGTTTGCCTGAAGGCTGTCTAGGTAAGAAGTCTTTTCCCTAAGAGTGGCAACAAGAGGTCATCCTGATTGACAAAGGCAGCCTGGTGGGTCTGGAGGTCAGCGCCAGTGGCTGGCTTAAAAGAAGTTGTCCCCTTTTTTGATTTGATTTGATTTATAATTGTCACATGTACTTAAGTACAGTGAAAGGTTTTGTTTTGCATGCAGTACTGGCAGATCACATCGTACAAAGTGCGTTAGGGTAATAGAACAGAACGAGGAATACAATGTTCTGGCTGCAGGGAAAGTGTACAAACAGCGAGATCAACATTAAATTTAAAATTTGGGACGTCCATTCAGAAGTCTAATAACAGTGAGGAAGAAGCTGTTTTTGAATCTGTTGGTCCTTGTGTTTATGCTTCTGTATCTTCTGCCTGATGGAAAGGTTGGAAGAGAGTATAACTGGGGTGGGAGGGGTCTTTGATGATGCTTTGCTTTTTTTTATGAGAGTAGATTCCCTACAGTATGGAAACAGGCCCTTCGGCCCAAAAAGTCCACACTCACTCTTCGAAGAGCAACCCACCCAGACCCATTCCCCTACCCTGTATTTACTCCTGACTAATGCACCTAACACTATGGGCAATTTAGCATGACCAATTCACCTGCACATCTTTTGGATTGTGTGAGAAAACCCATGCAGACACGGTGGAGAATGTGCAAACTCCACACAGACAGTCACCCGAGGTGGGAATCGAACTGAGCTCCCTGGTGCTGTGAGACAGCAGTGCTGACCGCTGAGTCACTGTGCCATGACTGCCTTCCCAAGGCAGCGAGATGGAGTCAGTGGATGGAAGATTTTCTGATGTGACGGACTGGGCTGTGTTTACAACTCTCTGTCGTTTCTTACAGTCCTGGGCCAAGGAGTGGCTGTACCAAGCCGTGATGCATCCAAAAGGCACGCTTTCTATGTTGCATCTGTAACTAGAATAAATGACTTGCTGCACTCTGCCAGGGGAAGTGTCACTGTCCACCCAATGCTTCATGCCCCTGTGAGTGTGAGTTAGCATTGGGAGGTTACCGCTGCAGACACAAAGAAGGTAGGGTGCCAGGCACCTCCATCAGATACCTCATGTGCAATCAATGTCTGTCACTTCACTGCAGCATCCAAGGAGCATTGCTGGCATTACAACAGTACTCTCTTCACCCATATGCCAGGCTTCACACTTACAATATGAAAGGAGTCACAAAACACAGCATGTTACACGCCATCAACTCAGTGAGCTTTTAAGGTGAAAGTGAGGACTGCAGATGCTGGAGGTTAGAGTGGTGCTGGAAAAACACAGCAGGTCAGGCAGCATCCGAGGAGCAGGAAAACCAACGTTTCATCAGGAATGGAGGGCTCCTGCCTGAAACATCAATTTTCCTGCTGCCTGACCTGCTGTGTATTTCCAGTAACACACTCTAATCTTGACTCACTCAGCTTTCATCACAGCCAGGAGAACACACACATAGAATCCTTACAGTATGGAAGGAAGCCAATCAGCTAATTGAGTACACACCACTCCTCTGAACAGCAGCCCACCCAGACCCACCCCTATAACTCTGCATTTCCCATGGGTAATCCACCTAACCCACAAAACCCTTGACTCTATGGGGAAATCTTCCATGGCCAATCTACCTAACCTGCATATCTTCGGATTGTGGGAAGAAACCAGAGCACCTCGAGGAAACCCACGCAGACACGGGGATGATATGCACAGTCCACATAGTCACCTAAGGCTGGAATTGAACCTGGGTTCCTGGTGCTGTGAGGCAGCAGTGCTAACCACTGAGCCACCGTGCCGCACTGCTTATTGTTTTTCAGTAAAGACCAGCATGAGGTGAGCATGGTCTTCTGAGCTGAACCCACTTTTCTGTTCAGTCCTACTTCTCCGGCCCAGTTGGGTTTGCTACTAGCAGCCAATGCAGGTGCATCACTTGGGTAGGCCTCTTGGCCTGGTTAGGCTTCAGCTGTAACATGGTAAGCACGAAACAACAACAAAGATGGCTGCACATGACAAAGACTTGTCATGAGCTGATCGACATGAGGAGGCTTCATCCCTACTACTGTAAGCGTTTCTGCAAATAAATGCCTTGGTCATAAAGGAGCCAAGTAATTGAAGAGTTCAGAGGAAAATGCTTACTCAAGAGGTGCTTGCCTCATCCATATCATGGGTTTGTGAAATTATGTATTTCCTATATTTGGCTCACCAGTAAGTCTAATTCTAGAGGGCTATGGTGCTTATACATATGCATGTCATGTTAATGAATGCAAGAAGGTACCCAGCCATGCAGGTTGGAAAGCAGACCCACCTGATGGGACCTGACAACTCAATCATGAAACTTTAACTCGCCAGTGGGCAACTGAAAGTTTGCTTCCTGCTCAAATACATCATCCTCCTCCTCCTCTTCCTCCTCCCCACCCCCCGAACACTTTCAAAGGCAGCAGCTGGGCTGTGAACATTCTGTCCATTAGCTCTGTGTCTCTCACCAAAGAAGCTGCCTGACCTGCTGCTTATTTTCCACCTTTTCCGTTTCATAGAATCCCTACAGTATAGAACCAGGCCATTCCGCCCATTGATTCCACACTGACCCCTCCGAAGAGCATCCCACCCAGACACAGCCTCTACTCTACCCTCATGATCCTGCATTTCTCATGCCTAACCCACCTAGTCTGCACATCCCTGGGTACTATGGGACAATTCACCATGGCCAACCCACCTAACCTGCAAATCTTTAGACTGTGGGAGGAAACCAGAGCACCCAGAGGAAACCCACACAGACACTGGGAGAATGTGTAAACTCTACACAGACTGTCGCCCAAAGTTGGAATCGGACCTGGATCCCTGGCGCTGTGAGGCAGCAGTGCTAACCACTGAGCCATCCCAATTTGTATTCCATAGTTGAACAACTTGCCTGAAGGAAGATCCATTCAACAATACAGCATTTTTCCAGCATTGCATGAGCACGTCAGCTTCAATTAAGAGCTCACAAATCCTGTTGAAGGCCTTGAACAGCTGACTTTAAGGTTCACATTGAGAGTGTTAATAACCGAACAAGATGGGTAATCATAAAAGCCCCTGCCAACTATTAATTTCTTTGCGTACACTGGACAAGTACTGGTCTGTTCGTCCACTAAGTAACAATAAGAGTACACTCGCACAAATCAAAGAGACTGTGATGAATAGCCAGGTAGCTTTAACTTACTGTTATTCCAAACTAGACAGATTTTATAGCTCAGTGTGTCTGTGCTAATTTTTGCACTGTCCCTGAACTTTCTATTCTACTCCATTCTAGCATCATATGCTTTTAATTCTCATCTTTGTCTATCCGCTTTTCATTGCTTTTATTTATTCCCTTCTTCTTATCCATCTCTCCATTTTCTTGTCTCTCTTCACAGCCCACCTCCTGAAGGATTAATTGGGACTGACAGAAAACAGAGGCTCTTCTGGAGGCTAGAGGTATCCTAGCATTCATTGCTATAGGGGATGTTCTTGACCCAACAAAACAGTACAATCTTTGCAGAATTAATGAGGAATCTCATTATCAGTGTGGGTGTTGAGGTAACCCCCTCCTCACGGTTGTCTTGGCAACTACTGTAGAGAGGGAACTATGATCCTGAGTCAGAAGAGTAAGATATTATTTAGATTCGAAATATCCCAACCCACCTTCGCCCACATCTTAGAGTCATAGAGGTGTACAGCACAGAAACAGACGCTCGGTCCAACACATCCCAACCTAATCGAGCCCCACTTGCCAGCGCTTGGCCCAGTTCCCTCTAAACTCTTCCTATTCATATACCCATCCAGATGCCTTATAAATGTTGTAAAAGCCCCTGCCAACTATTAATTTCTTTGCGTACACTGGACAAGTACTGGTCTGCTCATCCACTAAGTAACAATAAGAGTACACTCGCACAAATCAAAGAGGCTGTGATGAATAGCCAGGTAGCTTTAACTTACTGTTATTCCAAACTAGACAGATTTTCTGGCAGCTTGTTCCATACACACACCATCCTCTGCTTGAAACAGTCGCCCCTTAGGTCTCTTTTATATCTTTCCCCTCTCACCCTAAACCTATGCCCTCTAGTTCTGGACTCTTCCACCTCAGGGAAGAAACTTTGTCCATTTATCCTATCCATGCTCCTTATGATTTTATAAACCTCTGTAAGGTCACCCCTCAGTCTCCGACGCTCCAGGGAAAACAGCCTCAGCCTATTCAGCCTCTTCCTATAGCTCAAATCCTCCAACTCTGGCAACATCCTTGTAAATCTTTTCTGAACCCTTTTAAGTTTCACAACATCCTTCCTATAGCAGGGAGACCAGAAATACACACAATATTCCAAAAGTGGCCAAACCAATGTCCTGTATAGCCATAACTTAACCTCCCAGCTCCTAAACTCAATGCACTAATCAATAAAGGATAGCATACCAAACACCTTCTTCACTATCCTATCTACCTGTGACTCCACTTTCAAGGAACTATGAGCCTGTACTCCACAGTCTCTTTGCTCCGCATCACTCTCCAGGACCTTACCAGTAAGTGTATAAGTCCTGCCCTGATTTGCCTTTTTAAAATGCAGCAACCCACATTTGTCTAAACTATATTTCACCTGCCACTTCTCAGCCCATAAGCCCATCTGATCAAGATCCCGTTGTACTCTGAGCTAACCTTATTCACTGTCCACTACACCTCCAGTTTTGGTGTCATCTGCAAACCTAATAACCATACCTCCTATGTTCACGTCCAAATCATTTATATAAATGTACCCTGGCGACTGTATAAACACAGTATCTCACAAACCAAAATTCTTTCAGCAGCACCCTGAAGGACATTTTTCTTTCATTCATGGGATGGGGACATCACTAGCTAGGCCGGGATTTGTTTCCATCCCTAATTGCCCAGAAGGCAGTTAAGACTCAACCACATTTCTATGGTTCTGTAGTCACATGTAGGCCAGACCTGGTGAGGTCTGTCCCTAAAGGATATTAATGAACCAGATGGGTCTTTCCTGACAATCAATTCATGGTTATCATTAAACTCTTAATTCCAGATATATTTTTAATAGAATTCATGGCTGGATTTGAAACTCGGTCCTCAGACTGGTACCTGGTACTCTGGATTAACAGTCCTGGAGTAGTACCATAAGGTATTACCTTCTCCACTATGGAAATGCAAACACCTTTACCCCCAAGTAATTGGAGTGAGATGATGAGAAACTTCTTTACTCAGAGAGTTGTTAAGATTTGAGTGTGGTGGAGAATGGATTCCATTGGAAATTTCAAGAGCAGGTTGGATCTATATTTGAAAGTGATGACTTTAGAGGGATATAGAGGTAGGACCGGAGAGTGGGACTGGTGGATAGCTGTTTTGGGAGCCGGTCCAGACACGATGGGTCAAATGGCCTCCTTCTGCACTGTTAAATTCAGTGATTTTAAGACATGCAACAGCCCAACTCGTATGGATATGGCAGTTCCTTCATTATCACAGGATCAAGGTATGTAACTCCCCACACAGCAGCATTGTCAAACAGCCTTACCGCAGGGAACTGACCCTGGGCAAGAAGGCAGCTCACCACAACCTTGCTAAAGTGAGCTCTCAATGATACCAATCTAATCAGCGTTGGCCACGGTCCTGAGACTGAATAAAGGAATGGTAATTAATAAAAAACAGAAATTGGTGGAAAATCTCAGCAGGTCTGGCAGCAACTGCGGAGAGAGATCAGAGTTAACATTTCGGGCCCAGCAACACCTTCTTCAGATCACGAGAATGATTATGTGTCAGCTTGGCCTGGAGATAATAGATTGGCTCCTCAAATGGTGTCAAGCCTCACTGCAGATGCCGGTATGCAGTTTCGGCTGGCATTTAATTGAGGTGCTGCATTGTTAGATGTGCTGCCTTTTGGATGAGCTGTCTCCATCTGCCTACTCAATTGGATGTGTAAGATACCATAACAATCTTCAAAAGAACAGAGAGTTCTCCTGATATCCAAGCCAACATTTCTTCTTCAACCAACATCATCAAAGACAGATTATCGGGCTATTCATCTGTTGTTTTGGGACCTTTTGTAGAGTGTAAATTGGTTGCTGTGGTTGCTTAGGTAACAAATTCAGAAGTAATCGATTTGTTATGATGCACTCTAGGATGTCCAGAGGGTGAGATAAGGTCCCACATAAATCAAATTCTTTCCTCTGCTTTCATGAGACTGTTACCAATAATATAAAAGAATTGATCCACTTCAACACTTTAACCTGTTGGACCAGACCATGCACTGATTTATAAACCTGATCCAGTCTGTACAATCATTATCGTGAAATATTGAACACCCAAACTTTGTAACTCTACTGCAACAAACATATACATCCACGAAGGGTACTGTTGACACATTCCTGAATACAACACCATGGTAACTGCTCTATTTGTGCCAATACAAATGTATGTCTCCCAAACTCTCTCGATGAGTCAAATAACAAAGAATGGAATTGCTAAAAGTCCAGAATGTGACATACAGCTCAGTTTTTGAGTGGTCGCATGAGGTATTCTGCAAATAGGGTGGCACGGTGGCTCAGTGGTTAGCAATGCTGCCTCACATCACCAGGGTCCCAGGTTTGATTCCAGCCTCAGGCAACTGTCTGTGTGGAGGTTGCACGTCTGTGTGGGTTTCCTCCGGGTGCTCCAGTTTTCTCCCACAGTCCAAAGATGTGCAGGTCAGGTGGATTGGCCATGCTAAATTGCCCATAGTGCATTAGTCAGAAGGAAATGGGTCTGGGTGGGTTACTCTTGGAGGGTTGGTGTGGACTGGTTGGGCCAAAGGGCCTGTTTCCACACTGTAGGGAATCTAATCTAAAATAAAATCCAATTTTCAATTCAAGGTGTTTGTGGTGGTTGGAGAAAGGAGAACCCCACCTTTACTCTGAAGAGAAACACGGAGTCCTCCACATATCAACCAGTGTCTCAGGGAATAAACAACAACAACAGATTGCATTTGCATGGTGCCCAGCATTGACAAATGTTCCAAAGCATGGTACAGAGGCATAAGTAAAAAATGGTGATTTCGCCTGCAGAGATATCAGGAATATTAGCCAAAAGCTTAGTTAAAAAGGTGAACCTTGTGGAAGATCTCAAAGCAAAGACAGGAGGTAGCGATCTGGATGAAATTCCAGAATGCGGGGTCCAGGCAGTTGAAGGATCTTTACTGAAGAATGTGGTGAGACTGTGCATGGAGCATCATAGAATTCATAAGGTGCGGAAGCAGGCCATTCAGTCCATTGAGTCCATACTGCCCCTCTGAAGAACATCCAACTCAGACCCCATCCTTGTAACTTCGCATTTCCCATGACTAATGCACCCAGCCTGCATGTCCCAGGACAATATGGGGCAATTTAGCATAGCCAACCCACCTAACCTGTACTTCTTTGGATTGTGGGAGGGAAGAGGAGCACCCGAAGGAAACTCATGCAGACTCAGTGAGAATGTGCAAACTCCACACAGACAGTTGCTGGCTGCTGGAATCAAACTCAGGTCCTTAGTGCTGTGGATAAACAGCAGTGTTAGCCACTGAGCCACCATGCTGCCCCTAAGTAGAGTACTGCGTAGAGTTTTGGTTCTCATATTTTTAAAAAAAAAGGATGTATTGGCATCAGATGCAGTCTGGGCTAATTCCTGGGATAAAGAGGTTAAATAATCAAGCATGGCTAAACATGTGTTTATTCATTAGAGATTTGAAGAATGTGGGTTGATCTTATTACATAGAACATAGGACATTACAGTGCAGTACAGGCCCTTCGGCCCTTGATGTTGCGCTGACCTGTGCAACCAATCTGAAGCCTATCTAACCCACACTATTCCATTTTCATCCATATGTTTATCCAATGACTATTTAAATGCCCCTAACGTCGGTGAGTCTACTTCCATTTTCATCCATACGTTTATCCAATGACCATTTAAATGCCCTTAACGTCGGTGAGTCTACTACTGTTGCAGGCGATGTGTTCCACGCTCCTACTACTCTCTGAGTAAAGAAATTGCCTCTGACTTCTGTCCTATATCTATAACCCCTCAATTTAAAGATATGTCCCCTTGTGCTAGCCATCACCATCTGAGGAAAAAGACTCTCACTGTCCACCCTATCTAATTCTCTGATCATCTTGTATGCCTCCATTAAGTCACCTCTCAACCTTCCTCGAGCGAAAATAGCCTCAGCCCTTCCACATAAAACCTTCCTTCCATACCAGGCAACACCCTGGTAAATCTCCTCCGAACCCTTTCCAAAGCTTCGACATCCTTCCTATAATGCGGTGATCAGAACTGTACACAATACTCCAAGGGGGCCGCACAAGAGTTTTGTACAACTGCAGCATGACCTCATGGTTCTGAAACCCAGTCCCTCTACCAATAAAAGCTAACACTGCGTATGCCTTCTTAACAACCCTATCAACCTGGGTGGCAACTTTCAGGGATCTATGTACATGGACACTGAGATCTCTCTGCTGATCTACACTACCAAGAATCTTACCATTAGCCATTACTCTGCATTCCTGTTACTCCTTCCAACGTGAATCACCTCACATTTTTCCGCATTAAACTCCATTTGCCACCTCTCAGTCCAGCTCTGCAGCTTACCTATGTTCCTCTGTAACCTACAACATCCTTCATCACCAATCACGCTCCACCAACCTTAGTGTCATTCACAAATTGACTAACCCACCCTTCCACGCCCTCATCTAGGTCATTTATAAAAATGACAATACGGTAGTGGCCCCAAAACCGATCCTTGCGGTACCCCACTAGTAACTGAACTCCAGGATAAACATTTCCCATCAACCACCACCTTCTGTCTTCTTACAGCTAGCCAATTTCTGATCCAAACCGTTAAATCACCCTCAATCCCATGCCTCCGTATTTTGTGCAATAGCCTACCAGGGGAAACCTTATCAAATGCCTTACTGAAAGCCATATACACCATATCAACTGCTTTACCCTCATCCACCTGTTTGGTCACCTTCTCAAAGAATTCGATAAGGTTTGTGAGGCACGACCTACCCTTCACAAAACCGTGTCAACTATCCCTAATCAACTTTTTCCTCTCTAGATGATAATAAATCCTCTCTCTTATAACCTTTTCCAACACTTTCACCACAACTGAAGTAAGGCTCACTGGTCTATAATTACCAGGGTTGTCTCTACTCTCCTTGAACAAGGGGATAACATTTGCTATCTTCCCATCTACTGGCACTATTCCTGGAGACAATGATGACATAAAGATCAAAGTCAAAGGCTCTGCAATTTCCTCCCTGGCTTCCCAGAGAATCCTAGGATAAATCCCATCCGGCCCAGGGGACTTATCTATTTTCACACTTTCCAGAATTGCTAACATCTCCTCCTTGCTAATCTCAATCCTGTCTCATCTAGTAGCCTGTATCTCAGTATTCTCCTCGACAACATTGTCTCTTTCCAGTGTGAATACTGATGAAAAATATTCATTTAGTGCTTGCCATATTTCCTTAGACTCCAGACACAACTTCCCACTACTATCCTTGATTAGCCCTAATCTTTCTCTCATCATTCTTTTATTCCTGACATACCTATAGAAAGCTTTAGGGTTTCCTTGATGCTACCTGCCAAATTCTTCTCATGTCCCCTCCTGGCTTTTCTTAGCTCTCTCTTTAGGTCTTTCCTGGCTAACTTATACATAAGCCTTCTTCTTCCTCTTGACAAGAGATTCAACTTCTTTAGTAAACCATGGCTCCCTCGATAACTTCTCCCTGCCTGACAGGTACATACTTATCAAGGACATGCAATAGTTGTTCCTTGAATAAGCTCCACATTTCAATTGTGCCCATCCTCTGCAGTCTCCTTCCCCATTGTATGCATCCTAAATCTTGCCTAATCACATCATAATTGTCTTTTCCCCAGCAATAACTCTTGCTCTGCATTATATACCTATCCTTTTCCATTGCTGAAGAAAATGTAACTGAATTGTGGTCACTATCACCAAAATGCTCACCTACCTCCAAATCTAACACCTGGCCAGGTTCATTACCCAGTACCAAATCCAATGTGGCCTCGCCTCTTGTTGGTTTGTCTCCAAACTGTGTCAGGAAACCATCCTGCACATATTGGACAAAACCAGACCCATCTAAAGTATTGAACGATAGTATTCCCATCCAATATTTGGAAAGTTAAAGCCCCCTTAACAACTACCCTGTTACTCTGGCTCCTATCCAGAATTACCTTTGCTATACTTTCCTTTACATGTCTGGAACTATTCGGAGGCCGATATAAAACTCCCAAGAGGGTGACCTCTCCTTTCCTACTTCTAACCTCAGCCAATACTACCTCAGTAGTCGAGTTCTCAAACATCCTTTCTGCTACCGTAATAATATCCTTGACTAACAATGCCACACCTCCCCCTCTTTTACCATCTTCTCTGTTCTTACTGAAACATCTAAATCCTGGAACCTGCAACAACCATTCCTGTCCCTGCTCTATCCATGTCTCTGAAATGGCCACAACATTGGAATCCCAGGCACCAACCCATGCTACAGGTTCACCCACCTTATTCTGGATGCTCCTGGTGTTGAAGTAGACACACTTCAAACCAACTTCCTGATTGCCGGTGAACTCTTGCAACCTTGAAACCATATTTCTGACCTCACTACTCTCATCCTCCTGGACATTTGAGCTACAATTTAGGTTCCCATCCCCCTGTTCAATTAGTTTAAACCCTCCCGGAGAGCATTAGCAAGTCTCCCCCCAGGATATTGGTACCCGTCTGGTTCAAGTGTCGACCATCCTGTTTGTAGAGGTCCCACCTACCCCAGAATGAGCCCCAATTATCCAGGTATCTGAAACCCTCCGCTCTGCACCATCGCTGTAGCCACATGTTCAACTCTTCTCTCTCCTTATTCCTTGCCTCACTAACACTTGGCATAGGCAACAAACCAGAGAGAACAACTCTGTTTGTCCTAGCTCTAAGCTTCTACCCTAGCTCCCTGAATTTCTGCCTTAAATCGCCATTTCTCTTCTGACCTATATCGTTGGTGCCAATGTGGACCATGAGTTGGGGCTGCTCTCCCTCCCCCCGAAGGATCCCAAAAACACGATCAGAGACATCACGGACCCTGGCACCCAGGAGGCAACACACCAACCGTGAGTCTCTCTCGTTCCCACAGAACCTCCTATCTGTTCCCCTAACTATGGAGTCCGCAGTGACTAATGTTCTGCTCCTCTTCCCCCTCCCTCTGAGCAACAGGGACAGACTCTGTGCCAGAGACCTGTACCTATGGCTTACCCCAAGTAAGTTGCTCCCCCCAACAGTATCCAAAACAGTATACTTGTTGTTGAGGGGAGCAGCTACAGGGGTTCCCTGCATCACCTGCTGGTTCTCTTTCTGTCGCTGACAGTAACCCATCTGCCTTTTTCTTGTATCTCAGGTGTGACTACCTCAAACATACAAGATTCTGAGGGAGCCTGACAGTGTAGATGTTGAGACGATGTTTCCACATGTGGGGGAGTCTTGAACTACAGGATCAAGGGGCACACTGATTGAAGACTGATGGGATTGCTTCTCCCAAGGGGAAATGAGTGTCTGGAATCCTGTACTCCAGAGAGTTGTGGAGGCTAGTTCTCTGAAAGTATTTAACGAGGAAGTAGATAGGTTTTTGAAATATCGAGGAGCTAAGGACTACAAGGAGCTGGCATGAAAGAGGAGATGCACTCTGGAGTAGATCAGCCATGATCTGGTTGAATGACAGGATAGGCTTGAGGGGCTGAATGACCTACTCCTGCTCTTATTTCCTTTGTCCTTATGATTGTTTCGAAAGGCTGGGGCTAATGTTGGAGCAGAAAGAACAGTTTACAATTTCAGCCAGCAAGGTTGAGGGAGGGGAAGCTGGGTGGGCAGTCAGCAGTAGACTGTGTGAACAGACTACTTAGTGCCTTGAGTGCCCTCCCTCAAAAGGGTTAGCTCCAGTTGCATTGAGCCAATCTCCAAATGGATCGAAACTTCCTAAAGGTGGTGATGATTAAATGCCTGGAAAATGTTTTGGAAGCCCAATCTGTGAACTTCACTCAAATAATAGTGACATGTCCTGAACAATGTGTTGCTGAGCGCAAAATAAACTACTCAATCACCTCAGCCTTAGATTACCCTTATATCCACAATCCTATTTCCAGTCAGAGAACCATTTAAGTCATTCCACTCTACCTGTGTTCTGAAAGATCTGTCACTGAATCTTACTTCGGCTGTGAGAGCCAGCAGTTCCTGGGGCTGTTTTTCTCTTGATTAAATCATACTTCTTCAACAACACCAACATGCACTTTATACAATTGGGGCAAACCCCCTGCAGAACTTTGCAGAGGACTGGCTTTTCTGGGAGGATTGTGCAAATCTGGTTGGAACTGCATTGTGAGAAGATTTTTAAAAGGGATGGAAGGGGGGACTGGTGTCACCAGACGAGAAGGTGAAATAAAGCAGGAAGGTCAGAGTCAGAAGGTTTGGGAATGTGGGATGGGAAGGAAGGCCGTAGAGGGTTGAATCCACAGGGCTATTTGGAGATACGGATGAAAATTTAAAATTCTGTATTCTGGTGGATAGCAAGTCAATGTTGACCAGCGACGGTGAGAGTGATGGGAAAGTGTCATTTAAAGTAAGGCAGGATGCAGATACAAATATTTTGATATTCTCTTGGTAATATAAGGGTTGTTTTCCTTTCAGCAAAGTAGGTAGAGGAGGGACCTGATTGAGGTGTAGAAGGTTATGAGAGACATAGATAGGGCAGATAGGGTGAAACCTATCCCCTTAGTAGACAGTTAATAACCAGAGGCACAGATTTAAGGTATGGAGTAGGAAGCTTAGAGGGGATTTGAAGAAAATCTTTTTCACCCACAGGGTGGGTGTCTGGAACCAACTGCCTAAAAAAGGATGTTTGAGGTAGGACTCTCAAGACATTTAAGAAATATTTAGATGAAGCACCACATTATACAAGGCTACAAGTCAAGACCTGGAAAGTGGGATTAGAATAGACAGATGCCTGATGACTGGAAACCAATGTGATAGGCTGAAGGACCTCTCTCCAGGCTGTTAAAACCTCTATGCGTCTATGTCTCCTGCTGTGTCACTTGTTGCCAGCTGCTTTCTTTGAATTATATAACATTGGCAGATGCTTACAGTACTCCTAAATTCTTCCAGTACTTCCGCAAACATTTACTCTGGGAATTTCCCATGACTGGCTGCTGTAACATCAGTGGTAGAGCGGCAGTGAAATCCTATTTTCATGGGGCTGCACTGATGTCCTGCCATGGTTATGGGAAAGATTGGCAAAGCGAGTCAATGGAGGAAAACCTCAAAGAGGAGAGTCCCAGTTTCATTATTTGGCCATGCTAAATTGTCCATAGCTGTTAGGTGCATTAGTCAGAGGAGGTGGGTTACTCTTCGGAGGGTCGGTGCGGACTTGTTGGGCCGAAGGGCCTGTTTCCACACTGTGGGGAATCTAATCTAATCAATTATTCTTCACAGGGCCCAGTATTAGAGTCATAGAGTCGAGACTGTGGTGCTGGAAAAGCACAGCAGGTCAGGCATCATCCGAGGAGCAGGCGAATTGACGTTTCAGGCAAAAGCCCTTCGTCAGGTTTCTGATGAAGGGGTTTTGACCTAAACATCAATTCTCCTGCTCCTTGGATGCTGCCTGACCTGCTGTGCTTTTTCAACATCACACTCTTGACTCTAATCTCCAGCAGTTGCAGTCCTCACTTTCACCTGTTAGAGTCATTAAGTCATCCAGCATGGAAACAGACCTTTTGGTCCAATCAGTCCATGCTGACCATAGTCACAAGCTAACCTAGTCCCATCTTCCTGCACTTGGCGTATATCCCTCCAAATATTCCTTATTCATGCACTTTTTGAAATATCTTTTAAATGTTGTAACTGTATACACATTCACCACTTCCTCTGAAAGTTCATTTTACACACGGACCACTCTTTGTGTAAACAAATTGCCCCTCATATTTTTTTTAAATCTTTCTCCTCTCACCTTAAAATATGTCCCTTAGTCTTTATTAAATTTTATTAGCTTCAGATAGGATTCGATAAGAAAATGGAATCGGCTGATGATTTGAACTGTGATCTCTCAGTACGGCTTCTGACGAAAGGTCACAAAGCTGCAAAGTTGAAAATTAAACGACACCAGGTTATTGTCAAATAAACCATTGGACAACAACCTGGTGTTGTGTGATTTTCAACTTTGTCCATCCAAGTCCAACACCGGCACCTCTACACTAAGCTGCGATGTTAACTGTGCTTCACTCTCTGCAAAATGCTGCTTGACGTGCTGAGAGCTTTCTCTTTTTTAATGCGGCTTTCCAGAACCCACAATATCTTGCTTTGGTCCTGTACTAATGATTGATTGATGAGTTACATGCAAAAGCTCACACAGGATTCATCCCAGCTGACAACTAAGGGGCTACAATGTAATGAAAAATGCCTACTACCTCATTTACTACCTCATCAATTGATGCCAACAGGCATAACTAATCCAAACTAAACCACATTCCAGAGAATTGCATTTTACGGCACTGTAAAACACAGGCTATAAAATGGAGACATTAGATTACATCATTATTATCTGTTCGAATATGTGAATGCAGTTTGAGGCTGAGGTAAATGCTTATCACATCATTAGACATTTGTTTGTTGAATGCAACAGAAAACAAAAACTTGCAACGATTGGCTGTCGGAAATGAGTAAACCCTTCCATTAAAAATGTTTCAGAAGGCAAATTTTCATATCCCAGACACCCAACATGGAATCTTGTCTGCTCTAGCTCCATTGTAAAATCTACCACTGAGGGCAGGCTGTAGGTTTAATCCCCTGGCCTTTGCTCTACCAGTTCATATCAAGGTGATGGTTGAGGCACTAGCATTAGCTCCCACAGCCTTAATTTGGGAGATAATGTGCTGAAATTGGTTTCTGTCTCCTGACCCCTGCCATCCAGTTAAGGTCAATGGGTGGCAGATGGGGCATTGCAAATGGCAACGAGGGGTTGGTGGGTGTGCCAGCCCCTGGGAAAAGAGGGTGCTGTTCAGGCACAGGATTTGATCTTGCCCTCTGCATCAGGTTTACTGGTGACACCACAAAGGAAGATCCATTAAGATCCTTCCTGTTGGGCTGGGAGGAACAAGACGGGTCCCTTGAGATCCCCACAAAAATATCTGGACTGCTGCCATCCCAAGCTCTCCTCCCTTCACAGTCACAAACTCCCAGGCAGATCTTTGCTTCCCATCTGCTGTCTGGCCTTGGGTCTACTTTGCTAACCGCACTGGGCAGAATCTACTGGCCCTCGTTTGGCCATTTTGACCTCTGGCCTTTTCATCGCCAGAACGGCTGAGCAGCAAGTTGCTGTGGTTTTGATGACAAGACAGAAATGAGTAGACAGTGATCCAACAAATTGGGTAATTTACAATGTCCCAGAGATGCTGAGGTCAACTGTACCATCCTAACGGCTGGGGCCCTAAGAAGATGAAGCAGTTCAGGCCTGGGTCACACTTGAGATCCCAAGGTTTTGATGTTTCAGAGAGTGGGAGCTGTGGCTTGGGTGCGGAAGGTCCCAAGTCTCACTCAGAAACCTGACCGTATAATCTGGGCTGGCGTTCACCTGAGACAGCAATGTGCTGCCAGAGGAACCATCATTTGGCTGAGACTTTACAGAATCATAGCATTTTACAGTACAAAAGGAGACCATTCGACCCACTGTGTCTGTACCAACACCTGAAAGAGTTACCCAACTAGTCCCACTCTCTAGCTTTCTAATTTCATCCCTTTTAAACATATACCCAGCCTTCTTTTGGAATCTTCCATGAAATCTGTCTCCACCACTCTCCCAGGCAGTGCATTCCAAATAGAGTCATAGAGATGTACA
Source organism: Chiloscyllium plagiosum (assembly GCF_004010195.1). Lineage (NCBI taxonomy): Eukaryota > Metazoa > Chordata > Chondrichthyes > Orectolobiformes > Hemiscylliidae > Chiloscyllium > Chiloscyllium plagiosum. Next base: position 16,473,383 of record NC_057743.1, on the reverse strand, counting down.
GCATGGAAACAGACCCTTCGGTCCTTCCCGTCAATGCCGACCAGATATCCCAACCCAATCTAGTCCCACCTGCCAGCACCCGGTCCATATCCCTCCAAACCCTTCCTATTCATATACCCATTCAAATGCCTCTTAAATGTTGCAATTGTACCAGTCGCCACCACTTCCTCTGGCAGCTCACTCCATACACATACCACTCTCTGCATGAAAACGTTGCCCTTTAGGTCTCTTTTATATCTTTCCCCTCTCATCCTAAACCTATGCCTTCTAGTTCTGGACTTCCCGACCCCAGGGAAAAGATTTTGTCTATTTATCCTATCCATGCCCCTCATAATTGTGTAAACCTCTATATGGTCACCCCTCAACCTCCGACGCTCCAACCCTGGCAACATCCTTGTAAATCTTTTCTGAACCCTTTCAAGTTTCACAACATCTTTCCGATAGGAAGGAGACTAGA
>NC_057743.1:16419271-16472289 GCF_004010195.1 Chiloscyllium plagiosum | reverse complement strand
CTGGCTTGTCTTTACCACCCTTCTTAAACAGTGGCACCATGTTTGCCAACCTCCAGTCTTCCAGCACCTCACCTGTGACTATCGATGATACAAATACCTCAGCAAGAGGTCCAGCAATCACTTCTCCAGCTTCCCACAGAGTTCTCGGGTACACCTAATCAGGTCCTGGGGATTTATCCACCTTTAATCATTTCAAGACATCCAGCACTTCCTCTTCTGTAATCTGGACATTGTGCAAGATGTCACCATCTATTTCCCTACAGTCTATATCTTCCATATCCTTTTCCACAGTAAATACTGATGCAAAATATTCAGTTTGTATCTCCCCCATTTTCTGTGGCTCCACACAAAGATCTTTGAGGGGCCCTATTCTCTCCCTAGTTACCTTTTTGTCCTCAATATGTTTGTAAAAACCCTTTGGATTCTCCTTAGTTCTATTTGCCAAAGCTATCTCATGTCCCCGTTTACCCTCCTGATTTCCCTCTTAAGTATACTCCTACTTTCTTTATATTCTTCTAAGGATTCACTCGATCTATCCTGTCTGTACCTGACATATGCTTCCTTCTTTTTCTTAAGCAAATCCTCAACATCTGCCTCCAATCAGCTTTTGAATGTTCTTGCCTAATACTGTCAAAATTGGCCTTTCACCAATTTAGAACTTCAACTTTTAGATCTGGTCTATCCTTTTAAAACGAATAGAATTATGGTCGCTGGCCCCAAAGTTCTCCCCCACTGACACCTCAGTCACCTGCACTGCCTTATTTCCCAAGAGTAGGTCAAGTTTTGCACCTTCTCTAGTAGGTACATTCCCATACTGAATCAGAAAATTGTCTTGTACACACTTAACAAATTCTTCTCCATCTAAACCCTTAACACTATGACAGTCCCAGTCTACCATAACCACCCTATTATTCTTACAGATAGCTGAGATCTCCTTACAAGTTTCTATCCCTTTCTTATTTATTAGTTCCACCTAAATAACTTCCCTGTATGTATTTCTGGGAATATCATCCCTCAGCACAGCTGTAATGCTATCCCTTATCAAAAATGCCACTCCCCCTCCTCTCTTGCCTCCCTTTCTATCCTTCCTGTAGCATTTGTATCCTGGAACATTAAGCTGCCAGTCCTGCCCATCCCTGAGCCATGTTTCTGTAATTGCTATGATATCCCAGTCTCATGTTCCTAACCATGCCCCGAGTTCATCTGCCTTCCCTGTTAGGCCCCTTGCATTGAAATAAATACAGTTTAATTTATTAGTCCTACGTTATCCCTGCCTGCTCTGACTGTTTGACTCACTTCTGTACCCATCTCAGATCGATCTCTTTCCTCACTATCTCCCTGGGTCCTCCCCCCTTCACCTTACTAGTTTAAATCCTCCCAAGCAGTTCTAGCAAATTTCCCTGCCAGTATATTAGTCCCCTTCCAATTTAGGTGCAATCCGTCCTTCTTGTACAGGTCACTTCTACCCAAAGGAGATTCTAATGATCCAAAAATGTGAATTCTTCTCCCATACACCAGCTCCTCAGCCATGCATTCATCTGCTCTATCCTCCAATTCCTGCCCTCACTAGCTCGTAGCACTGGGAGTAATCCAGATATTACTACCCTTGAGGACCTCCTTTTTAAATTTCTACCTAACTCTCTGTAAACTCCCTTCAGAGTCTCAACCTTTTTCCTTCCAATGTCGTTGGTTCCAATGTGGACAATGACCTCTTGCTGGTCCCTCTCCCCCGTGAGAACATTCTGCACCCTCTCTGAGACATCCTTGATCCTGGCACGAGGGAAACAACACACCATTCTGCTTTTTCTCTGCTGGCCACAGAAACATCTGTCTGTACCTCAGACTACAGAATCTCCTAACACAATTGATCTCTTGGAAGCCAACGTACCTCTTGACGCATTAGAGCCAGTCTCAATACCAGAAAGGTGGCACGGTGGCACAGTGGTTAGCACTGCTGCCTCACAACGCCAGAGACCTGGGTTCAATTCCCACCTCAGGCAATTGTCTGTGTGGAGTTTACGCATTCTCCCCGTGTCTGCATGGGATTCCTCTGGGTGCTCCGGTTTCCACCCACAGTCCAAATAAAATGTGCAGGTTAGGTGAATCGACCATGCTAAATTGCCTGTAGTGTCAGGGAATGGTTCTGGGTGGGTTGCTCTTCGGAGGGTCGGTGTGGACTTGTTGGGCCGAAGGGCCTGTTTCAGAAACTTGGCTGTTCGTGCTACGTTCCCCTGAGAATCCATCACCCCCCTAGATTTTCCAAAACAGCGTACCTGTTTGAAATGAGTATATCCACAAAAGACTCCTACTCTAGCTGCAGGAGTCTTACCCTTCCTGGAGCTAACCCATCTATGTGATTGTATCTGAGACTTGCCCCCCTTCCTATAACTGCCATCCATCCATCACATACTGTTGCTGTTGCAAATTCCTCATCGCTTCTATCTGTCTCTCCATTCGATCTGATAAGATTCACATCCAACAGCATTTATGGCAGATATAATCCGCAGTAACCTTTAAACTCTCTTTAAACTCCCACATCTGACAAGAAGTACATATCACTGCAAAGGCCATTTTTGCTCCTTCACAATCTACAGACCCAGAAAATAACACCGTCTTATTCCTCTACAAACACTGCCCCAGGTTAAATTAATAGCTATGGCTTATATTTTAAGTTTAATCAAGAGACTTATCTCCAAAAACATATAATCAAGAAAGAACCCACTGTACTCACTACTGCAGTCTTTCTCTTGGAGAGACTTAAAACAACAATTAACTTATCTGATTCTGTGCTGTGAACTTCACCCAACAGTTCCTCCAAGATTATTTGTGAATTTCACTGTTTGTTAATTTTCCCATATGCACTCCGATGTCCAGCGGTACACAAATTCAAACAGCAAAGGCGAAAACTGTGCAGGTTCTCTCTCTCTCCTACACTGTCCTCACCATGTGCTTCCTTTGTCTGCTCTTCTCCCTTTTAATCTGCTGTTCCAAAAAGTTCCAAAACAATGCAACAGCATATAAAACAGTAATTGCTGCTCCTGGAATTTGAGGAAATCACCTCCAGCATCTAAAATACCTCAAAAAATGGAGCAGCTCTTTCCTAACAGCCCTATGAGTAATAAAGTTTCGCCTAATCTCATTCCTAGCTCTCTCGTCCTCTCTATCCTCTATGCAATTGCTTGGCATTATTTGAAGGAAGGTAGGGGAGTTCTTTTGCTGCCTTGGCCAGTCCTTGAGCTTTCAAACAAAATAATCTGACCATCTGTAATTCCAGCTGTGGGAGCTTTCTATGCACACCTTGGTTGCAGGTTTTCCTGCGTTCCCCTACTTCACAGATTGTTCACTGAGAATTAAACGTTTTAGAAATCCCTGAACTGATGAAGGTCCAGTAAAGATGCTCCCCCATCATTGGGCTGTGCATCGATGTGCAAATCTCTGGGGAACTGGACCCTTACCTTCCATGTAATTGTCTCACAAACCTGTACAATAATTTCTCGGACTTACCAAGTATCACCTCGGACTGCATGGGCATTGACAAGGCCGGGTGCTTCACCTCACAGCTGAACAAGGCGTTATTATCCAGGTCAGGGTTCAAAGTCCAGGTGATCATGGCCCGGACCTCGACAGTCCCATCGCTGACTGGAATCTGTGTGTGCCGGAACAGATATTCCGGATCGCTGGGATAAACCCACCTTGGGAACTCCCGGCTGATGACCGTCTCTGGAATCTTTTCTGTTTCAGTGGTTGCTGGGTCAACACTGTCAGTAATGCTGGCTAAGGGCCTCTCAGTGAAGAGCCTGCCTCCACCTTCAAAATCCAGCAAGGACAAAGATTTCTGCATCTTGGTGTCATCCATATCCCGGCTGATGAGGTGCTGAGGGACTCGGCTTTTACTCATGGCTCCATCTGAAGATGTTTGAGACACATGGAGAACTTCAACCAGTTCTCCATCTCGCTTGAAGTATACCTAAGGGGGACACACACAGAAACATGAAAACTTTCAGCAAACTGTGGCAGCATGGTGGCTCAGTGTTAGCACCATTGCCTTGCAGTACCAGGGACCCGCTTTCGATACCAGCTTCGGGTGACTGTCTGTGTGGACATTCTCCCCGTGTCTGTGGGGATTCCCTCCGGGTGCTCTGGTTACCTCCCACAGTCCAAAAATGTGTAGGTTAGGTGAACTGTCCATAGTGTCTGGGGATGTGAATGATTAGATTACTTACAGTGTGGAAACAGGCCCTTCGGCCCAACAAGTCCACACCGACCCTCCGAAAAGCAACCTATGTAGGTGCATTCCCATACATTTACTCCTTCACCTAATACCACGGGCAATTTAGCATGGCCAATTCACCTAATCTGCACTTTTTTTTTGGACTGTAGGAGGAAACCGGAAGGTGAGGTGCATTAGCCTTGGGAAATGCAGGGTTAATGGGGGAGGGTGGGTATAGGTGGGAGACCCTTCAGAGGGTCAGTGTGGACCCAATGGGCCAAGTAGCCAGCTTCCACATGAGGGATTCTGTGAAGCCAATAGGACAGGGCTGTTAGTTGGGAGGGTTTAGAAACTGAAAATGATCATTCGGACCAAACAACCGTCCCACTCTTCCTGCAACCTCGCACTCTCCCGGAATTCTCAAATTCCCTGTTCTCAGGAAAAGGGCACCATCCCAAATCAGACAGTCATATCTGTCTTTGCTTTCAGCCATTTCTTTGTTGCAGGACCCCTTACCAACCATGTCAAATGGGACATTGATACAGTGTTTGCAGTCAGAGTGAGACGTACAGAAGGACAGTACGTGGAGTGAGGCACCCAGTTTCTGGTGCTTGCTGCATTTCAAGGGCGCCTCCGATGCAAGGAGATGGCAGCATTGCAAAATAACTGGGAGTTTCTGGAAATCCAAGAAGTCAAGCCATTGCCAGCACGGATGAAATCAGACGAAAACAAAAATGCAATCACTTTCTTTCTGGTTTGCCACAGAAGCAACATCATTCACTGTCCTCACAGGGAATTTCTGTCAGTCAGGCCCTCTATCCATTTTGAAGGCATGAGTGAAGGGGCTACTAAATACATAGCTATGGTTTCTGTAACCACATTGTTCATGATTCGAGTCAACATCAATGGTTGTTAAAGCATTAAGTGAACCCTGACTGCTAATTTGTCTTTTCGGAGGCAAAAACATTTAAAAGGTTTGAGTGAGGTAGTACCTTCAGTGCACTATTAACACAAAGCAGTTAGATGTATCCCTGTCTTTGCATGCTCTATCTGAGTGCAATTAAGATTTTGTTATTAATGATAGTGCACACCTTTGGCTTTTCTGAAAGACACAGAAAGTGAGAGAGGAGATCAAAGCAGAATCCAAAGCATCCAATCCAAAGATGTGCAGGTCAGGTGAATTGGCCATGCTAAATTGCCCACAGTGTTAGGTACATTAGTCAGAGGTAAATATAGGGTAGGGGAATGGGTCTGGGTGGGTTACTCTTCAGAAGGTTGGTGTGGGCTTGTTGGGCTGAAGGGCCTGTTTTCATACTGTAGGGAATCTAATCTAATATAACATTGCAGACCCCTTCCCTCATATCATACACATACCGTGGGAGCGGGCTTCCCTCCAGAAACGATGCAGACCAGAGTGAAGTTCTGAGCCTCATAGCGACTGAAAGCTGCCGGTGTATCCGCTGCGATGACCGAGATAGAGGAAGGAGGAGCTGAGGAATACAAAAAGAAAATGCTGAGGTTACTCAATGTTGTTTTCATGTATCAAAGCCGAGCCAGTTCATCTCAATAAGGAATGTCAGCAGGAGTTGGAGGAAGCATGCAACACTGTGAAGATTAGTGGGAAGTCAGAGGACTGGGAATACTTGAAAAACCAGGAGAGGATAACTAAGAAAGCAATAGATGGGAGAAGATGAAATATGAGGGTAATATGAAACAACATTGCGAGAGACGTTTTTTCAATATATAAAAGAGGCAAGAGTGGACATTGGAGCGCCAGAAAATGAGGTTCGAGAAGATGCAATAGTGAACAAAGGGCAGAGGAACTGAATAGATCCTTTGCATTAGTCTTCCCAGTGGAAGACACCATAACTTCAACAAAGGCAGGGCATATGCGAGTGCAGTGGCAATTGTTAAGGAGAAGGTGCTGTCTAAGCTGAAAGATCTGAAGGTACACAAACGACCCAGGCTGGATTGACTGTGCCCCAGATTTCTGAAGGAGGAAGCTGAGGAGATTGTGGAGTAACCGGTGGTGACCTTTCCAGAATTAGAGAGGACTGGAAAATGGCTTATATAACAGTGCCAATTAAGAAAGAAGGGAGGCAGAAGATGGGAAACTATATGCCGGTAAGGTGGTGGTTAGTAAGACTTTACAGTCCATCATTAAAGATGAGATTGCAGAGAACTTAGAAATGCATAGCAAAATAGGGCACAGTCAAGGCTTTGTCAGGGGGAGGTCATGCCTGACAAATCTGTTAGAATTCTTTGAGGAGGTAACAAGCAAGTTAGACAAAGGGGATCCAATGGATGTGATCTATTTGAATTTCCAGAAGACCTTCGCACAGGAATCTGCTAAATAAGCTTACAGCCCATGGTGTTAGGGATAAGGCACTGACATGGATGGAGGATTGGCTGACTGACAGAAGGCAGAGAATGGGGAAAAAGGGGGCTTTTTAAGGATGACAGCTGGAGACTAGTGGAGTTCTGCAGGGGTCAGTGCTGGGACCAAAGCTATTCACATTATACATTAAAGATCTAGACAGAGGAACAGAGGGCATTATTGCTAGGTTTGCAGGTGATACAAAGATAGTTGGAGGCACAGATAGTGTGGAAGAAGTGGGGAGGCTGCATAAGGACTTGTATAGCTAACAGAATGGGCAAAGAAGTGGCAGATGGAATACAACGTGGGAAAGAACCCGGTTATGCACTTTGACAGGAGGAATAGCGGCATAGATTATTTTTTAACTGGAGAACAGCTTTGGAAATCTGAAGCACAAAGGGGCTTAGGAGTCATTGTTCAAGGTTCCTGAAGATTAACATGCAGATTCGGTTGGCAGTTAGGGAGGCAAGTGTAATGTTTGTATTCATTTCAAGAGGGCTAGAATACAAGAGCAGGGATGTAATACTGAGGCTGTGTAAGGCTCTGTTCAGTCCACATTTGGAATATTGTGAGTAGTTTTGGGTCCCATATCTAAGAATGGATGGGCTGGCCTTGGAGGGGGTCCAAAGGAATTCACAAGAATGTTCCTGAGAATGAAGGACTTGTCACATGAGGAGCGGTTGAGGTCTCTGGGTCTGCACTTGGTGGAGTTTAGAAGGATGAGGGGGGATCTTATTGAAACTTACTGAATACTGAGAGGCCTGGATAGAGTGGACATGGGGAAGATGTTTCCACCTGTAGGAGAGACTAGGATCCAAGGGTACAGCTTCAGTATGAAGGGGCAACTTTTAGAACTGACATGAGGAGGAATTTCTTCAGCCTATGTAGACCACAAACAGCAGAGGTCCCAGCACTGATCCCTGTGGAACATTGCTAGGCACAGCTCTCCACCCTGAAAAGCATTACTTCCATCACCACCCTCTGTCTCCTATGACTAAGCTAGTTCTATATCCATTTTGCCAGCTCAGCCCCATGTGACTTCACCTTTTGTCCCAGTCTGCCCTGATGGACTTTGTCAAAGGCTTTACTGAGGTCCATGTAGACAACATCAACTGCTTTTCCCTCATCAATCATCTGCGCCACCACTTCAGAAAGTTCAATCAAGTTAGTGAGGCACAACCTCCCCTGCACAAAACCATGCTGTCTATTGCTAATAAGTCCATTTGCTTAAATACATGTAGAATTTGTCCCTGAGAATCTTTTTTCATAATTTCCCTACCACCAAAATGACGCTCACAGACCTGTAATTTCCAAGATTATCCATTACCCTTCTTAAACAATGGGATAACATTGACTAATGTCCAGTTCTCTGGGTCCTCACCTGTGGCCAAAGAAGACACAAAGATGTCTGTTAATGTTCCAGCAATTTGTTCTCTTGCCTCTCTCAATATTCTGGGATAGATCCCATCAGGACCCGAGGACTTATCTACCTTCTTACCTTTTAAGATGCACAAATACCTCTTCCTTTTTAGAGCAATTTGCCTGAGAGATCCAACACTCTCTTCCCTGGGATCATTCTCCGTCAATTCCTTCTCTTTGGTGATTACTGACAGGAAGTATTCATCTAGGATCTCGTCCAACGCTTCTGGCTCCAAACATAGATTCCCTCCTTTGTCCTTGAGTGGGCCAACTTTTTCCCTGGCTACCCTCTTGTTTTTTATTTATGTATAAAAAGCCTTGGGATTCTCCTTAATCCTGTTTGCTAACTATGTTTCATGATGCCTTTTAGCCTGCTTTTCTTCTTTCCTTATATACTTTGAGGGCTTCATCAGTTCCCATTCTCCTAGATCTTACATATGCTTCCCTCTTCTTTTTGACCAAGGTCATAACATCATGTAACTGGCCATACCTATCCTTCACTCTCCTGAACTTTTATCAACTATTGTTTCAGATACCCCCACATGTCCGATGTGGATTTACCCTCAAACAGCCAATCAACATTCTCCAGTTCCTAAATACTTGAGAAGGAACAATTTCACGCTGATGAGGAAAAAGCAGATTACTGGAATAATTGGATAACCCTTTCAAAAGGCTAGTACAGGGATGATAAACAAGGCTAATTGTAGAATCAATTCAGATACTACCTTCACTGCTAGGGTCCAGGGTTGAATTTACCTCGAGGAAGAGGGAGACCTTTCTCCCACTGAAAATACTTTACATTCAAGCCCAATTCTTCCTTGGCTGCTACCCTCCGCCCTAATCGCCCAACACAAATTTACTGCATCAAACCTGCCTCAGATAAAAATTTAACTATGTTAATAGGATTGTGAGTAAAAGCTTGAAAAACGTGGGCTATTCTAAAGGCCTAGACAAAAAAAATCCCAGGTTAAAAGGTAAGCATATGTTCAGTTATGTTCACTTCGCTTGAGGCAGCAGTTCGGTTGAGCTCAGTTTTCTGGGCAATGTGTGGAAAAGACAACCACAATTCCTGCTTATGGCCTTTCTTCGAATGAAAGAGTGGGTGTACTGGGTGTCCAGTGCTCCACACGGTAATAATTTATGGTGGCAGTTGCTTACACAGGTTGACAAATGAGGGATGGTTACTTGAACAAATTGTATGAAGTGAAGCCACAGTCGGTGCGTAAGTGAAAGTGAAAGTGGAAGGCTTCAGATGAATAACCATTTTTTCTTTGCGAGCGAGGTCATTCATTAAAGTGGAAATAATTTGTAGGCAGACCAGCAAGAACATCTGAACTCAGGTTTCTTAATTCTACAGGCAAATTAAAGAGATAAAGAAAGGGTCATCTGTGTCACCTTCAATTATTGTTTTCCTGGACTGACCATTATTAATATGTGGTGTGTGGGCTAGGTTCATCGTACTAATGGATGGCTTACAGTGCAATGATAATTTGTTGTGACAGTCATTTGTAGGTAGCCCTTTTGTGGTCTTTTATTCAGCCGAACCTTTCTGCTGCCTCACTAGTAATACACTGTTACTACACATGCCATTAACAGGAGGAGGGATTCGCTGTTTCCTGTTGGGAGATACACACTGTTACAGAGTGATCGGATGGAGGGATTAATGCTGGACACTGAAACCTGAACCTTGACCTCAGGAGGGGCACCCATTAGATGCCATGCCTTTTCCTTCCTTGACGAACAGAAAATGGCCAGGTGGACCCCTCCTGGACAATGTTTATGTGCCTGGCCTCTGCTGGCTCTAGAGGTTGGTACTCTCCATTGCAAATTATGTGTCCCTGACAGCATTAGTTAATGAAAGGTGCCAGCAGCATTCACAGTCAGTGGTACTCCATGCCAGCCTCTTCAGAAAAGGACTTTAAAGCCTCCAAATAGGTTATGTACATTGAAGGGTGCTCCCTCATATCGCTTGTGCTATTAAATTCAATCTTGTAGTGTAAAAGAGCCAGAAAAGAATGTTTGAAAAGAGAGCAAATAGATTTCACAGATAAGCTATCTGTTTCTTTTTCTCTCTTGGTCTTGATAGAACATTCCAGCATCAGTACTAAGAAGAGAAATTGGGCTCATCCCAATTTACCTCTATGAAAGCTGTTTCTATATTTCGATAATGATTTCATAGTCATTTCACTGGTTATGTCAGTCAACATTAACTCAAAAATGAAGAAGGCCAGTCAGGATTAACTGTCCCACCTTTCGATAGCACGTTTCATGAGGGACTCTGACACTTATGGATGCAGTGAATAGATTTTTCGGTGAGTATAATTCAATTGTACCCAGGCCGGCTGTGAAATTGCCAATGGGAGAGAATGCTGTATCTATGTGTCTCAGGACATCTCGAAGATGTTCTGCAGCTTTAGGAAATCTAATTGCTTCCAAGTCTATTATTCTCCTGGTTCATCATGGAAGGAAAACAACCCTATTAGCACTACACAGGGAATTCCTGTCAGCCCGACCTCCCATCCTTTTTGAAGGGGTGAGTGAGGGGACAATTGAATAGCCTGTTTTTGAAGGGGTGGGTGAGGGGACAATTGAATAGCCTGTTTTTGAAGGGGTGGGTGAGGGGGCAATTGTATAGCCTGTTTTTGGCTTGATGCAACCTCACTGTTTGTGATTCCCATCAATGCAGCTGGTTGTTGAAGTATGAAGTGAACCTTTCCTGCTACCTCATCTGTTAGGAGGCAGAAACATTTCAAAGACTTACAAAGGATAGAACCTTCAGTGTGCTGTTAACACAAAACAGTCAGCTACTTCTTTGTCTTTGGAGCTCTATCTGAAATATGTGGAGCTGTGTCTAAGATTAGACACAGGGGCCATCCAATGACTGAAGTAGCGTACATATTCTAAGATGGGCCAAATGTTAACTAATACCTTATTTATTTTTGTACTCATTCTATGGAAGTGATGCTTAACTTTTTAAATGTTGTACTTTTTTGAAGTTTTTTGTACCTTGCTACCTTTGTATCTAAGATGACGCCGTGTGTGGTGACATTATACATTCTTCACTGCACTCCTGTACTTGAGTACACATGACAATAAAATCTAAATCCAAATCTAAATATAGTGTAATAACTGAGATTAATGTGGGCTATAAATAATACAGATGCTCATATTATAGCAAAACTTCAGGCTGACTGCTCATGTAAATCCATCTTTGTTGTCAATAAAGAAGACAGGTGATTCTCTGGGAATAGAGAAAGCCTTAATGTGGCCAAGCTTCATTATTAGGGCAACTATTTCAATACGTTAGTAACGGTACCTGAATCAATGTTAAAAACCACACAGCACCAGGTTATAGTCCAACAGGTTTATTTGGAAGCACTAGCTTTCGGAACACTGCTTTTATATCAGGTAGCACAACCACCTGATGAAGGAGCAGCGCTCCAAAAGCTAGTGCTTCCAAATAAACCTGTTGGACTATAACCTGGTGTTGTGTGGTTTTTAACTTTGTCCACCCCAGTCCAACACCGGCATCTCCAAATTAATGTTGGCGGAGTCGAGATATTTGTGTGTGATGATGACATGTCTAAAGCAGAAGGAGGAATAACCATATTCAGTGCCACTTATGATGAATAATTCCCAACCTGAATTGTACTGGCTCACAACTGTGACCCCAAAAATTCCAAAAATGCTTCTCTGATTCACTTACACAAACACTTGGGTTCTTGCATTTTCTCAATACCTTCAGTTAAGAGAAGCTGCTTTTCTGACAATGTCAGAACAGAAGTGGCAATGAGGTGGGGAGGGGTAGTTTCTGCAAGAAATTCAAATTTGTTGCTATTATTGGCTATGGAATCCATCTTGGAATAGATTCTCTAAGGTGGGGGGGGGGGGAGGGGGGCAGTGTTGGTGGCGTGTGCAGAATCTCCTGTAGTCAAGTATATTTCCACGACATCTATACGTACTACCAGCAGGATACAACATTGCTGTACTTACTCATAAAGAGCTTACACAGAAAATGTAACTGTAGGGGGCAGAGCTTCTGTTGATGGAAGCAGACGCCAGAATTTGGGTGCAGCAATCATTGTGACTAACACTCTGCCCACATGGTTTTATTGATGGGAGATCGCCCAGCCCAAAGCTCCAATACTGATGTTAATTCTGAGTTTGGACCTGGTGCTGGGCTCCCAATCGCCTCAGGCACAGTTTTCACAGCTGAAAGATTGGGAAATGCAGAGTATCACAAAAGGGCAAGAGAAAAGGAAATAGGAAGGGCTTACCCTTCAATCCACTTTAGGGAACTGTACAGGGTTTCTACAGTGATAGCACCAGAGGAGTTTTCAGACAGACTCGGAGATGTCAGGTATCACCATTTCTGAACCCTTTCCAGACAGACAGTTCATCTTGTGTCTTCTACTTCTTTGAAAGCCCTAACCAATTACTCCCACATTTCTCGTTCTTCCGTAACAGCCTGGCAAACAATTCATCAAGATTGATCAAATTTCTTTCTTAAAACCGAATGTGCTTCCACCACCACCTTTTCAGGCAGCGGTTAACAGCCGGACATATAAGATAATGTTCTCACTTCATCTCTAGCTTTTTGCAATGAGAATGCTCGCTGAGAGTGTGCCCCCTACGTTTGGATATGAGAAACTGCAAGGGGGAGGGGTGGTGTATGGAGAATCCAGAATGCGAGCAGTCTGAATGGCACGGGAAGATGTCTTTGGCCTGAGGCCTGATTTGTAGGAAATGCCAGCTGGCATGGCATATGCCGCAGTAGCCTCAGTAAGACCAGAAGGAGTGTGTATACATCTCACATCGATGCTCACACTGTAGCCCTGGGGAAGATTTGGATGGCAAAACACAGGAAGCTGTGAAGGATTGCTTCGACTCATTAGGAAAATGTGGCTGCTGGCTTTCACATTAACTTCTCTCATTAGCAGCAAGACTGCAAACTATTCTACCTGAGGGACTGCAATTGTGCTGTGTTCCAATAACCAGTGCACGAAGAGTGAACATGTCCTCTGCAATATTATGTGAAGTCATTTGTGTGGTTTGCTGATTGACTTTCACAGAGATGGCCTTGTGCCATTACCTTGCCTGGTGCAATTATCACTGGACCATAGGCATGGGTAAGGAATTTGAACGTCTAGCCCATTAGTCAGAGGGGCAAGACCTCAGGAACCATCAGGAAACTGGGAGATGGTGGGTTTCTTGCTTCCACAGAATTACCTTTCAGAATTACCACCAGTCCCCACCGGGCCCCCTCACCCTACCCCAGCCAATAACCTGACATGACTTGTAGATGTCAGAAAGGACGCAAAAATGTATAAATGCTTGGGAAATTCATCTTATCCGTTCATTACTCTTCCTTTAGGAGGAAGATGAGCTAGGTGGATTGGCCGTGGGAAATGCAGGGTTACAGGGATGGGTCTGGGTGGGATGCTCTTCAGAGGGGTGCTTTGGACTTGATGGGCCGAATGGTCCACTTCCTCACGGTAGGGGTTCTATGATTCTATGCTGTTGCTGCTCCACATCCTGCTCAGCTAACAGCTCCCCGTTAAGAGTCACTGAATTTAATCCCAATGCCTCTGCAAATGACAATGTTGCATTTTGTCACTTTCTCAGGGTAGTTGTGACTACACTAAAGATATGTTTAGTTCAGTCTGTGCATGGGCCCCATGGTAACATTCTTTTGGCTGGTGTGTAGTTTGCATAGAGGTACGGTAAGCCACAGTTGCAACTTAATGAACATTGGGTAGTTTTGTGAAGCTGTAATCCAGCCTGGAGCATCTTTTGATAAGAATGAATAGATTGCTGTCCAGCGATTCTAAATCTGGTGGTCTCATTGAGCCAGGTTTCACATTGGTTCCTAAGTGCATAAAGTTACAATCCATGCAGCTGAAAATAAGTGTGTAAGCAACCCCCAATAAAGTATCCTCTAGCAGCTGCACATGAGTTTTGACTTAGTAACCGGTTTCTTTTCCATTCCTTTGGTTTTTCAGAGTCTTCATAACTTCAAGATGAAATAATAGTCTTTCATGTGGAATTTTCTCAAAAGCCTTTTGGAAATTGAGCTACACCACCCCAAACTGCTTGGCTGATCACTTTTCCAAAGCAGTCAAGAAGGTTGGTTGTGTAGGATCATCCCTTTCTGAATCCAAGTTAAATACTGTTAAATAGGTTAATGCATCCTCAATTTTACTCCATTTAATTAATTCTTTTCTTTTACCTGAAGCAGAAGCAAGACTAAAGGATCATTCATTGCCTGCATCAGTTAAAATTGTCCTGAGAACCCATGGAATCTTTAATGTCTTTAGTGAAGGGAAACCTGCTACCCTTACCCAGACTGACTTACATGGGACTCCAGCGTATGTAGTTTAGCTGTAAATGCTTTCTGACACTGTACAGGAGCAACTAAGGAGGTGAAATAATTGCTGGACACATCCACATCCTGAGAATGAATAATAAATAATAGTTCAAATTGATGGATATGAAAATTATAATGAAACAGGGGGGAATTCTCCCATTATCCGAGACAACAGTCCTTGCTTTCTGAACTGCTATAGCAAAGATTAACTGATTATTTACATCCTTTGTAGGGGATTTATGGTGCTAATTACCTGCTTTGTTTGTCCAAATAACAGCAATGACTAAACTCAGATGAACTTCATGTTTGTAAAATGCTTTGTGGTGCTCCGAACGTAGAAGCACATTTTATTTTGAAAAATGTCTACAGCACAATAGTGGTTACGTTACTGGACTAGTAATCCCAAAGGCTGGACTAATGACCTACAGACATGAATTCAATCCCCACTTTGGGAACAGTAGGGGATATTCAATTAATTAAAATAAGTCTTGAATTAAAATGCTAGAACTAGTGTTTGCGACTCTGAAATGATCGGACTGTTGTGGAAGAGAATATTCTGCTATCTTTACCCACTCTGGTTTACATGTGACTCCAGACCCACAGCTATATGGCTAACTCTTGAATTCTCTTTGAAACATATGTGCCAACAGATTCAAAGTACAGCTTCTTCCTCGCTGAATGCACCTCTCAAATCTATTGCTTTTTGTGCACCTTCTCTGCAGCTGTAACTCTGTATTCCTCGCTCTGTTCAATCACCCCTTGACCTTTGTATACTGTGATCTACCTGTACTGCATGGAAAACACAACTTTGCACTGGACCTAAGTACATGTGACAATAATGAATCAAATCAAATCAAAATGGTTAAAAAGCCACTCAGTTGTATTCATGAAAGGTACCTCACCACATCTGCTCAATCCATCCACATGCCCATGGGCATATAAAAGAAAGGTTCATTGAAATAGAAAAGAGAGTTTCAGACAGATACTTCACAAATTGATTTTCTGTGCTTTACCATGAAAAGGAAATGTGCTAGAATAAACACAGTGCTGACCTGAGCAAGCCAATGCAGAGTTCAGCTCGCCTGGGGTATCACTGGAACTAGATGCATTTACATTTGCTGGTGTTTTAGATTAGATTACTTACAATGTGGAAACAGGCCCTTCGGCCCAACAAGTCCACACCGACCCATCACCCACACAGACCCATTCCCCTACATTTACCCCTTCACCTAACACTACAGGCAATTTAGCATGGCCAATTCACCTAACCTACACATTTTTGGACTGTGGGAGGAAACCGGAGCACCCGGAACAAACTCACACAGACACGGGGAGAATGTGCAAACTCCACACAGTCAGTCGCCTGAGGCGGGAATTGAACCCAGGTCTCTGGCACTGTGAGGCAGCAGTGCTAACCACTGTACCGCATGCCGCCCACGTTAACAAGGTATCTTGGATGACGGTGGCCAGAAGGCATTCCTTGTCTCCAGAGAAATACACATGGGCTCATTATGGACAAAGAAAAATGGGGAGTAAGTGAATAGCTCCGTTAGAACACCAGGACCAGCTTGATGAGACAAATGGTATCCCTCAGTGTTGTGGAATTACAGTGCAGTGTGAAACCTTTATCGATCATGAGAAGCTCAGGCTATGATGGGGAGCAATCTCACCAGCCACACTGTCCATACACAAATACACACACGTGCAGACACATAAACTTACACACACTTACACAAACAAATGTACAAACACATAGTTACACATACATACACATGTACAGACACACGTACACACACACATATACATGCATTCATATACACACACATTTATGGACACACATACACCCTTACAGATACATGAAAGACACACACACACACACCAACCTGTTTTTGAGAAGTTGTCAGAACCAAAGATGAAAGCTGAATGAAACCATTCAATGGTTTCTATATATAACAGCTAGCCTATTCTTTCTCAAAAATAAATTGAAAAATGTATTATTTTCTGAGATATTTCTTCATGGTTGTTAAAGTAAGACAAAATTTCGTTCAATTTCGATGTTGGTTAAAACTCATCAATGATGACACAACAATCTGAACTGTTGCTTATGGGATACAATGAAACTGAGACTGCTTTTGAAAAATGATCCAACCCATGATTAAATATTTAAGAAAAGCTAGCGTCATGATCTAGTTGCCAAATACTAACTGTTTTACAGCGGTTTTTCCTGATTCCAGGCACCAAGAGGCTGAAGTCAGACAGTCACAGGCCACATTGGGGTGACACAGTCACTAAGGTACCTGGGTTAATGACTGCATCGCCAATGTTATTAATCCTGCTCTCTCCGGCTTTTGGACTGCATTTCCCAGCAATGCCAATTAACTCCACGTTACATAACAAGATACATTTTGTGGGCCTGTGAGGCAAGAACTGTTGCCAATTAACCTTATAAATTAGATTTAATTTGCATGCTCCATTAGTCAGATATCTCACTGAAACTTACATTGAGATTCCCATGTAAAATGAAAACAATTTATATTAATATATGAAGGGAAACATGGGCAGAGGCCTGGAGGTACCATCTCTTGGGCTCCATTAAATGAAAGATCGCTAATGGTTACCATTCAGAATATAGTTCAGCAATTTTTTATTTCCTTTTAAATATTACTTGTGTATGATCTTGGAACCATTTCTGTAAAACACATCTAATGTCAATGGATCAGGAATTAAAGACTCGGTGGTGGCAGCTTTCAAAAAGGAGTAAGGATTTCTCCCGATGTCCTGGTGACTAGGCCGCTTTCCACCAGGAGATGGCGCCACTCCTCCCATGGCTCTTTTTTGTGAGGTTATCCTAAATCCCCTGTTTATATATATCTTTGCCTTTAAATCCCCTCCCCCTACTACTGCCAAACAGCAGCCGTGCTAATTTCTGCCCGGCACCCATGTTGTGTGCGTGTAGGACACAGTGAAGAACAATCAAGTGCAGAAAACCTTATTCATATTCCACCACCAGGAAGCAAAGAAACACCTGAGTTGCCAATGACAAGCAGTGTCCCTCTCTCAGGGCTCTTTGTGGGCTCTTTTCTTGCATCCTTTGACTGCTCCAATCACTGCATAACAGGTAACCCACGGCGCATTTACCGATAAAACCTCTAACTGATAAAACATGGAACTGCCTTTATACTTCAGCGTCCTGTTACAATTTGTTGCCTTTGTAAAATACAACCCTTGTGCCATCTAATCACTATCACTGATGTACCTCAGCCTCCTCTTGTCCTCTTAAGATTGGACTAAAGCCCTTGGCCCTTCATCTTGTCAGATGAAGGGGAGGGCAGGGACTAAATCAAAATAGAGTTGGAGAGGGAAATAATGCACTCCACTCCCTGCGGCGCCCACCTCTCCCTGAACAACTCCAGGGTGTTGGTGGAGACCGCGTGCTCCCTCCCCAAGGACACCCGGGCTCTAACGTAACAGCGGAAGAGGGGCAGGTAGTCAGCCCAACTGATCCACCCCACAGCCCGCTGCCTCGACCTGTTTATGGCCAGTTTGGCCAGGCCCAGGAGCAGACCCACGAGGAGGTCTTCAGACCTGCCCTCCCCCTTCCGTACCGGGTGTCTGAAGATCAGGAGTGTGGGAATTTCCTGTTTTTTTTTAATGCTCCTCCTGGTTATATTTTTCTTTTTTTTTAATTAAACCCCCACACTACCGCCTAACTGCGGTAGTGCTTATTTTTCCCCAGCACCCATGGTGTGTGTGTGTGTGTAGGTGTGAGACACAGTGAGAGACACAAGCTGTACAAATCTTTATTCAATTTCCACCACCAGGAAGATAGGAAACACCCGAGTGGCCAGTGACAAACACTGCCCTTCACATCAAAGGGCAGTGCTGTGTGATCAAACAGTGAAGGGGAGGGTAGGGACTAAATCAAAATAGAGTTGGAGGGAGAAATGATGCACTCCACTCCCTGCGGCGCCCACCTCTCCCTGAACAACTCCAGGGTGTTGGTGGACACCGCGTGCTCCTTCTCCAAGGACACCCGGGCTCTAACGTAACAGCGGAAGAGGGGCAGGCAGTCGGCCCTAACGACCCCCTCCGCGGCCCGCTGCCTGGACCTGTTGATGGCCAGTTTGGCCAGGCCCAGGAGCAGACCCACGAGGAGGTCTTCAGACCTGCCCTCCCCCCTCCGTACCGGGTGTCTGAAGATCAGGAGTGTGGGAATTTTCTGTTATATCTATCAGCCAGGGCTCCCTGATTGGCCCAGGTTAACAATCCCAATCAGGGGTTTCACAGTCAGTGATATCCATTTGGCCCTCATTTTAATCATTACAGTGTTGAGCTTAATAACTGAACAAGTGATCATGAAAGCTGTTGGATTGTTGTAAAAACCCAATTAGTCCTCAATGTCTTTCAGGGCAGAGAACTTTCAGTTTGCCCTGAAACACGTGGTCTAGATTTGGTGTCCTCACAGACAACAAATATTGTTCTGGCCATCATTCCAAGAAAAAAAGGAAAATATTAAATGTCTACAAAGTTCTGGGAATGTTGTAGATTGTCTTGTTGTTAGAAACAATTTTCAAAGGGTTATCTGCTGACGCAAAGCTTCGCCAGCTACAAAGATGTGCTGACCATAGAACATTCCAGCACAGTGAGGGCCCTTCTGCCCAAGATGTTGTGCTGAGCATTTCTCTTAATCTAAGGTCACCCTAACCTACACACCCCTCAATTTACTGCCGTCCATGTGCTTGCTCTACAGTCGCTTAAATGTCCCTAATGACTCTGACTCGACTATCACCGCTGGCAGTGCATTCCTCACACCCACCAGTCTCTGTGTAAAGAACCTATCTCTGACATCTCCCCATAGCTTCCTCCAGTCACTTTAAAATTATGACCCCTTGTGACAGCCATTTCTGCCCTGGGGAAAAGTCTCTGGCTATCTACTCTATCTATGCTTCTCATTACCTTGTACACCTTTATCAAGTCACCTCTCTTCCTTCTTCTCTCCAGTGTGAAAAGCCCAAGCTCACTCAACCTCTCTTCATAAGACATGCCCTCCAATCCAGGGAGCATCCTGGTAAATCTCCTCTGCACCCTTTCTAAAGCATCTTCTTATAATAAGGCCACCAGAACTGGACACAATATTCCAAGTGTGGTCTAACCAGGGTTTTATAGAGCTGCAGCAAACGCTTGGGGCTCTTAAACTCAATCCCTCTGTTAATGAAAGCCAAAACACCATACACCTTCTTTACAACCCTATAAACTTAGGTGGTAACTTTGAAGGGTCTATTTACAGGGACCCCAAGATCCCACAGTTCCACCACACTGCCAAGAATCCTGTCTTTAACCCTGTATTCAGCATTCAAATTCGACCTTCCAAAACCAATCACTTTGCATTTACCCATGTTGAACTCCATCTGCCAGTTCTCAGCCCAGCTCTGCATCCTATCAATGCCTTGTTGTAGCCTGCAACAGCCCTTGACACTATCCATGATAGTAGAGGTGGTTTGAAGAGATGGTGTTATCACTATCGCTACAGTTCTCTGATTCACGCTTGCCACTCATATGACCTCCCCATTAACACTGGTTAAGAACTGAGGTGCACAAATTGCTTATCAATTGCAGCCTGATGTTAGTCAAATTGCTGAGGCCAACAGAAAGCTCCCTCATGACACTTTGGCCCTAATGATTCTTCAGAATTGGAATAGCATCTTCAGTTACTGATTCAGGACACGCTGAGGGACTTGCATGACAGGAACGGCATTCTGCAGAGCTGTTAAGTGAGCACAAGAATGCTGCCCATATAAATACTGATCATTGTGTGACTCGTCCTTCTATTGATATGGAGCTGAAGGCTAGTTGACAGCACTTTGAAGAACAGCTCACACTGCCTCATCCCTTGACAGTACCTTCTGAGAGTTTTGTGTTTGTTGATTTTAATGGCCAATAGGGTGTGAGACATCAGCTATAAGGAATAGAGTTGTAGCTCAAATAGCAGTATTTTGTCCATTTTAGGTAAAAGCAACAGAGACACATTTGTCAGTGACAAGCCTGAATATCATTTCAAAAGGGAGGCTTTACTGACTGTACTTTAGCTGATGGATTCCCTGCACAATCTGGGACACACTGTGATTCTCTCGCACAATCTGGGACACACTGTGATTCTCTCGCACACTCTGAGACACACTGTGATTCTCTCACACACTCTGGTACACACTGACCATCCAAAGAGCAACCCCTCCAGGCCCAATCTCAATTTAGCATGGCCAATCCACCTAACCTGCACATCTTTGGACTGTGGGTAGGAAACTAGAGCACCCAGAGGAATCCCGCACAGACACAGGGAGAGCATTCAACCTCAACGCAGACAGTCACATGAGGCTGGAATTGACCCAGGTCCCTGACACTGTGAGTCAGCAGTGGCACCCATGATTGCAGCTACTCAGTTTCTTTCACCACTAAGCTGCGTTTGATATTTTAAATGCCTTGTCAGTAACGTGTGGCGGAGAGGGAAGTTAATGCCCATTCCAGTGCGTCTCCTGACATGTCCTTTCTCTGGTGCTCTGGGGCTATGAGTGAATGAACAACCTTCATGACTGCAGCCCCCTGGTCTTAGACACTGATTGCCTTGGCCTTAGTTATGGTGTGGTCCATGTTAATCACTAATTTCTTGAAACAGGTCGCTGCAAACGGTTGGTTCCGTTTTAAAGTAAACCTGACCTGCACTCCCATTTCCAAGGCGCCAGCTTAACATCAGAGCGACCTTCAAATCTCACAATGAGGAATTCACCAACTTTGCACATTTTAACCTCAGTAAGACTACTTCACTCTCTTCCCACTTCAGCCCTCACTACGCCCGCAGCTGTGTGTATGGCATAATATTCGCAACATCAGTAAACCCATCTCAATGCAACAGCACGTTCTACAGGGATAAGCTTTTTAAAAATGTAAAATGCCTGCTTCTAATAAGCATTTCCTGGTATTTTGGACTCAATTCAATCAGGGAATGAGCCATTAACCACTGCGTGGGACAAAACATTGCAAATTGGTTTATTTTATTCAGGCTTTACAGGGCATTGTTGCCTCCAATATTGTTTACTTCAAGCTTCATCATGTATTAACTCCAAACAATCTGGAAATCTACTGTTTCTATTGTGTCCAACACCACCTCTGTTACAAAACTAGAAATGGCTGGAAAAAGCACAGCAGGTCTGGCAGCGTCTGTGGAAAGAAAGCAGGTTTAATGTTTCGGGTCTTGTAATCCTTCTTCAGAACTGGCTGTAGCGAGGAAAAAGTTGGCAATATGCTAGAGAATGGGTCGGGGGAGGAGGGAGGAATGAATGATCGGTAAAGATGGAGCCCAGACAGAAACAGCAACAATTGGGCAGACAAAGACAGGTGTAAGGGTCAGCTTGGGTGAATGTTTGGCTGCTAATGGGGACATTTAGTGGCTGACAGTGAGTTGTATGTGGCAGCAGCACATGGGACAACAAGGCTGGGGTGTAGGGTTGGGGGAAGGACATGGGAGAAGGTTGTACTGGATATTGAGTTTAGAAGGCTGGAGAGTTCCCAAGTGAAAAATGAGGTACTGTTCTCCCCGCTTGCACTGAGCTTCAATGGAGCACTCCAGCAAGCCTGAGGCAGCGATGTTGGCCGGGGAACATGGTGGCATGTTGAATTGGCAGGCGACTGGAAACTCGGGGTCATTTTTGTGAATAGAACACAGGCATTCTGCAAAGTGGCCGGCCAGTCTAAACTCCATCTCCCCAACGTAGAGAAGACCACATCAGTTAATCAGCTCTGTTATTCCTGTCCTTGTCTCCCTCAACTAGCTCCCCATGTTATCCTTTCTCTCCCTTGCTCCACTGTGACTTGTACCTTTTTGCAGCCCTCCCATCACAGGTAAGTACCTTCAGCTTTTTCTAATCTCTTATATGTCACCCCTGTGCCAAGTCCCCCCTTCAAATCCACCCCACCACCATTAACAATGCAGTTCCATCCATCATCCCTTGAAGTTCCTCCCTAAATCTTCCCCATCTCACCATAATGCTCTTAATTATCCTCAAAATGCACCTCTTCATTTGTGTCTTCTCGATGTCTCCTCCCAAACACTTGCTTCGTATTATGCAACCAGACCCTAGGCAAGCACCCAGTTTATTACAGTTCCAGATGGATACCCCAAATCATTAAGATGCCAAATGAAGAAGCAAGGACTGGTAGGAATGAGTTACAGCCGATGCTAGAATCCGTACTGAAAACAACAAATGCTGGAGATCACAGTGAGTCAGGCAGCATCCATGGAGAGAGAGCAAGCTAACATTTCGAGAAGAGTCAGCTAGACCCACTGTGATCTCCAGCATTAGTTGTTTTCAGTCAAGAAGCAAGAACTGTTCCCTTTCCTTATTCACCATCCGACCCCTCAGTTGGCCACAACAATTTAAACTAAAAAAGGATCCCTTCTCTTGTGGATACCTCTCTCACAGACCAAATTAATTTATGGAATCACTTTAACCAGGCTTTCTTGAAGGGACAATAGGATGAATATATTAATTAATAAACATGTAAAGAAATGGTATTGCAGCACATAGCACACAAACTAGGAATAAGAAGCAAATCAAAAGAAAGATAAAGCTTAATAGATGGAAAGATCAGTCTTTCTTGAAGAGTAGATGTTGTAACATTGACAATTGACAATTAATTTTGGATTTCTTGGCTTCTGCAGGTTAGTAGAAATCATTTTGTCCTTTTACCATTTGATGGTAGTTGGTTGGTAACATTCAAAAGTGAAAGAGCCTTCTTTTGTCCTGTTTGCATATGACTGGCTAGGTGTGATATTTCATGGGTCCCACATAGGACTGTAGCGGACAGCATTAAATTTACATCTACAGTCCTTTTTTCTGTCTGTGTCAGTCCACTTTTAAGAAACACATTTTTGAATTAAATGTTAAAATGATATCGACAGTACTTCAGGCTTCCAATCTGTTGTCATGACAGTATCCCTAGTTATGAACCATCTTAGAATTTTTAACATAAAATGTAGATAGGGAGAAGCAGTTTGCATTGGAAAAAGGATTATTAACTAAGACACACATCGATTTGAGATAATTGTCAAAAAAGGCAGGAGAATTTCAAGTACAATTTTTTTTAACACGCAGTCAGTTATATTGATTTGGAATACATTCTCTATATCGATGGTTGAAGCAGATTCTATAGTAACTTTCCAAAAGGAATTGGAGTTTTACTTGAAGGGATATTGTACAAATGCGCAGGCTACGGAGAAAGAGTGAGGGAGTGAGGTTAATTGATAGCTTTTCCAGTGAGTTAGTCTGAGCACCAAGGTCTAAATGGCCTCCTCTATGGTGTAACTTTCTTTGAGAAGTGATAAATACAATTAGAGTCATAGAGATGTACAGCACGGAAACAGACCCTTCAGCCCGACTCATCCATGCTGACCACTTTTCCCTAATTAATCTAGTCCCACTTGCCAGCTTATCCCTCTGAACCCTTCCTATTCATATACCCATCCAAATGCCTTTCAAATACTGTCATTGTACCAGCCTCCACCACTTTCTCTGGCAGCTCATTCCATACACGTACTACCCTCTGCGTGAAAACGTTGCCCTTAGGTCTCTTTTATACCTTTCCCCTCTCACCCTAAACCTATGGCCTCTAGTTCTGGACTCCCCCACGCCAAGGAAAATACCTTGTCTATTTATCCTATCCATGCCCCTCATGATTTTATAAATCTCTGTAAGGTCACCCCTCAGCCTCTGACTCTCCAGGGAAAACAGCCCAAGCCTATTCAGTCTCTTCCTATAGATCAAACCCTCCAAATTTGGCAACATCCTTGTAAATCTTTTCTGAACCCTTTCAAGTTTTACAACATCCTCCCTTTAGGAAGTTATTGTTTTTGACATCTGCTTTTTGTTTAATTTCTCAATTTAGTTGGCAGCATGTGTGATAAAGGGTCTTCACCGTCTTATTTCTGCATTTTGACAGAAAGGTGCATGTTTAAGCAACCTTTCAATTTTCAACTTCTCATCCAGCTTTCAAATCCGCCCATGATCTCACCACTCCCCCCTCCTCTGACCTGCACCAGTCCCACAACCCTCCGAGATCTCTGTCCTCCTCTATGTATGTCTGTTTGAGCATCCACAAGTTATATGTAGCCTTTACTTATGTGGAATTCCCTCCCTAGACCTCTCTACCTCTCTCTCTCTCCTCGTTTGTAACGCTCTGTCTAACCTAACTCTTTTAGCAAGCTGCTGTTCCTGTAGCTTAGTGTTTGGGGTCATTCATTATATTCTGCAAAGCGCCTTGGGATGATTTTATTGCATTGGGGGTGCCATTTAAATGCAAACCGTTCCTGTAGCTGCAAGCATAACACTCTCAAATGTTTACCTCAATACAACAGCACATTCTATAAATATGAAATTGGACATTTTATGAAAAATGTCCAATTTTAAGTCAGTATTTTAGGTTAGATTGACTGTATGAATCAGCCACTAACTGCTGTCCAAGATAAAGTCTACAAATTGATTTATTTTGTTTTGAGTTTATAGGAAATCTCATCCAAGATTTTATGAATGCGGGTGTTCACTCTATGGATGGCTGCTGAGTGTGAGCATTGAGGCACAGAGCCCAGGAAGCTCCTAACTTCTGTCCCTGTTTTATACTGAGTTCCTTGAATGTCACTGAGACAATGGTAAGGCCAGTACAACTTGCCCCAACTGCATCAAATTGAAGAAAGGTTATCAGCAGCTCTCTTGCTTTTCAATGTTACCCAATGACCCCACCCCCTGCTGCTGTAATGTACCATTTTTCCGTCATTTCTCTGTTCTGTAGTGAAGAATTGTACCTGGGTACACTGTACCTAAGATGGTGCTGTGTGTTGATGACATTGTTACACCGGAACTAACTTTTTTTTTATTTCAGAAATAAACTTTATTCATAAAATTATTTGGATCTCTGTACAATTGGGCATGCCATGCTTGTGCACACATTACGTTGCTTTACATACAGACATTGAAATCTATTTTTCCTATATACAAGTCTGTGCATTTACTATCCAGCTCTTCTGCTGAGGCGTCAGCGGAGCCCAAATGACTGCGCGGGCCCCCTGTTCTTCGTTAGGCAGGCAGATGTTACATGGTGGTCTTTCCCCACCGCGCCTTGGCGGCAGCTGCCCCAAACCTCAGCGCGTCCCTCAACACGTAGTCCTGGACCTTGGAATGTGCCAGTCTGTAACACTCAGTCGGGGTCAATTCGTTCAGCTGGAAGATCAACAGGTTTCGGACCACCCAGAGAGCGTCCTTCACCGAGTTGATGATCCTCCAGGAACAGTTGATGTTTGTCACGGTGTGCATCCTGGGGAACAGTCCGTAGAGCACGGAGTCCCGCATCACAGCGCTGCTCGGGACGAACCTCGACAAACACCACTGCATTCCTCTCCAGACTTCCTCTGCATAGGCACATTCCAGAAGGAGGTGTGTGACAGTCTCGTCCCCCCCGCAGCCACTTCGAGGGCAGCGTGCGGTGCGGCTGAGAGTCCGGGCGTGCATAAAGGGTCTCACAGGCAGAGCCCTTCTCACCACCAGCCAAGCCATGTCTTGGTGCTTGTTGGAAAGTTCTGGCGATGAGGCATTCTGCCAAATGGCTTTGACAGTCTGCTCAGGGAACCGCTCGATAGGATCCGCCCTCTCCTTTTCCCGAAGGGTCTCAAGGACACTACATGCTGACCACTTCCTGATGGACTTGTGGTCAAAGGTGTTTTTCTTCATAAACTTCTCCACGAAGGACAGGTGATACGGAACGGTCCAACTACTCGGAGCGTTCCGTGGCAGCAAGGCCAGGCCCATCCTTCGCAACACCGGGGACAGGTAGAACCTCAGTATGTAGTGGCACTTGGTGTTTGCGTACCGGGGATCCACACAAAGGTGGCCATCAGGTGACATTGGATGTGTTTTTTCCCTCGTTGCCCAGATCTTTATACATCGAGTCCCTTCGGACCCGGTCCATCTTTGATCTCCATATAAATTGGAAGATGGCCCGGGTGACTGCAGCGGCACAGGTTCTGGGAATAGGCCAGACCTGTGCCACGTATAACAGCAATGACAGTGCCTCACACCTGATGACCAGGTTATTTCCCGCAATGGAGAGCGACTGTAGCTTCCATCTGTCCAGTTTCTGCCTCACTTTGCTGATACGCTCCTCCCAAGACTTGGCGCATGCCCAGCACCCCCATACCAAATACCCAGCACTGGAACTAACCTTGTAACTGAGGAAACTGTACCTAGGTACCTTTGTACCTAAGATGGTGCCATAAGTGGCATCAGCAACTTTTCACTGTACTCATGTGAGTACGTGACATTAAAGCTAATTCAGTTTAATTACCAAGTTTGCCAAACAGGCTAGACATTGAGGAAACTCGACATGGAAACCAGAGCAGGTACCTGAAGCATTCAGCTCACCCACGTGCTTCTGCACTTCAGTGCTGCACCTATAAAGGGGAGACAATGGCCTCATGGTACTATCACTCAGCAACTAATCCAGAGAATGAGGCAATGTAATGTAGCCCCCTATTCGAATCTCAGCATGGCAGATGGTGGGATTTGAATTCAATAACTTTCAAGAAATCTGGAATTGAGAATCTCAGGATGACTACCAAAACCATTACTGATTGTTGGAATAAAACATCTGGTTCAATAATGCTGTTTAGGAAAGGAAACCTGCCATCCTTATCTGGTCCGGTCTACATGTGACTCCAGACCCACAGCAATGCTGTTGACTCTTAACTACCCTCTAGACAATTAGGGATGGACAATAAATGCTGGCCTGGCCAGCGATGGTCACATCCTGTGAATGAATACATTAAAAGGAACAGCTTGGGCTGCAGTGGTGGCTTTGATTATAATTCTCCAGCAAGGACGGTGGATGCTCATGGACACATCCCCAGAGCATGGCCTGGACCAGGCAGCATCTCCAGGCCCGTTCCTCATTGTCATATCGCTCTGAGCTTGCAAGCCCCAACATCCCTAACTTGTCTTTCCTTATTGCACTTTGTTCTCTAAACTACAGATACATTACTTCTGTCTTGCCTTGCCATTTCACACTGACACAAGGGAAGGAAGCTTGTCATGGTTGTCAGAAGTCCTCAGTTCAGTAAAGGGGGATAGCCTTCGCTCAGGGGGTCCCTGTACAGTAAGTTGATGGGAACATCCAATGCCAGTTCAGGGACATGGACACAGTCAGTCAGCTCCTCTGACATGATCTGTGTCAGGATGGTTTTCACATAAGGGGCGAGAAGCTAAATGTCAGGCTGGCCACCACTTGCTGTAGTTCTTTCTGCCCTAGTGTTTTCCTCCAGGTATTTAGAAGGATGAAAGTGGTGGAGCCAGCTGTTGGTGCCAGGGAGGTGCACTGAGTAAAGGAATAGGCAGTGCTGAAGGTATCGCAGGGTTAATAGTGTCAGGGGGTTGGGTGGGTGAGTGAGTGAGGAAAGATGTCGCAGGTAACAGTGAGACTAGCAGAGCATGGGCCTCGATGGGAGCTGGGCACAGCAGCAGAAATAGAGGGAAGTGGAAGAGGGGAGGAGGAAGCCCACCTTGTGCACCACTTTGTACAGTAGGATGTCTGTGACCGCACAGCGGGATACTGATATCCCTCTATCTGCCAAATCTGAGGAAAATGTCAGCAACCATGCAGGGCAGCTCCAGTCGGACTGCACTTGTTCAGCTGCACAGAGGCCTCCTAAAAATGGAGTGGGTACGGGGAGGGGGGCATGAATTCTGGGATATCTCCTGAGCGGCGAATTGTCCTGTGAATGGCTCGTGGCAAGATAGTGTCAGAATCGGATGTGGGAGGTACAATAGGACTGGGGAGGTCATTAATGCAGTGAAAACCAAAAGAATGGGTGCCCTGGTGGCTCAATGGTTAGCACTGCTGCCTCACAGCACCAGGAGCCCAGGTTCGATTCCAGCCTTGGGCAACTGTTTGTGTGGAGTTTGCACGTGGATTTCCTCCAGGTGCTCCGGTCTCCTCCCACAATCCAAAGATGTGCTGCTCAGGTGAATTGGCCATGCTAAATTGCCCATAGTGTTAGGTGCATTAGTCAGGGGTAAATATAGGGTAGGGAAATGGGTCTGGGTGAGTCACTCTTCGGAGGGTTGGTGTGGACTTATTGGGCCGAAGGGCCTGTTTCCACACTGTAGGGAATCTAATCAAATCTAAACAGTGGATACTGCAAATCAGAAACAAAAAAATTGCTGGAAAAACTCAGCAGCTCTGGCAGCATCTGCAGAGAGAAATCAGAGTTAGCGTTTTGGGTTGAGTGACCCTTCCTCGAACCACCAGCATTAATACAGTGAAGTTGAAAATCACACAACACCAGATTATAGTCCAACAGGTTTATTTGGAAGCACTAGCTTTCGTAGCACTGCTCCTTCATCAGGAGGTGGTGGAGTATAAGATTATAAGACACAGAATTTAGAGCAAAAGGTTACAGTGTCAGACAGTGATATATTGAATAAACCTGGAGTGTTAAGTCGTTCATCTTTTAGAATCTTCTTTGCTGCACAGGACCTCCAACCAACACTATACACCAAGTATACTGATGACATTTTCTTCCTCTGGACCCGTGGTGAGGATTCACTGGAACAACTACACAGTGATATCAACGAGTTTCGTCCCACCATCAGACTTATCATGGACTACTCTTTAACATCTGTCTCATTCTTGGACACATGCACCTCCATCAAGGATGGGCACCTCAGCACCTAACTCTCCTACAAACCCACGGATAACCTCACGATGCTACACTTCTCCAGCTTCCACTTTAAACATAGTAAAACAACCCTCCCCTATGGACAAGCTCCACGCATACCCAGGAAGAGGAGGAACGTGACGGACACCTGAAGGTAATCAAGGATGCCCTCATCAGAACAGGGTACAATGTTCGGCGTTTCAATCAACAGAGAGGGGTGATCCTTTCCAGTCAGGGAACACTTCAGTGATCAGGGACATTCAGCCTCAGATCTTCGGGTGACCCTCCTCCAAGGCGGACATTGGGATACGCAACAACACAAGGTAGCCGAGCAGAAGCTGATAGCCAAGTTTGGTACCCACGAGGATGACCTCAACTGGGATCTTGGGATCATGTCACACTACAGGTGACCCCACTGCACTATACACTCTCTTACACACACAAGCACACATATACATACACTCTTACAGACTCACACACTCACACAGACCTCTCTCATACACAAACTCTTTCTCATATGCACACACACATCACACTTTATCAAGCTTTCACACACGCAAACACACATTCTCTCACATGTACTCACTCATACACACACACTCACTCTCGTGCGCATACACACACAAACATACACACACAAACACACATATACAAGTCTATGGGGTGAATTTGTATTTGCAGAATTATATCTGCACATGCATTCTATTTGGTTTAAAAAAGCACAATCTGCTGGCAGTCTATATAGGCAGTCAATACATGTAATATTTTGTAAATTCCATTTTGGAAATAGAACCAGTCAGTCTCAAGATTGGGATACATACAGACTCTGACCTCACACCTTTAATGGATTGTCTGAGCTGAACCTTTTGTTCTAAAACCTTAAGTTATCTTGAGAACGTGACTTAAAAGAAGTTCTGAGGTTTACATATTAATGAACCAAAACCTGCAAACAATTCTACAAAATGAAAGACTTAACAGCAATCTAGGTTTGTTCAATATATCACTGCATGACACTGCAAACTTTTGCTATGAATTCTGTGTCCTACGATCTTATACTCCACAACCACCTGATGAAGGAGCATCGCTCCAAGAGCTAGTGCTTCCAAATAAACCTGTTGGACTGTAACCTGGTGTTGTGTGATTTTTAACTTTGTCCATCCCAGTCCAACACCAGCACCCCCACATCATTAACAAAGTGAGTTTGGTAAAGACACAAGTGAAATAACTCACTGGGCCGACACGGCAGAAAACCCTCCCGAAAACGTGATGCAACCCAGGTGTTGTAAAAAAAAAAGTACGATTCAGTCCATTACCTTTTCCTGTTCAGTAACAGGATGTGGGCATCACTTGCTTGGCCAGAATTTACTACTCACCCCATGTTATCTGTACTTGCCTCATTTGATGTCATAAATGATGGATTTCCTTTTAAACTCAGTTAATATGAGAAGTAACGTCAACACTCACCTCAGCCCTAACCCTGGATGAAGCATATGAAGTTATCCTCGCAGGCTCTTCTTTACATTTCGCTGGGTGGACAGGCACTTTTTTCTCCTAAAGGTCTCAATAGCTGCTCTGTTTTGGGTATAATTATCAGTAAACGGTTCCTGTGTTTTTGCTGTCTCACTCAAGATGAATAAGAAATTCACTCTGGCTAAATCAGCAGCATCATTGCTGTCGTGGATCTTTTATCAGCTTATCTTATTTCCTCACCACTCACATTCCCTTTCTGCCCATTTCAGATACATACGTTATTCATTTCTCCTTCTTTATCCCGTTTTCTGGGCACACCCCAACACCAACCCCAGCCCTGAGCCTAGATGAACCATTGAACCTGAGTTACATACACACAGCTCTGTGCTGTGGAATTGTGCCACTAGGAGCTGGCCCAGGGTGGAGGTCTGAAGAAGACCCTTCCTGATGAAGGGCTTTTGCCCGAAACATCAATTCGCCTGCTCCTTGGATGCTGACTGACCAGCTGTGCTTTTCCAGCACCACACTCTTGACTCTGATCTCCAGCATCTGCAGTCCTCACTTTCTCCAGGGTGGACCCAATTGATTAAACTGCAGACCAAAGAGAGCTGTTGAAAGGAATCCTAACCCTAACCCTGTCTCACATTTCACTCACAAAGACTGGAGCTATTTGATTTGTCAGCTAGGTGATTGCCCATTATCGCACGTGCCAGAGAAACAAAAATTGAGTAGTTTTTCCCAGGGAGTCATAGAATCATAGAGTCATACAGCACAGAAACAGACCCTTCAGACCAACCAATCCATACCGACCATGTTCCCAAACTAAACTAGCCCCGCCTGCCTGTGCTTGGCCCACATGGCTCCAAACCTTTCCAGTTCATGTACTTATCTAAATGCCTTTTAAATGTTGTAATTGTACCCGCATTCAGCACTTCCTCTGGAAGTTCATACCACACACGAACCACTCTCAGTGTCAAAAAAGTTGCCCCTCATAACATTTTAAAAGCTTTCGCCTCTCACCTTAAAAATATGTCCCCTACTCTTGAAATCCCTTGTTCAAGGGAAAAGGCACCTATCTATATCTCTCTTGATTTCATAAAACTCTGGAAGGTCACCTGTCAACCTTCTGCGCTCCAAGGAAAAAGGTCCTAGTGTATCCAACCTCTCCCCATAACTCAGATTCCCCATTCCCAGCAACATCCTGGTAAATCTCTTGTGAACCCTCTCCAGCTTAATAATACCTTTCCTGTACCAGGAGGTTGTGCTGAATTTATCAATTTTTACATCTGCCAAGTATATGTTGAAGGTATACCCAACCAGCTCCACCTTTGTTATTTCTCTTCAAGCAAATAATATCGAAAAGGCTCAGCCGACACAAAAGCAAAATATTGTAGAACAAAGACAGAATGTGCTGGAGAAACTCAGCAGATCTGGCAGCATCTGTGGAGAGAGAAACAGAGCTTTTTTGTGAAGTGAAAACAGAGTTAATCCCTCGACTCCAGTATGACCCTCTGAAGAAGAATCATAATATATTTGAACTGTTCATCTGTTTCTCTCTCCACCGTCGCTGCCAGACCTGCTGAGATTCTCCAGAACGTTCTATTCTGAATAACAAACGAGCTATCCATGACCAAAGATGTCCTTTCAATTGAGCTGGTGTTCATTTCAATATTGGACATTGCTCTAAGGTAATACAGCCACCTGCACGTGTGAGAGATAAAGAAATTGTCCACACTCTCTCTCTTTATGTCTCTTGTCACATTTCCTTTCTCCCACTTACATATTCACCTCTCCCCTCCTTCCAGTGTTTTCTCAATTGGTTATCCTTTTAATTTCACACTCAACTGCTTCACCTCATAGAATACAGTTTGTTTCGGAAGTTAGACACAGAGTTGGGGCAGCACAGTAGCTCAATGGACAGCACTGCTGCCTCACAGTGTGAGGGACCCATGTTCGATTCCACCCTTATCATTGGCACATGCTCCCAGTGTTTGCACGCGTTTCCTCTGGTGCCCCAGTTTCTTCCCACAGTCTAAGGATGTGCAAGTTAGGGGGATTGACCTTGCTAAATTGCTCATAGTGTCCAGAGGAGCAGGCTTGGTGGATTTCAAAGTGTTAAAGGTGGAATGGTCTTCAGAGAGTCAGTGTGGACTTAATGGGCCAAATGGCCTGTTTCTACACTGTAAGGATTCTATTTTTTCTATAGTTTTTGAGCAGTGTTGCATTTAACAATTCAGTCACACAAGAAGCGATGTTTGCACTTTCGAAAGGACTGGACAGAACAATATCCTGCCTAGGGTCTGCAGTTTGGCAGTGCAATCATTTCCTTAGCAAATAGGTCCTGTAAAGGCACAACAAAATGACAATCTGTTTCCAGGTAGGCATGGACTTGGACCACCCTCTGGGGATGTAGAGATGGGGAGAGTATGTAAACAATGTGAATCTCAGGCAGTTAACTCTTATCTGCAAATGTGAAAATGTAACCTGAATGCTACATCTCATCAGTTCAGAACGTCCTGAAGCATGATATTTTAAAATCCTCAAATGTCTTATTTTAACAATCAGTTAAAATGCAGCAATGTAGCGTAAAACCTAAGCGTGTGTGATAAATGGCCATAAAAATTAGAAGCAGAAATCTATTTGGCTTCTCATCAGCCTCAGGATTAATGCAAGGGCTGGTCTGAGTGAGAGTCGATTTTACAAGTGTCTGGTTATTGGGAATTGACTGATAGGCTGGGAGAGAATGTGCAGGTTTAACAGAGATAAGCAAAGCAGACTCTGTGATGACGTGGGATATTGTCAGCATTGTGTGCTTAATATTGAAATGACCACAATACCAGCAGATTAAATCACATAAAGGCTCCGGACTCTATGAAATGCCTCCTTTTGGATTCTAGTCTCGCCCACGTAACCTTCCTGTCACTTCCATAATACATCTCAGTGAATATCCACCTGCAAACCACATTCCCCTTGTCAAATCACTTTAGGATTATTCAGTGAACAAATTGATATATTCTTCATTTAAATGATAATTTTTATTTGTTAAAAAAGGACCAAATTGTCTTTTTAGTGAAATTAGAACCACCTCACACAATCTCCTTCTAATTAGATTTTATTTTAACCTTCCAATGTAGCACATGAATAAAGTCTGGACAGCCATGTTCGATGGTCAACTGTGACTAACACTGACACACCTGGAATCTGTAATACAGGACAACTATCTTTAATGGCACTGGTTAACTTTACGGGATTGATCATTCAAAGTCCCAGATTGATGATCTGTAAAAATGGGCTTCAAACCCGTTGTAGCAGGTGGTGTATTTTGAATTCAAATTTTAAAAAAGTCCAATGGTTTGTGCCGCAGAGTGATGCCAACAGTGTGGGTTCAATTCCCTCACCAGCTGAGGTGGTCACTTAGGACTCTCCTTCTCAACCTTTCCCCTCACCTGAGGCATGGTGACCCTCAGGTAAAACAGCTACCAGTCACCTCTCTCTAATGAAGGAGTAGCCCTATGGCGACTTTTAATTTTAGCCTAATGGTAACCATTGGTAATTGGCTAGGGCTTTAGTGGCACAGTGGTACTGACACTAACTCTGGGCCAGAAGGAGTCAAAGCTATCCCTGGAGATGTGTTGGAACAAGTTGATTAAAACATGTTTAATGCTACTGAACTAGTAATCCAGGATCTGAGACTAATGCTTTGGGGACATGGGTTTGAAACCCACTGGGGCAGATTGAAATTTGAACTCAGTCGGATCTTATGGTGGGTACATTTTCTACCAGTGAGCCAAATGTTTATTGCAAAGATTGGTAGCTCAGGTTGTGGATGAGGTAGTTGCCAAGCTGCTGGGTTATCATGCAAACGTTTCATGACCATGCTGGGTAATGTCATCAGTGTGACTTCTATGAAGCGCTGTTGTTCTGTCCCGCTGGGTTTTTAGGTGGGTCTAGTCTGTTGAGGTGAGTGACATTTCTGGGTCTTCTCTGCAGCGGTTTGTACACCGGGTCTATCTCTCTGTGTCTGTTGATGGCCTTTTTGGTTGAAAACCATGTGTCCAAGAACTCTCTTGCATGTCTCTGGTTGGCCTGTCCTAGCATAGTCATTTTCTCATGGTCGAATTGATGGCCCTCTTGGCCTGTGTGTACAGAGATGAGGGAGAGTGGATCATGTCGTTTAGTTGCCAGTTGGTGTTCGTGAAGTCAGATGGCTAGTTTTCTACCTGTTTGTCTGATATAGCGCTTGTTGCAGTTGTTGCACGGGATTTTGTACACCACGTTGGTCCTACATGTTGTGGGTATGGGGTCCTTCGTCCTGGTAAGTAGCTGCTGTAGTATGCCTGTTGGTTGTGTGGCTGAGTCAAACGGCCTGGGTTCAGTCCCATCTCTGGATATGTTGTCATAATATATGCAATGAGATTTGATCAAAAAAGGAACTAGAATCTTAATCTAAAACTTTAATGTTTGATTTCAGTATTGGTTGGGAGCAACCCGACAAACTACTGTCAATTAGAGTGTAAGGGCCAACATTCTATTAGCCTTCCTGATTACCTGCTGTACCTATGTACTAGCTTTCTGTGTTTCATGCACTATTCCTTCCAAGTCACTTAGTGATATAGCTTTCTGCAGTTTTTCTCCATTTCAATAATATTCCATCTTTTTTCTCCCATCCAAAATAAACAACTTCGCATTTTCCTAAATATCTTTTTATTCAAGCTATTTTTCTAACTAACCTGTTCAGAGATGTTATTGCAAACTTCTGAAGCAGCCGTATTTGAACTTGGGCCTCCTGGTCCAAGGATAGGGATATTACCATTGTGCCACAAGAGGGCCCTTTCTCACATTATTTTCCATTTGCCTATTTTTTGCCACTTACTTAACCTATCAATATCTTTTTGTAAAACTGTTAGTAGCCCTCTCACAACCTGCCTTCCCATCTCTTTTTGTGTCATCTACACAACTGGCTACTGTATATTCACTTCCTTCCTCCAAGTCACTAATATGTATTGTAAAGAGTTGTGGTCCCAGCACTGTTCCCTGGTTACTGGTCACCAACATGAAAAAGAATCTCTGATTGCCACTTGCTGTTTCTTGCCCATTAGCCAATTCTCCATCCTTGACAATATACTACCTCCAAAATCAAGGGCTCTTAAGATTTTACATTTTGGGAGGTACCTTGTCGAATGTTTTCCAAATACAACATATCTAATGGTTCACCTCTAGCCTACTCTGAGAATAAGTCTCATAACTCTATCATTGGATTGATAATGCAGCTTAGACCACCACGGAAGCCAATCTCCATCCACAGACTCCATTTAGACTTCACAATGCCTCGGAAACGCTGAAAACATCATCAAAGACCTCTCCTACACCGGTCATACCTTCTTCCAACCTCTTCCATTAGGCAGAAAATACAGAAGCGTGAACACATGTGCCAAAAAGTTCAAGAACAGCTTCTTCCCTACTGTTATAAACTGCTGAATGGACCTTTCTAATTTCAAATCTTATGTTGATCTTGCTTTGGGCACTTTTTGTGCAGCCATAATCTTCTATACCTTGCTGTGCCATTGATGTGGAGGTGCTGGTGTTGTCATGAAGATGTGGCTGTACTGTACCTTTAAGAAAGTTATTAGCTAGTAGAACCACCTGACAGCACCAAGTGTTCTGAAATAAATAAATAATGTAATATTTGGTTAAATAACTCGATTAACTAGTTGCCTGGAGACAAAAACAGATTTGAATTTAACTAATCAGTTTAAATTATACCCCAAAATGCCAACCTCCAATCAAGTTTGAATTGGGTATATCGACAATCTTAAAAGCCAGTGACACAATCCGATGCTTTGGGGGTATAAGATTAGATTAGATTCCTTACAATGTGGAAACAGGCCCTTCGGCCCAAACCAACCCTCCGAAGAGTAACCCACCCAGACCCATTTCCCCCTGACTAATGCACCTAACACTATGGGCAATTTAGCATGGCCAATTCACCTGACGTGCACATCTTTGGACTGTGGGAGGAAACCGGAGCACACCCACACAGACACAGGGAGAATGTGCAAACTCTGCACAGACAGTTTCCCGAAGCTGGAATCAAACCTGGGACCCTGGTGCTGTGAAGCAGCAGAGCTAACCACTGAGCCACCGTGCCATCCTGCACTGGGAACATTGAACAGCTGGGCGGAGAACTGCAAATCCACCAGCATATAAAGACTGCCCAAAAAATAGCTCTCTTAAAGGTAACTTTATTGATCAGTAACCTGTGAAGCAAAATCCTCAAGAAGAAGAAAAGAAGACACAGGAATACAGTGAAGAACTGAAAGCTGCCTGGTTTTGAGATAAGTTTTGATTTGTAAATCTTAATTGGGATTTTTTCCAGACCAGAAATGTATAGGGGAAAGTGAAAGATAGGTTACAAAAAGGAGTTGTAAATAGTTGTTAGTTAATTATTCTCTGTTTGACTCTAAGAAATAAAGTTGTTACTTTTACTTTAAATAGTTCTAGCCTCTTGAATTTTCACAGATTACTGCATGGGAAAATCTTTTCTGTGTTGCTGGCTTAAATTAAGCAGGAAGGTTTACCCCGTGTCGTAACGATGTTGAACTGAGGTGGATAAAGATAAAAATCACACATCACCAGGTTATAGTCCAACAGGTTTATTTGGAAGTACAAGCTTTTGGAGTGTTGCTCCTTCATCAGGTAGCTAGTGGATCAGGATCATAAGACACAGAATTTATAGCAAAAGATCATAGCGTCATACAACTGATGTTATGTATTGAACAAACCTAGATTACTGGTGAGTCTTTCAAATTTTGGAATGCAGGTTTCGAATCATTAATTTGTAAATCCCAGAACTTCTTTCAAGTCACATTCCCGAAATAACTTAAGGTTTTATTTTAATAAAGGTGAAATCACAACTCAGACAATGCATTAAAGTTGTGAGGTTGGAGTCTGTCTGTACTCCAATGTTGAGTCAGACTGGTTCTATTTCCAAAGTGGAATTTATAAAATGCCACATGGATTGACTGCCGACAGATTGAGTGCTTTTTGAACAAAATAGAATGTTTCCGCAAATACATTCCACAAACTGCAATGTAGGTTTGTTCAATATATTGCATCAGTTCTATGACGTAATGATCTTTTGCTATAAATTCTGTGTCCTATGATCCTGCTCCACTAGCTACCTGATGAAAGAGCAGGGCTCTGAAAGCTTGTACTTCCAAATAAACCTGTTGGACTATAACCTGGTGCTGTGTGATTTTTAACTTTGCTCTGTCTAAGCACCCTAACATCTAGATGTTTGCTCTGATCTGCCTATACTGCTCACAAAAAAAAACTTTTCACTCTACTTAGGCACATGTGACAACAACAAATCAAGTCAAATCAAACCAAACCTGACAGCCATATAATTGTTGTGGGGAGATAGGTACAATTCCTACCATGCAGATGGTGGAATTTAGATACAATGACTAAAAATTGAACTGAAAGCTAGTTTCAGCAATGTTAACCTTCCAACTATCATCAGCTGTCGCAATAATAAAACATTTTTGGACTACTGATGTCATGTAGGGAAGGAAATCTGCCCAGTCTGATCCTCAGAGCCACATTAATGTGGTTGACTTTTGACCGACTTCTGTTGAAAGACGATTGGTGATGGGAAATAAATATAGGCCTTGCCAGTGAGGGCTACATCCCATGAAAGATTGAAGAAGAAAAATTGCTACCTCGTCCTCAACATTGCCCTTCCCATCACTTTCAGCTTCCTCTCCCTTAACGTTGTAGCGTTTCCTGAGAAATAGCAGTGAATCATCACAATTGAACCTGGTGAAAGAGTGTGGACATGCTGTTTGACAGTGGGAGCTTGATCCTCACCCAATATGTGGGATTCACTGAGAGGGGATCAGGAGATCATAGATGGTTTTCCCATATTTTGGTGAACAGAGGTCACAGAGAATGATTGCAGCACAGAATGAGGCCATTCAACCAGTCATATCTTGGTTGAACAAGTCACCTGCTGCCACGCCCCACCTTTGACCATAACCCTGTCCATTTCCTCTTGTTGCCATTGCTTCTTTTGCCAATTATCTTCAATCCCATGAGCTCCGGTTTGCAAAGCTTTCAACAATTACTTACTTTCTGTTCTGCCCAGACCGTTCATGGATTTGCACACTCTGAAATTTCCCCTCAACACTCTGTATCCCCAGGCAAAATTCCCATTTCATTACAGTTCCAGATGGAATGTCTGAAACTGCTAAGCTCCTAGGTGAGGAGGGAGGAACTGACTCCCCATCTTTATTTACCCTCCCCTTTGGTTGGACACAACATGGTTAACTTACCCTTCCCAGTGAGCCCAATAAAAAGACAAAATATTAAAGAAACGTTTTAAAGCTTGGTCTGTGAAGAGTAGGTGATTGAAGTTTGTGGCTGTTACAGTGAATGTTATTGTTAGCATTGGTGTCGGCAGTTATTGGGAGATTCTTGGCTTTGCAAGTTGATTGAAATTCCTTTGTCCTAGTTTAGTTTAACAGTGTCTGACTGTCATCACTCAGAATGAGAGACAGTCCCTTCCTTTTTTTAACTTGTAATGCATGGCTGTTTAACAGTACAGCACATTAGTCCACACACTAGGATGTATCCACACACTGGGACCTGGACCAGAGTTGAAGCTTACCTTCAAACTCCATTTTCTGTTGGCCGAAGGGTAAGACAGAACCATCCCTGCAGGAGATAGCCTCATGCTGAGAGGTGCTGGTTGGGCCACCTCTTGTTATCTCCTCCTTGATGGTCTATCTTTTTACAGTTTTCCTTAATGTGGCGACATTCCATTGGTCCAAATGCTGCCTGTCAATCAATTGAGTTTACATTTACCGTCTCCTTTTTGGCTTGTTTTAAAAATGCACATTGGAAATAAGCATGCAGCGTGTTCATAGGTAATCTATGATTATGATCCATAGTCACAATGTCCTGAAGGAGAGTGGCCCAGCCGAACGTAACTGAACCTCCTTCCTGGAACTGCTGTCGTGAATCTGTTCTGCCCTTACTTGGATGTTTTTACAAATGTTGAGAGGCTAACTCAGTGCAGGGCAGGATCTGGCCAAGTTAATTTACACACTTGATACTTTTACCACTAGCTGTGATATATCTGCTCATTAGTGACCCATCTTGAATGCTTTGCTTGCAATTAAAACAATGGGAGGGGGTAAAAGCTTATGATTCCAATGGGATGTGTATCCATTGTGAGTTGATAAGGACAACAGCATTAATGCTGACTTGCACCAGCATGTATTTAACTACCCGGTTAATAAGGATACAGACGAGTGCCTGACTTACAAAGATATTTAAGGCCCAAGGGCATCTATAATTATCAGAGATCTTCCTGGTGGAAACTCGTAACTCTGCACATCTCATGAATTTGAAGTGATGAATAATGAATGCATTTGTAGATGTAGAGCGTGATTAACTGCAGTGATTTTCAGCAGCAGTTTTTGTTTGTGGGAACATGCCACGTTGAATATCCTGGGTGTCCAACGTGAATAGGAGGGTTGAAGCCCTCACAGGTATGTCCTCAAACTGGATTCACTGCTACCATTTGGTGTGCACAGACCTCTGGGAACAGAATTGTTTGCTCTCTCAGCTGACTTGTGCTTTGTTATAAAGGTTTGACGTGTCCATGTCTACACATAACCTCATGCAGGCAGCTGTCCGTGCAGGAAGTAGCCAGGATTCATAAAGGTATGATGGCAGCAGACTCTAATTTCCTGGAGTGCTGCTCCATTAGCACAGAAGGAATGGAGTAGAAATCACCACTTTCACCAGACTGCCCCAAAAAAGCCTGCATTCACATAGCGCCTTTCACGATCACCAGATTTTACAGCCACCAAAATGTTTGTTGAAGTGTAGTTATTGTTGTAATTTGGGAAACACTGCAATTAATCTGTGTTCAACAAACTCCCATAAGCATCAGTGTGATAATGACCAGAAAATGTGTTGTTTATGATGCCATTTGGGAGATAAATGTTCAGAATCATTTGGTCATGCAGAACTTGAGTATTGCTGAAAAAGTTACATTTTGTCAATACTTCCCATCTTGTACTCATCAGGATAATTCACAAGAGTACCAACGTCAGGGGAATCTCGCAAATATATTATTAAAACAAAGCTTGGTAGTTAATTGTCGGTCATCATGAACTGGTGCTCTGACCCTGGTAGCGCATCCACAAATCCAAGTCAACTAGCCAATCAATCAGCACTCACCTCTCATACAAAGTAAATGATTCGCCTTAGATACCTAGAAGAGCAGGATGCTGCTTTTCAATATTATTCCTTTTTGCAACTGTTATACATGGTAATCTGTACACCACTTCACTGCTACAATACACATTGCAATAACTCAGAGGCAACCTCGATCAGTTTATAGGACAAGGGTTGCAGATGCATGTGAATACTGCCACCTTCACATCCCCCCTCCAGGCTGCAGACAACTTTAACTCGGAACGATGTTGCTGCTCCTTCCTTGTTGCTGAGTAAAATCCTGGAACTCCCTCCCTAACAGCACACTTTGGGTGGACCTACAGCATTTGGATTGCATTGGGTTGCTGTGTAAGGGCAATTTGAGATCCTGCAGCAACATTGCCATCATGTTACAGAGCTGCTTTGCTTCCTTTTTGACCTGTCTTCCTCGAACCTAAACTCACTAAATGGCATAAAAACACACAAAAGGTCGCTCAATCACTAACACCTTCTCAAGGGAAATTATGGATGGCCAATACACGCTGATCTAGCCAGTGATGCCTGTTCCATGGAAGAATATAAAAAGTCAATTTGGTTACTGGCTGAAACTGATAATTGAAGCTAAGATTTTGCAACTCAGTGACACACTGAGTCGTGCATTAATCCACTGAGCAAGTAGCCCTCATATCTATGGTTGAAAAGTATGCTGGCTTTTATCTTTCATGAAACTGTGTGTATCAGCTTGACCCTGAGCTAGTCTTGCTTCTATGACAAAAGCTTAATCTAAGGTGACAGTCCACTGCTAGATGAAGGGAGAGCTGCACTGTACAAGGCACTGTTTTTCAGTCAAGAAACAGGACTCTTGGCCGTCTGTACAACTGAGTGGGTTGGAGGTCCCAATGCACTAATGATAAGTGGGCCATTTCCTTGAAATCCTGGCCAGGATTCACCCCTGAGCCACTACAACCAGAGCACATTAATCAGTGTTTAACTGTGTGTAGGATCTTGCTGTGCACAAACAGTCTGCACATCAACATTGACTGCATTCTGAAGCGGTTTATCTCGAGGATGTGAAAAGCACTGTGTAAATGCAAACTCCTTCTTTCATGTCCAAATATCAAGGTCATCGGAACTACGTACTGGCCACTTCCAGGGATCATGCACAGTGCAGACAGACAGACAGACAGTATGGCCCAAACCGACCCTACAATACTGCTGCACTATTTTTTTGGAAAAGGCTTTAGTATCATAGTCATGCTTGCAGTACTGAAGCACAATGGATCTTTCTCACTTGACGGAATTGGTGCAGTAACCTCACTAGTTAAAAACTAACTTCACAGAACACCATCCCATCAGTTTGTTAAATCGCAACCATAAAATGGAGATAGACTGCTGTACAGCTCCAGAAATATTCATTAGCTACTGAACACTGATAAAATAGCCTCCACAGAAGCATTAAAGAGCTTATTCAATTAGAACACTCTTTTTCACTCCTGGGATATGGTTTCCAATCGATCTTTGACTGATGGGGTTGAAATCTCCTCCCTCTGCTGTCTCTACAATTGTTGTATGGGATGGATTGTTGAAAAAGACAGGAATAACTGACCTTCCAATCGCATCAGGGCACCGCCTAATGACAGCATATTCAGTAATTTTGGAGCTATTTTCTGTATTGAACCTGAAACTGTTTGAAATTTAGGGGGTGGTGGAAATCCTGGCTCATGCAACAGTTTAGAATGCATTTGCATAAAGCTGGAGGCTTCAGCAGCAGTCATCATTTTAAATAAAGGAAGGTGATAATGTCACTGGATTAGCAACCCAGAATTGTGGGCTAATGGGCTCGAATCTGACCATGGCAGATAGTGAACCTTGAATTTAAGGAAAAACTGGAATTGAGGAACGGCCTAATAGTGTTTATGTAACTGCTGATTGTTGTAAAGGGCTCATCTGTCTTTTAGGGAAGAAAATCTGCATCCTTACCTGGTCTGACCTACATATGACTCTAGAACCAACGCGATGTCATTGATTCTTAACTGCCCTCGGGTATGTAGGGCTGGGCAATCGATGCTGGCCCAGCAGCATCCCAGGAAGAATAAAAAAAAGTGCAGTTTAGTTGGACTAGCCATCCTAAATTGGCCCTTAGTGTCCAGGGATGTGCAGGCTAGGTAGATTTCGCTGTGGTAAATGCAGGGTTACAGAGATGGTAGGGAGATATGGATCTAGGTACGATGTTCTTTGGAGGGTTAGCGCAGACTTGTGGGCCAAATGGCTTCTATTTACACTGTTGGGATTCTATGATTCTATTAACTCAGTTTAAGGGGTACGTTGTCACTGCATTAAAGTTTAATGTGGCTTATTGGGTGTGGGAAATGGGTGGTAGGGAAACCCTTACTTAGGAATTGGCTTGAACTTGCAGACCTTTACCCCAGTACTAGTGTGTGGTTTCCCACACTGACGTTAAACTCTGTAGAGTGGGAACATGTTGAATCTGGATTGGGACCACACCACTGAGACATGAAGGCCAGAGTCGGATTTTCCTTGTCCACGTTCCTCAGGAAACAGAGGGCAAAACTGATCAGACTGCACAATGTCATTGTTTGTCTGTACTAGGCATGTTGAGAAGATCCATAACAGATCTGTGTGCTGGCTCTCAGGCCTGCTTGGCCTGTTGGACTGAGCCAAGTAGAATTCTCAGAAAATCTCAGGAATACCCTGGAACACTACCACAGAACTCCCAATTCCATGACTGAAGAGGGCAGAAGATGTCCCTGCCAGACCTAGGTTGGGATTTCTGAAGTTGGTTTTCAGGCAGCAGAAATTCTGAAGGTCCAGTTTACAGTCCAAAAATAGGATTTGCCCTTACTTCTACAACTGAACCTAAATACCCCGACAACTGAACCTAAATACCCCTCTCCCCTTTCTTTAATGGTTAATACAATACTAATGGTAGACCCCTACCCCTACAACTGAACCTAGATACCCCCTTTCTTGTTTTTAACATTTTCATAGTTAATACAATATTAATATTTGATTTTATTTATTTATTGTCATGTGTACCTAAGTACAGTGAAAAGCTTTGTTATGAGCAGTGCAGGCAGATCATAGGAAGCTAGGATGTACAAATCATAGGTGAAGAAAAACCTTAGACAGAAGTATACAGGTTACGTTGCACAGAACACGTGCTAGGCGAGGTCAACATCAGCAAGATTCAAAGTTAGAGAATCC
Organism: Chiloscyllium plagiosum; assembly: GCF_004010195.1. Lineage (NCBI taxonomy): Eukaryota > Metazoa > Chordata > Chondrichthyes > Orectolobiformes > Hemiscylliidae > Chiloscyllium > Chiloscyllium plagiosum. The sequence continues at coordinate 16,428,242 of NC_057743.1, read as the reverse complement.
ATTCATTAGTCTAATAATGGTCGAGAAGAAGCCATAATAGTACACCTTTACCTCTACAACTGAACCCAGGTTCCCTTCTCCCATTCCATGTTTTTAACCCTTTAATGGTTTAATATAATAGTACATTCCATGGAGGCTTTGGGGCCTGATCAGACGGGCTCTGATTATTTTAGCTTTGATCTTGGCTTCCCTCTTGGTCTTACCTCCTTGTTCTATCCTCTGACGGCCTTCCCTGCCATTTTCTTCACTGTTTTAATGAAGGCACACTCTTCTGTGCATTAGCCTACCATTTCCAGATGCCAAATCGTCTCCTGTGAATTTTAACCTTTGGCTTTAGCTTCACCTGCTGGTGAATTTGTACTGAAATCCCACGAGGGAATCACAGAGCCTCAGAGTTACCTAACACATGACGGAACGTCATCTGCTCAGAAAGTTAAACGCTGCATGTTAGCTGCTGGGTCCAAGAGGATCAAAGGTGCAGGTGACAGAACATAAAACATGATGGCACAGAAACTATAACACCTACCTGTCATTGAGGGGAGAGGGTGGCGGAGGGACAGAGTCCCAGGTTAATGTGCTGGGTTCAAGTCCAACCATGGCAAACAGTGAAATTAAATTCAATTTATCAGCCCACAGTATACCATCTCATCTCAGTAATAATGATTGTTTATTGTCGAACCCACGAGTGGCTTGTAGTGGAATGGAAATCCACCTCCTTATCCAGCCAGGCTCCATACAGAATCCCTATGGTGTGGAAGCAGGCCATTTGGGCCATCACCAATCCTCCAAAGAGCATCCCAAGCAGACCCAACCCCATCCCTGTAACCCTGTCTTTCCCATGGCTAATTCACCTAACCTGCACATTCCTGGACACGATGGGGCAATTGCCCATGGCTAATCCACCTAACCCGCATACCTTTGGACTCTGGGAGAAAACTGGAGCAGCCGGTGGAATCCCCTGCACACCCAGGGAGAATGTGCAAACTCCACACAGAGTCATCTGAAGGTGGAATCGAACCTGGCCCTTGGTGCTCTGAGGCAGCAGTGCTAACCACTGAGCCACCGTGTGCTCCAGAGCCACAGGAATGCAGTTGATTCTTATAGAACAGTGCAGCACAGTACAGGCGCTTCAGCCCATGACATTATGCCAAGCAACTACCTTAATCTATGATCAACCTAACCTACACACCCGTCAGTTTATTGCTAGTCACCCTAATGGTCCTATTGACTCTGACTCTACTACCACTGCTGGCAGTGTATTCCACGCACCAACAATTCTCTGCGTAACAGAACCTACCTCTGACATCTCCTCTGTACTTCCTCTGATCACCTTAAACTTATGACCCCTCGTGACCGCCATTTCTGCCCTGGGTAAAGGTCTCTGGCTATCTACTCACACTTATCACATCACTCAGTTTAATAGCAATTAGGGCCTAGGCAACAATTTTTCTTAATTCTATCATGGGATATAGGCATCTCCGGCACAGTTCAGCATTTGATGCTGGATCACTTCAGAGGGCAGTTTAGAGCCAACCACATTGTAGCAGGTCTGGAGTCACAAGTAGGCCAAGCCAAGCAAGGATGACACATTTCCTTCCCTATAGGGCATGAGTGGACCAGATGGGCTTTACCATACTGAATTACTTCAACAAGCAACATTACTGAGATTAGCTTTTAATTCTAGAATTATTTAAACTCCACCAACTGCAACGGTAGGATTTGAAACCACATTCCAAGAGATTTGGTTAGGGGGGTGGGGAGGACGCTATTGATTTCTAACTCAGTAACATCACAACTTGTGCCACCCTCTCCTTTTACAAATGTGAGCCTAGCAGGTGATACTCACATCCCATAAAAGAATAAAGAACCAAGTAGTTCTTTGGACACAAGCCCATGTTCATTGCCTTGCAGAACATGGTCTAACAGATTATGACTCAATCATGTTGAAAGTCAAGCTGTTTCCTGCTCGGGGCTATACTTAAAAGTGCTGCAAGACTGGCGGAAGATGAATTGGACCAATTTTCAAAAGCTACAGGGTACTTGGTTCTACTTTAGCAGAGTACTTTCACAAACTGAATTGACACTTGGATAATCCAGTTGCACAATAGCATTCCCGTGCCTATTTTTCCCAACGGGCAGCCCTGACTCTCAGCCAAGCAACACTGCATATTCAAAAAGACCATATGGACGCTCAGAGTTGCCATTCTCCCAGGTTCGCAGGGAGGGGACAGCTGACCTGCATTGTGAATTGAACAGACGCCGAGTTGATGGAGTCTCTGTTCAGGCCTTTGGTTCAGCTCTGTGAAACTTGACCTATCAGGTGGTGGACGAATGCACCCCCCCCCCCCCCCCCCCCCCCCAACCCTCTCTTAGAATCATAGAGTCATAGAGATGTACAGCATGGAAACAGACCCTTCGGTCCAACCTGTCCATGTCAACCAGATATCCCAACGCAATCCAGTCCAACCTGCCAGCACCCAGCCCATATCCCTCAAAACCCTTCCTATTCATATACCCATCCAAATGCCTTTTAAATGTTGCAATTGTACCAGCCTCCACCACTTCCTCTGGCAGCTCATTCCATACACGTACCACCCTCTGTGTGAAAAAGTTGCCCCTTATGTCTCTTTCGTATCACTAAATGGCCAGTGACTGTCAGCTTGGCTGTCAAAACAAAAGTAAGAAAGACTTGCTACATTTCACCAAAATAATCCCTGATTCATAACACTTGGCAGAAAATAGTGCCAACAAGTAATCTATTAAACCCAACTGAGCACTCCATCAATTCCTGCAGCTTCATTATAAAAGAAATTAAATATTAAACCTTCGAAGAAACAGTGCCTCTTGTTGAGGAAATGAGTGCAAATCCTATAGGATTTCTTGTGAAGGAGATTCTTGCTGATTGGACTCTTTTGGATAATGTTGCTGATAAAAACTTTTAGGATAGAAGTTTAAATTTCAACAACAAGATCATAAACATTCCCGAAACTTTGAAGTAAAATATATAACTGCTGGCTGCACAACTCAATTTATTCAGTTTTTCGAGTGCAGATGGTGCATCAAAAATGCTTTGTAAGTTTATTCAAATTTGGATAATTCTACATGTTCAGCAGAAATAGTTACTGATCAGGTAGTCACTGAACTGGAGGGAACAGCATGCAGCTTATCTTCCCAGGGGCTGGAAATAGTGCAGTATAGCTCGCTCCTTCTTGTTGTCCAAGACACAGAATCAAACCCATAGTTTTGTACATTTTTGACTTGAGGAAGAGCCATGGCTATTCCCCAGAAACATGGCTGACAAATGGCCTCAACAAAGACCACTGGGATGTCCACCAGTCTCACATCCCCATGCCAAGAGATGGATGTCTTTCTCTTACATCATTAAGTGCTCCAGACTTGCAGTTCTGTGTGGTTGTCCCATATGGTGTACTGGTACTGTGTTGCTCGACATTGGCACTGTTTCAGACAATCTGTCACTTGCAAAGCAGATGGCAAGGGAAGATTCTTTTTTGGTAATGATGCTCGTTTTCAATGAACTCTGGTGGGAGATGTTTCTGTAACACAGCACTCCTCACTATGGGGCTTTTAAACAGAGGCAAAGCTCCGCTTGAAGAGAAGGCAATTACAGGTGAATGGTTCACGACTCACCTGATCAGTAAAACCAGCAAAGGGAAAAGCAAGATTGTGGTGGTGGCTGCTGATTGGGAAAATAGCACTTGCAGAGCTCCACGTGCCAAATGTATGATGTGTCTTTACTGCTGAACGAGGATCTGAGCTGGTGAACTCACATAATCTACCCCCTCTCCAAATATGTCTTATTCAGCCCTTGAGACAGATAACAGGTCAATATTTCAGGTGTGTCCCCCATGAGAACTGCCTGGACCAAAGAGAGGGAAGAAGGGAACTTGAAGTGACAAAGCCTAGTTTTTCATGAAGTACACTGGGGCATTGCATGGAAGAAGCAATGCAGCGTAACTGTGGGCCACCCAACTTGACTGTAATCTTTATCGATCTAATCCTTTAGTCTCCCCTCTTCCTATTTACATTTCACAATTTGTGCATTGGTCCATAACATTAGCAATATTATCCCGGTTGGAAAAATACCATTGGAGAGAGCAGACAAGGACTCAGTTTAATATCCCAGTCAAAATATAGCATCGCTGACAGAGCAGCACTCCGTCAGCCCAGCACTGGAGCAACAGCTTTGATTTTGTCTCTGAATGTGAAGCCACCATCCTTCTAACACAGAATTCAGAGTACTACCTTGGAGCGATGGCTGACACCCAATTCATTATTATCTGAAACAAATTGCGCTTCTCTGAGCTGTACCCTTAGTTGTTAGTCAGTATATTATTCTTGCAATGTAGATTGCACAGAGCCACCCTGTTATGTGACTCCAGTTCTTTGAACAGTCACAAACTTACAAATATTAATGACTAATTACATTGACTTGCAAGTAATAACAGCTTGAATAGCTTCACACTTCAAGTAATCTCCCACTGCAATTAAATGCCAGCAAGAAAGAGTGCAAGAAAAAAAATTATTGAGGTCTCCTGATAAGCAAATCCTGTGGAATACAGGTCAGTGACAGCAAAGGTATGAGAGTGCAGCACAAATTAGTTCTGCCTCGCGCATGATACAACACAGGACCAACATCATTTGTGTCGAACACTAATGAATCCACTAAAGCATGTAAGCAATCCTCTATTAGTAGTCCTGAGGAAGAAGGTGCAGTGGGAGACAACACAGTGAGATTTGATTTCAAAATACATGAGGATGTAGGGAAAAGGAAGGATGACGTAGTTGGAATGGTGGGGGCGGAAGGGAATGAGCAGGATACGGAAAAAGTTCAAGCTCCTGGATACTCTTCGGTTTCTAGCATTCAGGAAACAGTGACATGAAAGAGGAAAACAAGTTCCTTCAATGATTTAAAAACCACAAGAGCTGTGGATGCTGGGAACCACAGTTTCCTGAAAACAGAAGTTGCTGGAAAAGCTCAGCAGGTCTGGCAGCATCTGTGAAGAGAAATCAGAGTTAACGTTGCGGGTCTGGTCATCCTTTCCTCAGAACTGTTATTATTAAAATGACAAGCAATGCTGGATGTTGGCATCAGATGGAAGAAACAATGATCCTGGCACGGTTTAAGGAGTCAAAATGAGAATATCTGCAAACCTAATCCTCTTTCTCTCATCCCACCTATCCCTCTGTCTTCTGTCTCTGGCTGCAAGTGGTTTAGCTACAAATTCCATGGTTTTCTTTGCCTCCCATCATTATAACACTACACAGATCACTTTCCTCAATCCAGTGACTTCGATTTTGGAACATTTCCAGCTAACAGAGCAAGAGGACGGAGACGGTGAAGGTGACGAGTTACGACACTCGATTCGACTCTTGAAGTGACTTTGGAGACTAAGTTTGAGGAGGTGTTAGAATACCTTGAGAGCCCCAGGCACAATGGGAGCAAGGATAGTGTCGGTGACAACTTGAAGCAGAGTGAGCTTGTACACCAGTTTTGCTGTCGAGGATTCAGATGGGGACAGTGAGAGACGAGGGAATTAAAGAAGGTTAAAGACCGAAAGAACAGTGGCTGCTGCAAATCACAAACAAAAGCAGTTGGAAAAGGCCTGCAGGTCCGGCAGCATCTGTAGAAAGAGATCAGAGGGAAAGTTTGGGTCAAGTGACCCTTACTCAGAACCGTTCTGAGGAAGGGTCACTTGACCCAAACGTTAACTTTGATTTCTCGCGACACATGCTGCCGGACCAATTAAAGAAGGTTGTTGGTGCCCATAAACAAATGCAAGGACACGATGCCCAGGCACATGGAGGAGACCAGTGCCAACTTGGCACAGAATTTGCAGAAAATCCTTCCACTGTGAAACAGGTGCTCACCTCCATCAGTGTGTCAGTGGAACACATTGAGATGCAGATTCAGATGGTCACAGCTTCTCTCAAAAGCGTCCAATTGTCACAGTGAAAGATGGATTGAGTTTAGACATTGGATTGGAATGGGCCTTTACTGTTCCTTTCTCATTATTGCATTGTTGGAAAGAACTTAATGTGGTGATCTGTGGTCGAGGAGAGGTAAGGAGTGTCGGGTTGCTGTGAGGGGAGAGTTCGGGTTGAGGTTATTGAATTGCTCATAAAATAAGCTGGCCATTTAAAACCTGGCCAGAGAAGAGCTGTCTCTTCCTCTACGCAGTCCTCCTTCCCTGTTCCCCTCTCCTTTATCTTCCTCCAGCTCACCTTCTCACCTCAGAGTAGGTGAAATGGGCTGTTTCTCCAGGTTAGGAGAAAGTGAGGATTGCAGATGCTGGAGTACCAGAGTTGAAAAATGTGATGCTGGAAAAACACAGCAGGCCAGGCAGCATCCGAGGAGCAGGAGAATCGACGTTTTGGGCATAAGCCCTTCTTCAGGAATCATTCCCTCCTTCAAGCCAGCTTTCAGAGTGAACAGAACCTCTGACATTCCTGTTTATTATATCTGTCAGCCTGGGCTCCTTGATTGGACCAGAGTAGCAGCCCCAGTCAGGGAACTCATATTCCACGCGGTCCACCTGGCTGACCCAGTTACATCCATGACCCACAAGTGAATTAAAAAAAGCTTTCACGGCTATGGTCTTTTACTGACGCCCTTTCTTCTCCTTCTCCCTGTTCCAGCAGCTTGTCTTATGCAGAGCTGGGTCCACTTCGCACGGTGGCTCAGTGATTAGCACTGCTGCCTCACAGCACCAGGGACCCGGGTTCGATTCCAGCCTCGGGCGATTGCCTGTGTGGAGTTTACACATTCTCCCCGTGTCTGAGTGGGTTTCCTCTGGGTGCTCCAGTTTCCTCCCACAGTCCAAAGCTATGCAGGTCAGGTGGATAGGGCATGCGAAATTGTCCATTGTGTCCAGGATGTGCAGGCTAGGTGGATTAGCCATGGGAAATACAGGATTATGGGGATAGGGCAGGGAGGTGGATCTGGGTGGGATGCTCTTTGCAGGGTCAGTGTGGACTTGATGGGCCGAATGGCCTGCTTCCACACTGTAGGGATTCTACGTTAAATTTCCACAGAGGTTCATATATGCTGCTGAATAAAGTTCAGAATGATGACTGTACACTCAAATTCCTTTGAACCGATCTCCAATAAACAATGGAGGTGTGTACTGCAAGTAGCTACTGGAGATTGAGTTTTTATTTTGAAACAATGGCAGGCTAAATATGTGTTAGGTGTTTGGCTAGTTCCCCAGTCAGTGTTGAACCGAGTAACACCTCTTTCCTTGCTGTTTTACACTTTGACTGATGCTTGGAATAACTCAATGTGAAAGTTAATCTGGATGATATAGTGCATTTGTTTTGCAAATAATTAATCAATCTGTGGGAGCATGCATCCTTTACATTAAGATATGGTTCAAAGCCAAAGGCTGTAATTCCTCCATAAACTATCTCATCTTGGCAGCAGGAGAGACACCCAATAGTCAATTTCAACATGGGACTCAGGAGACTGTTCGGAACGCCGACTTGACATCCTCTTCTTTAAAGGTGTCATTTAGGAAGCAAGAGGATGATAAAATGAGAATGAAGGCAGTGCAGAGCAAACATTAGTTAGACTGATTCTACTGTTTTATTCGTCAATGTTAAATCAGACTGCCCAAGGTCTGATAATCAATTACACAATGACCAACATCACCAACAATTTATTGAGGCTCATTCTAACCAGAACTATATCATTGCAATCACTCTAATCAGTGCAGACTAATGAACAGGCAACAATGTTATATTAACATTGCTGCTTCCAAACCAGTTCTGTCTCCAGCCCTACTCTCTCCTTTAATTCATCTCACTTCTGCCAAGTCAAAGGAGTGGCTATGGGCATGGGTCTCAGATATGCCTGCCTCTTTATGGGGTCGGTGGAATGATCCTTTCACTGTTGTGATCCCACAACTCTTTTCTTGGTACATTGACAACTGTCCTGGTGTCGTTTCATGCTCCCACCAGGATCTTGAAAGCTTTGCTCATTTTGCCTCCAATTTCCATCCCTCTATAAATTTCACATTGTCCCTTTCTGACACTTCCCTTCCTTTCCTTGACCTCTTTGTCGCCTTTTCAGGGAATAAACTGTCCACTGCCATCCAACTACAAAGCCACTGACTCCCATAGCTACCTTCACTACAGCTCGTCACACCCTGTGTCCTGTAAGGATTCCATCCCATTCTCCCAGTTCCTTTGTCTACACCTCATCTGTGTGTACGATGCCACCTTCAAAGACAGTGCTGCTGACATGACTTGCTTCGCCATGAGCATGGTTTCCCACCTACAGTGGTTGACAGGGCCCTCAACCATATCTGACCTATCACCAGTGCTTCCACCCTCACCCCTTCTCATCACTCACAACAGTGTGATTGGGTTCGCTTTGTCGTCACTTATCATTACACCAACCGCTGCATTCAAAGGATGATTCTCCACCATTTCAGACAATTCCAGCAGAGCGCCACCACCAAATACATCTTCCCCTCACTCCCCCATCTGCATTTCCCTCTGGGACACCCTAATCCATTCCACAATCACCAACGCCGTCCTTCCTCTCCACGGCACCTGCCCATGTAACCGCCTCCCTGCTCACTGTCCATAAGACCATAAGACCATAAGACATAGGAGTGGAAGTAAGGCCATTTGGCCCATCGAGTCCACTCCACCATTCAATCATGGCTGATGGGCATTTCAACTCTACTTACCCGCATTCTCCCCGTAGCCCTTAATTCCTTGTGACATCAAGAATTTATCAATCTCTGCCTTGAAGACATGTAGCATCCCGGCCTCCACTGCACTTCACGGCAATGAATTCCACAGGCCCACCACTCTCTGGCTGAAGAAATGTCTCCGCATTTCTGTTCTGAATTTATCCCCTCTAATTCTAAGGCTGTGTCCACGGGTCCTAGTCTCCTTGCCTAACGGAAACAATTTCCTAGCGTCCACCCTTTCCAAGCCATGT
>NC_057743.1:16395920-16419176 GCF_004010195.1 Chiloscyllium plagiosum | reverse complement strand
TAATCATGGACTCAACCTGCATGTTTACCTTTAGAGAATCCTCGCCTAGCACTCCCAGATCCCTTTGTACTTTGGCTTTATGAATTTTCTCACTGTTTAGAAAGTAGTCCATGCTTCTATTCTTTTTTTCCAAAGTGCAAGACCTCGCATTTGCTCGCATTGAATTCCATCAGCCATTTCCTGGACCACTCCTCCAAACTGTCTAGTTCCTTCTGCAGCCTCCCCACTTCCTCAGTACTACCTTCCTGTCCACCTAACTTCGTATCATCGGCAAACTTCGCTAGAATGCCCCCAATCCCTTCATCCAGATCATTAATATATAATGTGAACAGCTGCGGCCCCAACACTGAACCCTGCGGGACACCGCTTGTCACCGGCTGCCATTCCGAAAAAGAACCTTTTATCCCAACTCTCTGCCTTCTGTCAGACAGCTAATCCTCAATCCATACCAGCAGCTCACCTCGAACACCATTGGGCCCTCACCTTACTCAGCAGCCTCCCGTGTGGCACCTTATCAAAGGCCTTTTGGAAGTCTAGATAGACCACATCCACTGGGTTTCCCTGGTCTAACCTACTTGTCACCGCTTCAAAAAATTCCAACAGGTCTGTCAGGCACGACCTCCCCTTACTAAATCCATGTTGACTTGTTCTAATCCGACCCTGCTCTTCCAAGAATTTAGAAACCTCATCCTTAATGATGGATTCTAGAATTTTACCAACAACCAAGGTTAGGCTAATTGGCCTATAATTTTCCATCTTTTGTCTTGATCCTTTCTTGAACAAGGGGGTTACAACAGCGATCTTCCAATCATCCGGGACTTTCCCTGACTCCAGTGACTTTTGAAAGATCTCAACCAAAGCCTCCGCTATTTCCTCAGCCACCTCCCTCAAGAGTTCAAGGGCCGAAACAGGTGAAGCAGCATTTCACCTGTACCTCATGCAATCTTGTGTATTGTAATCGCTGCACCCAATGTGGCCTACCCGACATTGGAGAAACCAAATGCAGACAGGGTGACCGTTTTGTGAAACACCTCCTGTCTGTGTGCACGCAGGACCCTGATGTTCCCATAGCCAGTCATTTTAACACAGCATCCTGCTTGTATTCTCACTTGTCTGGCCTCAGCATGTTCCAATGCTCCAGTGAATCACAGGAGGAACAACATTGCATCCTCAGACTAGGCACTTTACAGCATTCTGGATATAATATTGAGTTCAACACCTTCAAATTGTGAACCATTTCTTTAGTTTCTTCCCTTTTAGCTTGTTACATCCTGTTATCATGTCCTGCCCTCTTCCACCCCAGTGGGCACTGTCTATCCTTTCAGGTCTGGCAGCTGGGCACACTATTCTCACACTCCGATCACTTAATCTGAACTATCAACATCTTTTCTCCACCAGCACCCTACACCGACTATCCCAACCCAACCAACCTCCCCAAACTTTGGCACACTTCATTTCACACTCCACACTTCTCTTCAGTTCTGATGAAGAATCATCTAGTCTCAAAACGTTAGCTTGCTCTCTCTCCATGGATGCTGCCTGACCCATTGTGATCTCCAGCATTTGTTGTTTTTATGATTCTAAACACTGTTGAGTTGAGACTCTCTAAATACCACAATCCATCTACAATTTGCTCTTACACCTTTCACACAACAAGGTGACATCACAGATGTTGAATAGATACTGAAGAATTAGGAGTCTGGCTACAAGTATAGTCAAAGGGATAGGTCTGAATGAGGTGTTTGAAGATGAGGAGAGAGATAACAAAGCAGTGTGGCTCAGGGATAGAGTTCAGGAGAACAGGACTGACCATGCTTCCTGCTTCTAGTGAAAGCAGGGAATGCACAGACATCAGAAACCAAGTTTAGACAAGGATGGATTACAGAGACAGGGTGTAGTGAGGAAGGATGAATAGAAAGGGAAAGATTTGGAGATCACCTGATGAAGGAGCGTCGCTCCGAAAGCTAGTGCTTCCAATTAAACCTGTTGGACTATAACCTGGTGTTGTGTGATTTTTAACTTAGAAAGGGAAATTTATTGTCACGTGTACTTTTACATGACAAATACAGTGAAAAGTTTTATAAGTCACCCTACTGTGGTGCCTACATCAATGGTAGAAATCATACATGATAATAAGAAAAATGTGAAATCAAGACAAAGCTCAGTTCACAGCTCCTGAGCTCAGGGAAAGCCGATTAATGAACAATGGAGTTCCCTGAAGACACAGCCAGGATGTGCCTGGAGTGAAACTTCCAGGCAGCGGTGTTCCCATGTATCTGCTGCTCTTGTACTTCTAGATGGTGCAGATCATGGTTTGGAAGTTGCTGTTTGGGGGATTATTTATTGCGGTGTATTTTATAGAAGGTACACAATGTTGCTACCAGGGCGAATCTTGATGGTGGTAACTGTGAGATTAATTAAGTCATAAGAACTGAAGATATAAGAGCTGACATAGGCCATTTGGTCAATGAGTCTGCTCCACCATGTAATGGCTGATCTGATAAGCCTGAATTCCACTTTCCTGCCTTTTCCCCATAACCCTTGATTTCCTTACTGATTCGAAATCTGCCTATCTCAGTCCTGAATCTACTTGGCACAACCTCGAGAGCCCACTGCAGTAAAGAATTCCACAGATTCACTACTCTCTGGGAGGAAAGATTCCTCCACATATCTCTCTTAAACAGGTGACTTCTCACCCTGAGATTATGCTCTTTGGTCCTAAGGTTCTCCCACAAGGAGAGACAGTGCCTACCCTGTCAAGACCCCTTGCAATCTTATCTATTTCAATAAAATTACCTTTCATTTTTCTAAACAGTATGAGTACAGGCCCAACCTACATGACTTCTCCTCAGAAGCAAATCCCTCCTTACAGGAATCGACCTAGTGAACCTTCACTGGACTGCCTTAGATAAGGGGAGCAAGAGTGTTCTTTTTTAAATTCATTCACAGAATGAGGGCATCATTGGCTAGGCCAGCATTTATTGCCCATCCCTAATTGCTCAGAGGGTAGTTAAGAGTCAACCACATTGCCATGAGTCTGATGTCACCTGCCAGGAGAAAGTGAGGGCTGCAGATGCTGGAGATCAGAGCTGAAAATGTGTTGCTGGAAAAGCGCAGCAGGTCAGGCAACATCAAAGGAGCAGGAGAGGCAGGAAAGTGGAATTCAGGCTTATCAGATCAGCCATCACATGGTGGAGCAGACTCATTGGCCAATGGCCTCTCCTGTTCCTTGGATGCTGCCTGACCTGCTGCGCTTTTCCAGCAACACATTTCCAGCTCTGATGTCACCTGCCAGACCAGGTTAGGATGGCAGTTTCCTTCCCTAAAGGATTTAGTGAGACAATTGGGATTTTTCCCCAATAAATCTGGATGAGTATATGAATCAGACGGGTTTGGAGGGATATGGGCTGGATGCTGGCAGGTGGGACTAGATTGGGTTGGGATATCTGGTCGGCATGGACGAGTTGGACTGAAGGGTCTGTTTCCATGCTACATATCTCTATGACTCTATAATTGGCAATGGATTCATTGCCATCATTAGACTTTTGAGTCCAGGCTTTTCTATTAATTAATTTCAAGTCCGACCATCTGCCTTGGCAGGATTTGAATCTGGGTCCCAATAGCATTATCTGGGTCTGTAGATGAGCAGTCCAGCAAGGTCACTACTAGGCCACTGCCTCCCCGGAAAACTGCTCACAGTATTCCAAATGTGGTCTGACCCGTGCCTGTACAGTTTCAGCAACTATCTTATTGTTACATTCCATTTCCTTTGAAGTAAAGACCAACATTTCATTTGCCTTCCCTATTACTGGTTGAATTTAGATGCTAGCTATTTATGATTTAAGTGCCCAAATCATCAATGCTGCAGATTTCTGTACTTAAACAACCATCAACTCCTTGTGGCCTTGGTAGCACAGTGGCAGTGCCTGTACTTCTGGGATAGTGGATCTGGATTTAAGTCCCATCTGCTCCAGAAGTATATCGGAACATTCTGATCAGGTTGATTAAACATATCTACAAAGAGCTGAGTGTCCTTGGAGATGCAACAGATAATGTGTTCCAATACAGCAAAGCCTTTATAGAGAGTTGAGCACTGTGGGGATTGGAGCGCATTATTTTCCCAACAACTCCATGATGAATTATCTCTGGTGGACAGTGTTTGCTATTTGTTAATCGGGTGATTTGATGTGAACACCCAAGTACACCTTGAACTGTGCAACATCCAGTTCAGCCAAATAGAAACCAAATGTAGACCCTTCAGTCCAACTCGTCCATGCCGACCAGATATCCCAACCCAATCTAGTCTCACCTGCCAGTATCCAGCCCATATCCCTCCAAACCCGTCTGATTCATATACTGATCAAAATAAACATCCAGCTTCAAGACCCGCCTGTCCCAGACATACGCCATAATATGTATGAACAGATTAACTTATAAACAGGCTGGGTTCTGTCTCTAGCAGACAGACTTTGTGACTTTGGTAATTTGGTGATGGGTTCTCTAAATAAAACAAATACTGGATTGCTCCCCATTGGTGACTGGCTTTGGACGGGGGAAAGATGAGACGGAAGAGGTGGAACTGATATTTGTGCTAAACTATGGATCTATGATAAAACTCTTGTAAATCTCTGAATACCTTTTGCTGCCCAATTCAATAGATGGGTATCTATCTATTAAACAGTAGTCACCATTGTAAAAATGTGGAGAAATGCAGTAGCCAATTTATTATTGGAAAGGTCTTACAAACAGCAAAGAAATAATCTGTTTTTAGTGATATTTGATGAAAGATGATTGACACTGGGTCACTGCTCATTGTCAAATGGGGTCTTCTGCAGCCACCCGAGATGGAATATGGAGCTTTGATTTGGTTTCTGATCTGAAGCGTGGAACCTTTGACAATGTGGCACTCCCACAGTACGGCACTGGAATGCCAGCTTTGAGTTATTTGGTCAGGTCCTGAGTGGGCATGCACTCACAGCTATCTAATGTAGAGGTAGGAGAACTACCAGAGATTGACACCGAAACAGGGATCAGCAAACAGGTGATAAGACCTTCGAACAGGATAAGAGATGCAAAATAGAGTCCTGGACAGTGTAAATTTTGTATTGTTTGAATAACATAAAGCTGACTGGATGGGAGGGTGAGGGAGCAGTTAACTGGAGCTGTGAAAGCTAAAGATAACAAGTGCAAAAATGTAAGGATGAATATAGTGTGAAGGTGAGAAGTGCAGCAGAGGTGGAAGTAAGTGAACTCAGTAATAGATGGTAAACACCAAAAGAATCACGGATGCTATAAATCAGAGACAAAATAGACATTGCTGGAAAAAGCTCAGCAGGTCTGGCAGAATCTGAAGAGAGAAATCAGAGTTAATGCTTTGGGTCCAGTGACCCTTCCTCAGAACCCATCCTGAGTTCAGAGGAAGGGTCACTTGTCCTGAAATGTTAACTCTGATTTTCTGTCCATCGATGCTGCTAGACCTGCTGAGCTTTTCCTGCAATTTCTGTTTTTGTTTCAGTAATAGATGGAATGTTTTTTCTTCACACCTTGTTCAGAGATGTTAGTCTACGCTGCTGGAGCAAGTCGGATTTCAATCCATACCTCCTAGCTCAGAGATAGGGACTCTACCACAACAGCTCCTCAGTAATAGATGGATCGTGGAGTTGAAACTCAGTTCACCTGAGAACATTGTGCACCATTCAGTTCAGCCAAAGTAGAAGCCCAATCAAGAATAATGCCACATTTCACGTTTTGCAAATTGACTATTTGTCCGACAGCATGAGCACCAAATGGTCAAGGAGAAACATAAGAACGCGGAGCAGGAGTAAGCCATCTGACCTTTTGAGCCTGCTCCACCATTCAATAATCACCAGGCTGATCTTTTTGTGGCCTCAGCTCCACTTACTAATCCTCTCACCATAACCCTTAATTCCCTTACTGTTCAAAACATTATCTTTTTTAGCTTTAAAACTATTTACTGAGGAAGCCTGAACCACTTCACTGGGCAGACAATTCCATAGATTCACAACCCTCTGAGTGAAGAAGTTCCTTCTCAATTCAGTCTTAAATCTGCTCCCTCTAATCTTGAGGCTATGCCCTCTTGTCCTAGCTTCACCTGCCAATGGAAACATCCTCTCTACTTTGATCTTACCCATTCCCTTCATAATTTTATGTTTCTTTTAATTTTATCCAATGAATATAATCTCAGTCTACTCAGTCTCTCCTCATAAGCCAACCGCTCCAACTCTGGAATCAACCTGGTGACCCTCCTCTGCACCCCCTCCAGTGCCAGTACATCCTTTCCCAATAAGGAGACCAAAACTGCACACAGTACTCCAGGTGTGGCCTCACCAGCACTGACACAGTTTCAATAAAACCTCTCTGCTTTGAAACTCAATCCCTTTAGCACTGAAGGACAAAATTCCATTTGCTTCCCCCATTACTTGTTGCACCTGCAGACCAACATTCTGTGATTCATGCACAAGGATACCCAGGTCCCTCTGCATAGCAGCGTGCTGCAATTTCTTACCATTCAAGTAATTGTCCTTTTTACTGTTACTTGTACCAAAATGGATGACTTCAAATTTATTAACATTGTACTCCATCTGCCAGACTTTTGCCCACTTACTTAAGGTACCTATGTCTTTGCAAAGTTTCACAGTCCTTTGCACACTTTGCTCTGCTACTCATCTTAGTATCATCCACAAACTTTGACACACTACACGTGGTCCCTACTCCAAATCATCTATGTAAATTGTGAATAATTGTGGTCCCAACACTGATCCCTGAAGCACACCACTAGTCACTGATTGCCAACCAGAATAGGATTCATTTATCCCCACTCTTTGCTTCCTGTTGGTCAACCAATCCTCTATCTATGCTAATACATTGCCTGTAGCACCATGCATCCTTATCTTATGCAGCAGCCTCTTGTGCGGCACCTTGTCGAAGGCCTTTTGGAAATCTAGGTACACCACATCTACTGGGTCCCCGTTGTCCACTGTGTTCGTAATATCTTCATAGAACTCCAAAAGATTAGTTAAGCATGACCTGCCCTTCATGAACCCGTGCTGTGTCTACTCAACAGGACAATTTCTATCTAGATGCCTTGCTATTTCTTCATTGATAATTCCCCACTACAGAAGTTAAGCTAACTGGTCTATAATTTCCCATCTTTTGTCTACCTCTACCACAGGAGTCACATTTGCTGTTTCCCAATCTGATGGAACTGCCTCAGAGTGCAGTGAATGTTGGAAAATTACCATAAATGCATTTACTATTTCTCCCGCCATCTCTTGTCGCACCCTGGGATATATCATCCAAGATAATAGAAGTACTCTTCTTTTTGACAAGAGCATTGAGATCTTTAAAATTCACTTGCATGGATAGATAAAGCCTTTAGTTTAATATCTTAGCCATAAAAACACCATCTCTGGCAACACAGCACTCCCTCAATACTGCACTAGTGATTCCACCCACACATATTAGCAACTTGGGTAGGGCTGCAATTCTCAACCTGAGAGAAAGAATGTTCCTCATCCAATCGCATTCAGAGTTAGCAAAATCTAATAGGAGTGGACTTTTAGATATATAAGGGATGAAATGTGCAATAAAACAAGATAATTCAGAGTCAATAGTTTGAAATTTTGTTTGGGAACGGAAGCGCCAATAGTCACACTTTCCTCAGTGTTCCCGTCCCATATTCCCTTTGTCTTTTCTGTGGTTCATGAGTCCTTAATGTTCAAACTCATCCCACTAGTTTGTAATTCCTAATACAATTGGGAATGGTGTCTCCTGCACCTCACTTTCATCTGGTGCTGGGGCTTTGGAAGTGCATTGACAACACATTGGGTTTGAGAGCCAATGCAAAGTCTGCTGAGGAGTTGGAAACATTCTCAAAGGTGAGTGTAAAATGTTTTCATATCTTCAAATGCCACTATTGTAATGCAGATGAATTTTAATGCAATGATTATTCATGGGAATCTGATCTGAAAAGATATATTGAGTCTTATGTTGATCAGAATTGTGTCATTGTTCAAATGCATAACTTTAACTTTCCAATGGAGAAAATACCATAACAGAACGTAGAACTAAAACAGTACAGCATAGGAACAGACTCTTTGGCCCACAGTGTTGTGCTGAAAATGATGTCAAATTAAACTAATCCCTTCTTCCTGCCCTTGGTCCATATTCTCCATTCCTTGTATATTTACATGCTTTTCTAAAAGTCCCATAAACATCTTACTGTATCTGCCTCCAACATCACCCCAGGCAGTGCGTTCCAGACTCCTACCACTCTCTGTCTAAACAACTTGCCCTCTTTCACCTTAAGTGCATGCCCCCCCCCCCCCACCCCACCACCCCACACACACACACACCCCAGTGTTAGACCGTTCAGCTCTGTGAAAAAGATTCAGACCATAAACCCTTCTTAGGCATCTCACAATTGTCGAGACTTCCATCAAGTCTTCCTCCAGCCTCCGCTGCTCTAGAGAAAACAACCTGAATTTTTCTAGCCACTCCTTATAGTTCAAAGTGCATTTTATGTGTATTATCCTTAAAATGTTCATGAATTTTTTTTGGTCTGATTTAATTGGACAGGTAGATTACTCTTTTTTTTCAAACATTTGCTTGTGAAAGCTCAAAGTGATCTGTGCCCGCTACACTGAAACTAATACCTGTTCTGTCAATCAAGGTTCTTGTTATGACAGCTGTCTCATTATGAATGCTTGGCTGAGTTTCAAACAAAAATAATTTTCCCTGAAGTAATGTCACAAATGAAAAATGTTATCTTGCTATTAACATAGTGCCATCTGTGGGATCTGACTTTTCACTAATTATCCATTGTGTTACAGGCATTACAATACAGACTTCACTTCAAGAAAGTACTTCATTGGCTACAAAACATGCTAGGCCATGCCCTGAGAATTCTAAACATTTATTCTTTCATAGAATGCCAGTATCACTGGCAGGGTGAGAATTTACTGCCCAACTTTAATTGCTCTTGAAATGAGAAACATTGAGTCAACCATATTGTTGTTGTCCTGGAGTAACTTGTAAGCCAGACTTGGTAATAATGGCAGATTAGCTTCCCTAAGACATGGGGCTATATAAATCAAATCTTCCATTCTTCCTTTTATCCTCCTTCTGTTTCCTTGCAAGCTCCTCTCCAAACTTTTCATCATCGTGACTTGAAAAGACATTGTTGTTCCTTCAGTGTCACTGGGTCAAAATCTGAGAGTTCACTCTCTGATGGCACTGTAGGTCTACCTACAGCATATGGATTACCACAGTTAAGAAGGCAACTGATCACCACCTTCTCAAGGGCAATTAGGGACGAGTAATAAATGCTGGCCCAGCTACTCACACTCACGTACTATAAGCATTTTGAGAAAATGTGAAACAAGTCTTGTTATTCTCTTTCAAGTAAAACACAGTCTTAGAAAAGAATGGCCCAATATACTGATCCAATGGGAATGCCACCCAATTGGCAGTGAAATGGGTAACCATACTAAAGAGTATAACTAAGCAGCAATGCTAATCTTCCAAACTGTGCTTTCTACTGGAATCAATGGTTATCCCTGTTCACTCAGACATGTTTAATGTTTATTATTTGTTTACCACCATTTACAGTATACATCCTACAGAAGGTCTTTTGTTCCACCACTGGAACTGTCCCCATGCATAACAAAATGGAAGATCATCAACCCTGGGTTCTGTTGACTTACACATGACATTGAGGAAGACATGACCATATGCTTCCAGAAACTTCTTACGGTTTGTCCTGTCATAGATTCCAACATGGCATTCGAAAGGCCCATTATCCAAAATACGGACTTCTGGAATTCTGTTATTTGTAAGGAAGAAAGAAAAAGAGGAACATTAGATATATTTCACCAAAGAATACTTCAATTCAGCTCCGATTTAGTAGCAATATACAAATTCTCTGAACCGCTGTCTGAGCAGAGAAGACCATTCTTCAGGGGAATGTAGATTGAATTTGGACGATGGCACATGTACTAAAATTGTTTTACAAGATGCATTTGTGCATCACAGAATGGAATCCCTATAGGGAGGAAGCAGGCCATTCAGCCCATCAAATCCACACTAACCCTCCAATGAGCATCTCACACAAGCCCACCCTGTCTACCCTATCCTTGTATTTCCCACATCTAATCTACCTAGCTGTGCATTCCTGGCCGTTATGGGCCATTTCCCATGGCCAATCCACCTAACCTGCACAGCTTTGGACTGTGGGAGGAAACCCATGCAGACACAGGGGGAATGTGTAAACTCCACATAGACAGTGGCTCGAGGGTAGAATTGTGTCCAAGTCCCTGATGCTGCGAGGCAGCAGTGCTAGCCACTAAGCCACCGTGCCACCCCATGGACAAAGCTGAGTGTGAAATTATCCCTTATATATACTTTGGCTCTAACTGTGTGGAATTCATGGCTTTTCATAGTCTGTACCATCGAAAGAGGGGATATACAGATACGGAATAAAAAAGATGCCTTTGTACTGAAGTCACTAGAACATGTGCAGTCCACTTGTTTTACTGGTTTTCAATGAATTTTGTTGATCAACAAAATGTTGGGAAAATAAAGCATTTTGAATGTAGGTTTGCTTGCTGGGCTGGAAGGTTCATTTTCAGACATTTCATCACCATACTAGGTGACATCTTCAGTCAACCTCCGGATGAAGCACTGGTGGTATAGCCCACTTTCTATTTATGTGTTTGGGTTTCCTTGGGTTGGTGATGTCATTTCCTGTGGTGACATCATTTCCTATGGTGATGTCTTGTTCTTTTTCTCACGGAGTGGTAAATGGAATCCAGGTCAATGTGTTTGTTGATAGAGTTCTAGTTGGAATGCCATGCTTCTAGGAATTCTCATGGGTGTCTCTGTTTGGCTTGTCCTAGGATGGATGTGTTGGCCCAGTCGAAGTGGTGTCCTTCCCCGTCTGTATGTAATGATACTAGTGAGAGTGGGTCATGTCTTTTTGTGGCTAGTTGATATTCATGTATCCTGGTGGCTAGTTTTTTGCCTGTTTATCCAATATAGTCTTTGTTATAATTCTTGCAGCGTATTTTGGAAATGACATTAGTTTTGCTTGTTGGGTCTTTCAAATGCATTAGCTGCTTTTTTGGTGTATTGGTGGGTTTCTGGGCTACCATGATGCCAAGGGTTCTGAGTAGGCTGGTAGTCATTTCCGGGATGGCTTTGATGTAAGGGAGAGTGGCTAAGGTTTCTTTCAAGTTTCTCGACTGGGACAACACATTCATCCTAGGGCAAGCCAAACAGAGACATGCACGAGAATTCCTAGAAGCATGGCATTCCAACTGAAACTCTACCAACAAACACATTGACTTGGATCCCATTTACCACCCCCTGAGAAAAAGAACAGGAAATGACACCACCATAGGAAATGATATCACTATCTCAAGGAAACCCAAACACATAAATAGAAAGTGGGCTATACCACCCGTGCTCCGTCCGGAGGCTCACTGAAGACGTTACCTAATATGGTGATGAAATGTCTGAAAATGAACCTTCCAGCTCAGCAGCCAAGTTTCTGGTATTGAGACTGGCTGTAATGCAATGAGGGGTACGTCGGGTTCCAAGAGATCAATTGTGTTAGGGGATTCGGTAGTCCGAGGTACCGACAGACATTTCTGTGGCCAGCAGCGAAAAATCAGAATGATGTGTTGCTTCCCTGATGCCAGGATCAAGGATGTCTCAAAGAGGGTGCAGAATGTTCTCACAGGGGAGAGGGGCCAGCAGGAGGTCATTGTCAACATTGGAACTAATGACATTGAAAGGGAAAAGGTTGAGACTCTGAAGGGAGATTACAGGGAGTTAGGCAGAAATTTAAAAAGGTCCTCAAGTGTAGTAATATCTGATTACTCCCGGTGCAACAAGCTAGAGAGGGCAGGAATAGGAAGATAGAGCAGATGAATGCATGGCTGAGGAGCTGGTGTATGGGAGAAGGATTCACATTTTTGGATCATTGGAATCTCTTTTGGGGTAGAAGTGACCTGTGCAAGCAGGATGGATTGGAAGGGGACTAATATACTGGCAGGGGAATTTGCTAGAACTGCTTGGGAGGATTTAAACTAGTAAGGTGGGGGGGTTGGGACTCAGGGAGATAATGAGGAAAGAGATCAATCTGAGACTGGTACAGCTGAGAACAGAAGTGAGTCAAACAGTCAGGGCAGGCAGGGACAAGGTAGGACTAATAAATTAAACTGCATTTATTTCAGTGCAAGGGGCCTAACAGGGAAGGCAGATGTACTCAGGGCATGGTTAGGAACATGGACTGGGATATCATAGCAATTACAGAAACATGGCTCAGGGATGGGCAGGACTGGTAGCTTAATGTTCCAGGACACAAATGCTACAGGAAGGATAGAAAGGGAGGCAAGAGAGGAGGGGAGTGGCATTTTGGATAAGGGATAGCATTACAGCTGTGCTGAGGGAGGATATTCCCAGAAATACATCCAGGGAAGTTATTTAAGTGGAACAGAGAAATAAGAAAGGCCAATTTTGAGGGTATTAGGCAAGAACTTTCAAAAGCTGATTGGAGGCAGATGTTCACAGGTAAAGGGACGGCTGGAAAATGGGAAGCTTTCAGAAATGAGATAACAAGAATCCAGAGAAAGTATATTCCTGTTAGGGTGAAAGGAAAGGCTGGTAGGTATAGGGAATGGTGGATGACTAAAGAAATTGAGGGTTTGGTTAACAAAAAGAAGGAAGCATATGTCAGGTATAGACAGGATAGATCGAGTGAATCCTTAGAAAAGTATACTCCAACTTCCTTTATACTCAAGAGGGAAATTAGAAGAGCAAAAAGGGGACATGGGATAGCTTTGGCAAATAGAATTAAGGAGAATCCAAAGAGTTTTTACAAATACATTAAGGACAAAAGGGTTACTAGGGAGAGAATAGAGCTCCTCAAAGATCAGTAAGGTGGCCTTTGTGTGGAGCTGCAGAAAATGAGGGAGATACTAAATGAGTATTTTGCATCAGTATTCACTGTGGAAAAGAATATGGAAGACATAGATTGTAGGGAAATAGGTGGTGACATCTTGCAAAATGTCCATATTACAGAGGAGGAAGTGCTGGATGTCTTGAAATGGGTAAAGGTAGATAAATCCCCAGGACCTGATCAGGTGTACCCGAGAACTCTGTGGGAAGGTAGAGAAGTGATTGCTTGGCCTCTTGTTGAGATATTTGTATCATCGATAGTCACAGGTGAGGTGCCGGAAGACTGGAGGTTGGCAAACGTGGTGCCACTGTTTAAGAAGGGTGGTAAGGACAACCCAGGGAACCAGTGAGCCTGACGTTGGTGGTGGGCAAGTTGTCGGAGGGAATCCTGAGGGACAGGATGTACATGTATTTGGAAAGGCAAGGACTGATTAGGGATAATCAACATGGTTTTGTGTGTGGGAAATGATGTCTCACAAACTTGATTGAGTTTTTTAAGGAAGTAACAAAGAGGATTGACGAGGGCAGAGCGGTAGATGTGATCTATATGGACTTCAATAAGGCGTTTGACAAGGTTCCCCATGGGAGATTGATTAGCACGGTTAGATCTCACGGAATACAGGGAGAACTAGCCATATGGATATAGAACTGGCACAAAGGTAAAAGACAGAGGGTGGTGGTGGAAGGTTGTTTTTCAGACTGGAGGCCTGTGACCAGTAGAGTGCCACAAGGATCAGTGCTGGGTCCTCTACTTTTTGTCATTTACATAAAAGAGGTATAGTTAGTAAATTTGCAGATGACACCAAAATTGAAGGTGTAGTGGACAGCGAAGAGGGTTACCTCAGGATCTTGACCAGATGGGCCAATGGGCTGAGAAGTAGCAGATGGAGTTTAATTCAGATAAATGCCAGGAGGTGCATTTTGGGAAAGCAAATCTCAGCAGGACTTATACACTTAATGGTAAGGTCCTAAGGAGTGTTGCTGAACAAAGAGACCTTGGAGTGCAGGTTCATAGCTCCTTGAAAGTGGAGTCGCAGGTAGATTGGATAGTGAAGAAGCCGTTTGGTATGCTTTCCTTTATTGGTCAGAGTATTGAGTACAGGAGTTGGGCTGTACAGAACATTGGTTAGTGCATTGTTGGAATATTGCGTGCAATTCTGGTCTCCTTCCTATCGGAAAGATGTTGTGAAATGTGAAAAGGTTCAGAAAAGCTTTTCAAGGATGTTGGCAGGGTTGGAGGATTTGAGCTATAGGGAGAGACTGAACAGGATGGGACTGTTTTCCCTGGAGTGTCGGAGGCTGAGGGGTGACGTTATAGAGGTTTACAAAATTATGAGGGGCATGGATAGGGTAAATAGACAAAGTCTTTTCCCTGGGGTTGAGGAGTCCAGAACTAGAGGGTGTAAGTTTAGGGTGAGAGGGGAAAAGATACAAAAGAGACCTACGGGGCAACTTTTTCACACAGAGGGTGGTACGTGTATGGAATGAACTGCCAGAAGAAGTGGTGGAGGCTGGTACAATTGCAACATTTAAGAGGCATTTGGATGGGTATTTGAATAGGAAGGGTTTGGAGGGATATGGGCCAGGTGCTGGCAGGTGGGACTAGATTGGGTTGGGATAACTGGTCGGCATGGACGGGTTAGACCCAAGGGTCTGTTTCCATGCTGTACATCTCTATGACTCTATGGCTACTCTTTGGAGGGTCAGTGTGGACTTGTTGGTCCGAAGGGCCTGTTTCCATACTGTAGGGAATCTAATCCAATCTAATCTCACTGCTCCCTTCATGAGGTGACTCGTGGGTCATGATCTTTTGGTATAAATTCTGTGCCTTATGATCCTGCCCACTAACTACCTGATGAAGGAAGTGCTCCGAAAGCTAGTACTTCCAAATAAACCTGTTGGACAATAACTTGGTATTAAATGGACAGAAATTGTGAAAGCTGTGTTCCCAACAGGGAGACTCACTCTATGACTAGATGAAGCAGACGAGCAAAAGCAAACATTGAGGTGCTCAATTTGAAGCCTACGGATTTTTTAGTCATTAATATGAATACTAGGCAAACTGAGAAGAACTCTTCACCCAACTCTGAACTGCCAGCCTGTTTATCAACTTCAGAACTAGGCTCAGATGAAGTTTATCATTAGGTCGACTTGTTTATTTGAAAAACACCTGCACAGACACATCCTTCTGCCGACGCAGTTCAGAGAATCAATGACAATTGTAATAATAGCAAGGCAGGGAGAGAGCACGTAAGACTGGGAGGGGGAGTAACAGGCAGGAGAAGGATCGCCCACATAAGAGGAAGCTTTTCTTATTGCGTCGTCTGCAGGATTGCAAGGATCCACAGAAGTAGTAAATGATTTTGCTAGATATGAGAGTTTAAATGGGCCCGTGGTTTGTAAGAGCTAAAATCAAACTTGTTGAAAGGAAAGGAGAGGGTTTGGATGCAGAGGAAAACTAAAAGCTCCAGGAGGTAGCACTGGTGACAGGCGACATGTGGAAATTCTGACTGAAAGGGAGGCAAAGGTTGTTCTGAGTGAAGGAGGATTGCAATTGACCCCTAACAGGCTAGAGCTGGGAATTGTTGTTCAGAGCTGCCAGGCATGAAGGAAGTGACCTTGAATGATTGAAAGAATCAAGTGGTCTAAAGCAGTCCAGAGAATGGCTAGAAAAAAATGTTAGCTTCCTCTTTGGGTGAAATAATAGACATAGGGCAAGAATAGAATGGCGGTTCGGAGAGAACGCTTTGGCCAGGGAACAGTGGGACATATCAAGGAGTGAAATCTGTGCTCACACAAACATACCTAAATATCAATCAGGACCATTTGAGTTAGTAATGACAAAGAGAAAGTATTTCTGATTAAAAAGAGCAGGCTTTTGTTTATAGAACATTTCTCCATGCAACAGCTTTAACACTTGTTGTGAAATATTAATCACTAGCAAAACATGCCTTTCCCCATCCCAGCTACCTCTGAAGTAGGCTGGCACACTTGCTCATGCTTCTGTATTTGTACTACAACACCCAAATGGGCACTGCGCATGTTTGTCTGCGGACCAAAGCCATGGCTGCTGGGAGGCTATTCAACCTTGAGGGCAAATTGCAACCAAACCTGTTCCTGTCCTCACTCGAGGTACTCACACCTTTCAGTATAATTGGATAGCGAGCAGGAGCTAGGATGGTCTGATTCTAGGCTCTTCTGATTAAAAACCTAAGAGTGCTGGAATCAACATCTGCAGCTTCTGTATTGCCACCCTGGCTGAGTTTGACTTTAGCTCAAGAAAGGTTCCTGCTTGGTAAGATTCAGTTACACCCTGGACAGTATTTCGCCCAGTCGAGTTATCAGAATGTCAACTGGAAAATGCTTAAAGTTCCAGATTTCACCCTGACCTTTTGTCAGTGGAACAGATTTAAATGGATTTGATCAGCAACATGATTAAGAGGATGTTGAAACAGTTGGAATAAATAGTTCATGTTTAACGCTCAGTCTATTCTCAGGGGAACTCCAGTTGTCATGTTCGTGAAAACCAGCTTAGCTGCGGTCCATCACTGAGAGGCAACACAGTTTACTTCAGTAACCATGATTTGGAGATGCTGGTGTTGGACTGGGGTGTACAAAGTTAAAAATCACACAACACCAGGTTATAGTCCAACAGGTTTAATTGGAAGCACTAGCTTTCGGAGCGACGCTCCTTCATCAGGTGTCCTCCACAGATTGTGTCCTCCACAACCACCTGATGAAGGAGCGGTGCTCCGAAAGCTAGTGTGCTTCCAATTAAACCTGTTGGACTATAACCTGGTGTTGTGTGATTTTTTAACTTTGTACCTCAGTAACGGTGTTGTGCAGCTCTAACCAGGAATCACTAACACTGGGCATTACTGGAAAAGGGTTTTGTTTGTAGCACTAAATGGGGGTGCAATTCGGGTGGATCACTGTGATGAGTGAGCAGATCCCAGCTCAACTGGGTTGGAGGGTGGGGGAGGAATGCAACTAAAAATGATTGCAAACTTGTGTAAATTGCTCCCTGCCGAGAAATGAATGTCACTGTGTGAGTGCAGCCTCGGGTGTGGCTGGCTTCAGACAAATGCTCAAAGTCACCCACCCAATGTACTGCACTTCAGTCAGCAACCGGGAGATATTATGCAAGGGAAACTCAAAGAAAGAAATGAATTAAAGTTCTTTTTTTATTACCAACATCATGCATAATATGCTTTCATTTATATTTGAGCTTTGTGTGCCATGTTGCAAATTTGAAATCCAACCCAATGTAGAAAGCTTATTTATTCAGAAGTCTCATTCCCTGCAGCGTTTTTGAAAGATTAATACAATATTTTCAGAGTCAGTCAATACATTTTGGTGCATATTATCATCAAGCCAGTGATCAAATGGAAACCTTTCCTACTCTGGGAGGTGAATTGTCAACATCTCAGTAATGTTAACTCAGGTTTGAGGCAGGCTAAAGTTGCCTCCACACTCGACTAATACTGTATCTTAATTTCAGCCTGTGATGGACACCAAGTGAGAAATGAGTCAACACAATCGATGGATAGGCACTTAAGGGAAATAACCTTGCAAGGCTGAAAGGATAAAGTGAGGAACTGGGCTCACTGGATTGCTTCACAGAGAGCCTGCATGAATGTTATGGGCAGAATGGCCTCTTTTGTGATGTAATGACTCCATGGCTCTATGTTAAGAAAATTGCCATAGATGGGGCAGTACGGTGGCTCAGTGATTAACTCTGCTGCCTCACAGTGCCAGGGACACGGGTTCAATTCCATCCTCAAGCGGCTGTCAGTGTGGAGTTTGCACATTCACTCTATGTCTGCGTGGGTTTACTTTGGGTGCTCCGGTTTCCTCCCACAGTCCAAAGATGTGCGGGTTAGGTGGATTGGCCATGGGAAATTGTCCCCTAGTGTAGGGGCTGTGTCTGGATGGGATGCTCTTCGGAGGGTCAGCGTGGACCCGATTGATCGAATAGCCTGCTTCCACAGTGCAGGGATTCTATGATTCACTGAAGTTATCATCGCCACAGCTGAATTCAAACGTGTTTTGGATCCATATATTTCTCGTGGTTTAAGGACAGTGATCTTCTGGATTCAACCCTTCTCTCTATGCCAATTCCCTGGCAGCCAGTTACCACACCCCAGCTAACCATGATTAGTGTGTGAATTCTGGTGGTTAGTGTGGCAGGTTATTTACCATCAATCATCAGTTTCACCCAACACTGTGGTACTGGTGCTGTAATTGGACTCATCCTTTTAAAGTTTTGTGGGAAACACAATAGCCAGTTTGTAGACAGCTAACCCCCCCACCCCCATCTGAACAGCAATGTATAATAATCAGACAATCTGTATTAATGGTGTCAGTTAGGGGATAGTTATTGACTGAGGCATCAGGGACAATGTCCCAGCTTTCTTTTGCAACAGTGCCATAGAATCTTATGCCCACCAGATGGCAAGGGTTGGGGGTGGGGGGGAATGCAGCACAGTGGTTCAGTGGTTAGCACTGCTGCTTCACAGCGCCAGGGACCCGGGTTCAATTCCCACCTCAGGCGACCGTCTGTGTAGATTTGCATGTTCTCCCCGTGTCTGCGCGGGTTTCCTCCCACAATCCAAAGATGTGCAGGTCAGGTGAATTGGCCATGATAAATTGCCAATAGTGTTAGGTGCAAGGGTAAATATAGTGTAGGGGAATGGGTCTGGGTGGATAACTCTTCGGAAGGTTGGTGTGGACTTGTTGGGCCGAAGGGCCTGTTTCCATACTGTAGGAATCTAATCTAATCTATACAAGGCCTTAATTGAAAGAAGGCAGCTCTGACAGTGCAATGCTCCTTCAGTACAACACAACACCGTCAATCCATATTGCAATCATCAAGTCTGCTGCTGAACAACATTGAAATTCACTGAAGAACACCAGGCAGATGAGTTACCAAAGTCAGCCTATGTCTGTATACCTACACCTAAATGCCAAGTTGTTGCATTTTGGAAAAGGAGCAGGAGTACAAGATAAGGGAGCTACAGAAGAGTACCCCAACAGAGAGGAGGAATGGGGAGCAAAATTAGATGTAGCTCATCACATAATGGTGATTGAAGCTGGGGTCACTCGGCACATCTTCACACTGAACGCTTAATATTTTTGAGGTCAGTTGCAAATGTGTTTGAGAACAGAAGAAACAGACAGCATTGGGAATTGTCCCCATCGAGCATCGTGGGTAGTTAGTCGTTCGTAAAGGCTGAAGTTCAATTCTCATCCTCAAATTATTAAATTGAATAAAAATTATTTCTGAGGCTTACAAGGAATAATTTCAAATACTCGGGTGGCATGGTCGGTCAGTGGTTAGCACTGCTGTCTCACAGCACCAGGGGCCTGGGTTCAATTCCACTCTCGGGCGTCTGCCTGTGTAGAGTTTGCACACTCTCCCCATGTTCTGCGTGGGTTTCCTCTGAGTGCTCTGGTTTCCTCTCACAGTCCAAAGGTGTGCAAGTCAGGTGAATTGGCCTAAGGAAATGGCCCGTGGTGTCCAGGTATGTGTAAGCTAAGTGGGTTAGCCATGGGAAATGCAGGGTTACAGGGACAAGGTAAAGGGGGTGGACCTGGGTGGCATGCTCTTCGATATGCCAAAAGGTCTGGTTCTACACTGGAGGGATTCTATGATTGCATATTGGCAGTGCATCCTGCTTTGGGAAAGTCTGTTTCAGCATGGTCAAAGGCAGGGTAAAACTTTAGAGACCTGATAAGTTCACATAGTCAAAAACCACATCATTCCTCGCACTATTCTGATTAAAGACACTCTGTGGGTTAAACCAAATTTGGGTGTTATTCTGCTGAGGGAAGGGAAAACTGACACGTGAAAGAACAAAGTAGTGGCTTGGAATTGTCAGGGAGAATGAATAGAGGAAAATAAATCACGTGGACAAAAATGTTTGAAATGTTTGCCATATTTCAGTTTTTAAAGCATTGTGTCAGCCCTGCTATTTAGGCCATTTTATCACTGTAATATTAGTATTTGTTTCAGTGCTACTTTTAGTTGAAACCTGTTTAGAAAGCAGCTTGCCCAGGGAGATGGTAATTTCCCTGGACCTGTCAGCAGCTTGATATATGATATATATCATATTTAGAGATGGAGCTGTTACAGAGTATTGGTTGCTGATCTCAGCACTCAGTGCACGGTGCGAAGGGGCGAAAATGTGAAAGCAATATTCAAATAGATCTCTCTGGCACTGTTCCTTACAGCTACATAGAAACCGGAGGCAACAGGTTTGTCAGCTCTTAGCAACACCAGTCTGGAGCCAGCCATGAGTCACCAGCTCAACATGGAAGTGCTGCTTTTGCCTTTACTTCCTGCTCATGATGAGAGGTTGGCTTTCAAGATAGTCCTTCCTTCTAGAGGCAGGGCTAACATGGGTTGGGCACTGCACTACCAATAAGCATGTCTTCATTATCATTCAGCACTGTCTATTTTTCACTAAAACTAATGGCATTCTCAAAAGTATATCTGATTTTTGGAAATAGTCAATTTCTCAAAAGTAATTGGGCTCAAAATAACAATAACACTGACAGGAGCCACTTAAGATGTTTCCTTTATTGATACATGCAGACATTGAATCTGAATGTAGTCTTCAATTACCTTGTATTTGATTTAGGAAACATGGTTAGTAACTTTGGGTGACACCAAAATTGGTCATATTGTGGACAGTGAAGAGATTACAAAGTGATCCTAATAAATTGGGCCAATGGTCCAAGGAATGGTAGATAGAGTTTAATTTGGATAAATACAAGGTGCCGTAGTTTGGTAAAATGAACAAAGACAGGACTTACACAGTTAATGGTAGGGGAGTGTTGTCGAACAGAGAGACCTAGGGGTCCAGGTATGTAGCTCTTTGAAAGTTGTGTCACAGGTAGACAGGGTGGTTAAGAAGGTTTTTGGCACCCTTGTCTTCATTGCTGGAGCACATGAGGTTGAGTGGTGACCTTATACAGGTTTGTAAAACCATGAGGGGCATTAATAAGGTGAATATCATCGATCCTTTCCCGACAGTAGGGAGTTCAAACCTAGTGGGCATATTTTTAAGGTGAGAGGAGTAAGATTTAAAAGGGGTCTGAGGGGCAATTTGTTTCACACAGAGGGTAGTTCATATGTTGATTGAACCTCCAGAGGAAGTGTTAGATGCAGATACAGTCACAACATTTAAAAGATATTTGGACAGGTACATGGATAGGAGAGTTTAGAGGGATCTGAGGCTGTATGCAGGCAAATCGGACTAGTTTAGTTTAGAAAACTTGGTCAGTGTGGATGAGTTGGACTGAAGGGTCTGTTCCCATGCTGTATGACTCTATGATGGTCATTGTGTTTGATTGGTTAAGTCTGGATGTGGACTCACAGGAAAACAAACAAATTGTCAAAAGAGCTGGAAACTGCAGTTAGTGGGACGGAGTTGACATTTTGGCGTACTGTGAGTGACATCTGTTGCACAGATGAAACTGCTGTCATCTCTGTTTAGATCTGGGATACAAAATGTGCAACACTGAATATATCAGGGTGAGGAAATCTTTAGCAAACAGAAGTGAGATACCCTTTACTCAACACATATGCAGAAACAGATCACCACACAAGTTGCACAATATCACATGAAAATGAATGGCCAAATTTTACCTGGAGAAGGGTACAAACCAATGAGAGGATTGATCAGTTACTTTCCCCAACGTGTGTTGTGTGCATGCATGCACAAGTTGGATCTCAGAGATTTACAGGGTATAGTAGGCCAGATGGAAGTGTGTGTGTGTGCTGGATGTGCACAGGGGTCAACAGTACCAGGTGTGATGGAATTGTTAGCTTTTGCCCTGTGCAGAATAATTGTAAAGGAGCCAACATTGAGGAACATGTGAGCTGCACAATATCAGGCAGCTGGAAATTATTAGCTTTTTACCATGGATACAATGAAAGCTAATTTTAGCAAGGTCTAAAAGCCATTTTAAACACCAACTGCCTGCTGTAAACAGTGTCACAGACAGTGCTGTATTACTCAACATTAATCCACATGAGACTGATAACAGTTCTCTATAAATGCCTCATCATAATTGCATATAAAATAATGGAGGCTTGTGAGTTATTGCGCAGTTGGAATCTAATCAGTGTTCAGGAGAGATCCTATATCCTGGGAATGATCTATAACCATGATCCAAGCAACACAATTAGATGATATCCTTCCAATCATGACCTATAATGTCCTACTATCTATAATGGTTTTACTGTTATTATATCAGTTGGTTTATTTGCATTTTGCTCAATGCTTCGAGCTGGGAGAAACCATTGTTGAGAGAAGGGAACATAACAGTGGAAGTGAGAGCCCAATGTGGATTTGGGCACTGACAGTGTGGGATTGAGACATTCAGCATGGGATCCGACCTGTCAGTGCGGGATTGGGACTGTAAATCTGGGATTGGACCTTTCAGTGTGGGTCAGGAGTGTCTGTGTGGGATTGGGAACGTCAGTGTTAGAGTGGGAGTGTCAGTGTTTGATTGGGAGCGTCAGTGTGGGATTGGGAGTGTTAGTGAGGGATTGGGAATGTCTGTGTCACATTGAGAGCATCATTTTAGGATTGGGAGCATTGGTGTGGGATTGGGAGCGTCAATGAGGGATTGGGAGAGGCAGTATGGGATCGGGAGTGTTAGTGTGAGATTGGGAGTGTCTGTGTGGGATTGGGAATGCCAGTGTTTGATTGGGAGCGTCGATGTGGGATTGGGAGTGTCTGTGTGGGATTGGGAATGTCAGTGGGGGATTGGGAGTGTCAATGGGGGATTAGGAGCATCATTGTAAGATTGGGAGTACCAGTGTGGGATTGGGAGTGTCTGTTGGATTGGGAATATCAGTGTTGGATCGTGAGAGTCAGTGTGAGATTGGGAGTGTCAGTGTTTGATTGGGAGCATCAGTGTGAGATTGGGAGTGTCAGTCTGGGATTGGGAGTGTCTGTGTTGGATTGGGAGTGTCACTGTGTGATTAGAAGCATCAGTGTGGGATTGGGAGTGTTAGTGTGGGATTGGGAGAGTTTGTATTGGATTGGGAGTATCGGTGTGGGAGTGGGACAGTTTGTGTTGGGGTGTAGGTTTGCTTGCTGAGCTGTAGGTTTGATATCCAGACGTTTCATGACCTGGCTAGGTAACATCATCAGTGGCGACCTCCAAGTGAAGCGAAGCTGTTGTCTCCTGCTTTCTATTTATATCTTTCTCCTGGATGGGGTTCCTGGGGTTTGTGGTAATGTCATTTCCTGTTCGTTT
>NC_057743.1:16364039-16395676 GCF_004010195.1 Chiloscyllium plagiosum | reverse complement strand
TGGGAGTATCAGTATGGGAGTGGGAGTGTCTATGTTGGACTGGGAATGTCAGTGTGGGATTGGGCGAGTCATTGTTTGATTGGAAGCGTCAGGTGTGGATTTGGGAGTGTCAGTGTGGGGTTGAGAGTACCTGTGTTGGATTGGGAATATCAGTGGGGTGTTGGGTGCTTCTGTATGGGATTGGGCGCATCTGTGTTGGATTAGGAGAATCAGTGTGGGATAGGGACTGCCAGTGTTGGATTGGGAGTGTCAGTGTGGGATTGGGAAGGTTTGTGTTGAATTGAGAGTGTCTGCATTGCATTGGGAGCGTTGGTGTGGGATTGGGACTGTCGGTATGGGATTGGGAGTGTCAGTGTGGGATTGGGAATGTTTGTATTGATTTGGGAGTGTCGGCATTGGATTGGGAGTGTCGGTGTGGGATTGGGACTGTCAGTGTGGGATTGGGAGTGTCTGTGTTGGATTGGGAGTGTCAGTATGAGATTGGGAATGTTTGTGTTGATTTGGGAGTGTCTGCATTGGATTGGGATCATCAGTGTGAGATTGGGAGCATCATTGTAGGATTGGGAGTATCAGTATGGTATTGTGAGCACCAGTGTTAGATTGGGAGCATCAGTGTGGGATTGGGAGCGTCAGTGTTGAATTGGGAGTATCAGTGTGAGATTAGGAGAGTCAGTGTTTGACTGGGAGTGTCAGTGTGGGATTGGGAATGTCTGTGTTGAATTGGGAGTGTCAATGTGGGATTGGGACTATCAGTGCAGGATTGGGAACATCAGTGTGGGATTGGGAGTGTCACTGTTTGGTTAGAAGCATCAGTGTAGGATTGGGAGAATCTGCCTTGGAGTAGGAATGTCAGTGTGGGATTGGGAGTCTCCCCTTTTGTTTAGGAGCGTCAGTGTGGGATTGGGAGAGTCTGCATTGGATTGGGAGCATCAGTGTGGGATTGGGAGCATCTACCTTGGAGTAGGAATGTCAGTGTGGGATTGGGAGTGTTACTGTTTGATTGGGAGTGTCAGTGTGGGATTGGGAGTGTCAATGGGAAATTGGGAGTGTCCGTGTGGGATTTGGTGTGTCAGTGTGAGATTGGGAGCATCAGTGTCAGATTCAGAGTGTCTGTGTTGGGCTTTATAAAGTGCTGCTGAGGATTGGGAAGAGTGGAGTAGGAACAGAGTTAGCCACAGAGCTGAACTGCATTGCATGTGACTGTGGAAACACTGAGTAAACGTGTACCTTCCAGTGAATGCTGTGCAATGTAATAAAATGTTCAATTGCTTCTTGTGATAATGGCACCTAATTATACTGATGCATTTTTAATTAGTGACTTCGCTAAAGGCTGTGTACGTGTTCCCAGTGGAGGAACTGCATTCAGTGTGGATTGTTTTACATAACAAGTGAACACAACAGCGGTCAGCTTGTCTCTAATGTTTTGCTTTCATTCTTTTCCCTTGTTTATATTGCAGTTTCTGTGCCAACCTCTGTGCAATTCTGAATGGTGCTCCTCGCTTCCAGTGATGTCCAGTTAAAGACACTCTTACACTAACTCCTTTAATGAAGGCTTCAGATTGATTTTCTTGAATTGGGTTTCCCGCTGGTTGTAGAATGGTCCATTGATGCATTGGGTTTATTGCCAATGCTCTGCACACTGTGGGTAGTGTTGATGGCTGCAGCAATTCCGCCTGGTTTGTTGCTTGACTGAAGACTCACTCCCTATTTGTACTTTCCAGCACTTACCACACCCAAACCTCTACTCCCATGTTCCAGCTCAATTCAGCAAATGACACCTCCTTCCTTCTTCACCCACCTCACCCTATTCTAACCCTCTCACCTCTCCTTTGAAATCTTCACTCTTTGCCATCCTGATTGCAAGTTTCTCACCAAGCTATTCCTCAGCCTGTACACTAGGTGGCTCCTCTTCCTATAAGCTTCATCTCAACTATGCGTGGCACGGTGGCTCAGTGGTTAGCACTGCTGTCTCACAGCACCAGGGTCCTGGGTTTGATTCCTCCCTGTCTGTGTGGAGTTTGCACATTCCACGTGAGTTTCTTCTGGGTGCTCTGGCTTCCTCCCACAATCCAAAGATGAGCAGGTCAGGTGAACTGGCCATGCTAAATTGCCCACAGTGTTAGGTGCCCTAGTCAGGGGTAAATATAGGGTAGGGGAAATGGGTTTGGGTGGGTTTCTCTTCAGAGGGGTAGTGTGGACTTGTTGGGCCGAAGGGCCTGTTTCCACACTGCAGAGAATCTAATCTCTAATCACCTTTCCCTTCTCTTCCCAGAAATTCTATGCACCAATATTCCTTGTCAACCTATGCTTCTCTCTTGTCGTCAAATCGATTACTGTCATTACTGCATATCATAGATATCATAGCCACGAACTACCAATGGACAGACTTGTAATGTGTGTTTTTAAGAAAGGGAGATACAGTCAAAAGATGACGATGGACTCAGTGGCTATCTGGATAGGAATCCTGGATTGTCACATCTATGCAGAGTCAAAACAGGAAGCTGCAGTGAGGGATTGGGCATGGGGCTAGGGTAGGATGAGGGAGCTTGGTTGGCCAGGCTGGGAGGGGATAGGTTAAACGAAGCTTTTAACCTGTTGTCTCCAAAGAGTAAAGCCGACCCCTCAAAAAGTAATTTCCTCCTTGCATGGTATGACCCTGAACAGTCAGAACTGCCAGGCTTCCAACTTGATTTCCTCTTGTCTGGGCCAGAATAATTGCAGAGTCATCCAAACTGGTCATTAATTGGTTACTTTATGGAAAGTGGCCATTTAAAGGTAATGGATCCAATGTAGGATATGTCATTCGATGCTTTCACTGCCTCCCCCTCTGGGGGTTGGGACGGAGGTGTTGGGATGTGATGGGCAGAGAATGTACTGCATTTTACAAGCTTCCAGTCCCACCTTCAAACACATCTGTGAGGGAGAGTAAAATTCTGCCCTGTAGTCTTCTTTGTGATTAAATTGGGATCCGTTCACTTGTCTCTGCCCAATTACTCTCCAGTCCCCTTACCCAACAAGCCAAATGGCCATCCCTAACATCATGGGTTTAGTCTCTCGTTCATTGATTCTGGCCAGAGTGCTTCTGAAGATCCCATAATGCATCCTGTTGCTGTTGGGCTGGAGAGGAGGCAACAAAGGGACTCTGCTAGAAAGTTGAAATGTGTTGAATTGAATTGAATATATTGTCACGTGTACAGAGGCACAGTGAAAAGCTTTGTCTTGCAAGCAATACAGGCAGATCACGGAGTTAAGTAGCATAGATAAGTAAATAATAGGTAAACAGCGGCAAAAACAAAAACACAGGTACAGGCAAATGTTAAGAGTTTGTGAGACCATTCAGTATTCTAACAACAGTCGGGTAGAAATTGTTTCGAAACCAGCTGGTGCATGTGTTCAGGCTTCTATACCTTCTCCCCAATAATAGAGATTGTAGAAAAACATTTGCTAGGATGGGATGGATCTTTGAGAATGCTGGCGGCCTTTCCTTGACAACGGGCCTGGTAGATGGATTCTATAGATGGAGGTTGGCCTTTATGATTGTCTGGGCTGAGTTCACCACTGTCTGTAACCATCTCTGATCTTGAATGGTACAGTTGCCATCCTAGGTAGTGATACATCCAGACAGAATGCTCTCGATGGTGCACCTATAGAAGTTAGCAAGGGCATTCGCCATCACGCCAAATTCCCTCACTGCCTGAGGAAGAAGAGACATCGTTGGGCCTTTGTAACCAGTGCATCTACATGAAGAGTCCAAGAAAGCTTGTTGTGGATGACCAGGAGCTTGACACTCTCCACTCGTCGCACCTCTGTGCTTTAGTGTAGGGGGGCATGAGTAACATCCTACCAAAAGTCAATGATGAGTTCCTTGGTTTTGCCAGCTCTAAGTGGAGGTGGCTGCTGCCACACCACCTCATATAAACTGTTCATAAATACTCCTGTGGAAAATTCCATCTAACACACAACATACCCCTCTTTCAGCATCGAAGCCAGTCCATTGGGATTCAGATGTGAAGGACAGACACTACTCTGAGATACTGACTGCAGAAGATCCTCTAAGTACAGCACCCCAGAAATTATGAACAGTTTCAGGACAGGAAAGGGAAGATATTAAAGGGAGTTGCAAAGGCAGTGGCTGAAGCATCTTTGACAGAACAGTAGGGTGCTTTTTAGCTGATTTTTGGATTGAACTCCATTGGGACTCTGCCACTTCACAAGTAAAGAAAAGCAGCATTATTCTTCCACATGAAGCCTCCAACACAGCAGTGCCATCCCTTTGGAACACTGACATTCCCAACTGATGGGAAACTAATATCCCAGAGTTTACACTATTGCAATTTGAAAGCAATATTTCACTTCCACACTGGTTCTGCCACCCCAGTTACC
Organism: Chiloscyllium plagiosum; assembly: GCF_004010195.1. NCBI lineage: Eukaryota > Metazoa > Chordata > Chondrichthyes > Orectolobiformes > Hemiscylliidae > Chiloscyllium > Chiloscyllium plagiosum. The sequence continues at coordinate 16,391,293 of NC_057743.1, read as the reverse complement.
TGGAGGTTACAGGTGAGCTGCTCACTTTCAATGAACTTAGTTCAATTCCATCCTGCAGCCCTCTTCTTGTGCTGACTGGTGAGTTTACGGGTCACTGATTCGAGAGCAAGAGGCATAAAGGGAAAATATGCTTAAGGACAAACGAGTGAATTGAGAACGAGCAAAAAGAAAATCAATGAAAATGAGATGGCAGAGCACATCGGAGAAAATTAAAGCTGTAACTTGTAACACAGTTGGCCTCCGTTCTTAGCCTGGAGTTTCAACCATAAGTTCTGTCAGTCTCTGCTTCCTACGAACTGTAAGCTGCTCCAGTGACTGAAAGAGGTACAGAATGGTGCTTTGTAGTCGGAAACCCCCTAGCAATAGATGTCTACACACTGAGGGCCTAGCATGTTTTCTCCATTATTGTCCCCATGTCACTCTATGGCAATTTACCATGCTTCTGGAACCTTTCGTTGTTTATTTGTCTCCGTAATGCTCGTCTCTAACTTGAACATTCACACCAAGTCTCAGAGAGCATCCCTGTGGTTCTCTTCCTGCCTCCTTTTCCTTCACTTCTGTATTTAATTAAAAGCAGTTTACCTCTGGCATTTCCTAGTTCTGGTGAAAAGTCATTCAGCTAAAATATGAACTCAGCTTCAATCGCTGCCAATGTTGCCTGACCTGCTGAGTTTACCCAGCACATTATTTCGAATTTCAGTTTTCCAGCATTCACAGCACATTTTTGTCTGTTTTGATACATCCCATTATCACCTCATGACAGTTTTTCAATCTGTTTTATCATTTGTTTAATTTTTCTAATGATCTCAGACTTGTGCACTGTGGGCCTTGGCTCGCCTCTCTTTGTTTCTTGATAAAACGTGAAGAATTTTGATTTCTGTTGCAATTTAAGTCAATGCTATTTCTCAACACAGAGTGTCATAGGGGCAACAAATACAATAATGAGGGTAAGCTGTGAGGGGAATGCAGAAATGTGATTTGGACAAGTTAAATTAAAGGGAAAATGCAAGGCTGATGCACCATAATGTGGATAAATGTGAGGTTATCCACTTTGGTAGCAAAAACAGGAAGGCAGATCTTTATCTGAAAGACAATAGATTGGGAAAGGCGGAGGTGCAACAGAACCAAGGTCTCTTTGTAGACCAGTCACTGAGAATAAGCGTTGCAGGTGCAGCAGATGGTGAAGGAGGCAAAATGATATGTTGGCCTTCATAATGAGAGGAGTTGAGAGTGTGGTGCTGGAAAAGCACAGCAGTTCAGGCAGCATCCGAGGACCAGGAAAAAGCCCTTCATCAGGAATATGCTTTTCCGGCGCCACACTCTCAACTCTGATCTCCAGCATCTGCAGTCCTCACTTCCTCCTTCATAATGAGAGGATTCAAATGCAGGAGCAGGGATGTCTTGCTGCAATCATACAGGGCCTTGGTGAGGCCACACTGGTGTATAGTGTGCAGTTTTAGTCTTCTTAATTGAGGAAGGATGTTCCAGTTATGGAGGGAGGTTCACCAGGCTGATTCTTGAGAGAGTAGGACTGACTATGAAGAGAGACTATATCAGTTGGAATATATTCACTGGAACTTAGAAGAATGAAGGAAGAGCTCATAGTTTCCTATTAAATTCTAGAAGGAATAGACAGGGTAACTGCATGAAATGTGTTCTAGATGACTGGGGTCACAGTTTAAGGATATGGGGCAGACCTTTAAGACTGAGGTGGGGAAAGGTTACTTCATCCAGAGAGTGGTGAGCAGAATTCTCTGCCACAGAACGTGGCTAACCCCAAAACGTTGATTGTTTTCAAGAAGGAGGTTGATACAGTTCTTAGAGTTAAAGGGATCATAGGGTTGGGGGAGAAAGCAGAAACAGGGGACTGAGTTGGTTGATTAGCCGTGACCATATTGAATGACAGAGCAGGCTTGAAGGGCTATGTTGTGATTGTAACGAGGTCAGCCAGGTGGACCCCATAGAATCTGAATTCCCTGGTTGGGGCTGTTAACCTGGTCCAATCAGGGAGCCTTGGCTGACATAGAAGAATCAGGGATGTGTAGGCGAGGTGCATTAGTCAGGGGTAAATATAGGTAAGGGGAATGGGTCTGATTGGGTTACTCTTCGGAGGGTCAGTGTGGACTTGTTGGGCCGAAGGGCCTGTTTCCATACTGAAGGGATTCTATGAAGAATAGGAGTGTCTCCAACTCTATTTTGATTTAATCCCTGCCCTCCCCTTCACTGTTTGATCACGCAGCATTGCCCTTTGATGTGAAGGGCACTGTTTGTCACTGGCCACTTGGGTGTTTCCTTTCTCCCTGGTGGTGGAATATAAATAAAGATTTTACGGACTTGTTGTTTTACACTGTGTCCGAAACCTGCACACACACAACATGGGCGCTGGGGAAACATAAGCACTACTGCTGTCAGGTGGTAGTGTAGGGGGAGGAATAAAAAAGGAAAAAGGAACAGGAGTGTCAGACATCCTGTTCACTCAGAGCTGCCTCTGAGGGAGGTGGCTCGTGGTGAAAGACTCTTAAAGAAAAGGTACAGGAGTGTCACGGTTTCTTCTAATAAAGCCCTTTCCTGATGCCCAAAATGTTTCTGTTTTCTCCCCCAACCCTACGAACCCTTTAACTCTACGAACTGTAGCTAACTCTTTCTTGAAAACAATCAACGTTTTGGGGTTAGCCACCTTCTGCGGCCAAGAATTCCACAGGCTCACCACTCTTTGGGTGAAGTAACCTTTCCCCATCTCAGTCTTAAATGTCCTGCCCCACATCCTTAAACTGTGATCTGTCATCAAGAACACATTTCATGCAGTTACCCTGTCTATTCCTTCTAGAATTTAATAGGAAACTATGAGCTCCTCCTTCATTCTTATCAACTCCAGTGAATGTAGTCCAACTGATCCTGATCCTCAGATGCTGCCTGACCTGCTGTGCTTTTCCAGCACCACTCTAATCTTTTGTCAGGGCTTCTGTTCACTCAGAGCTGGCTCTGAGGGAGTGAGTCACTGTCAAGGGCTCTCCATGTGGAAGTAAATGGGGACTTGGTGATGGGATACTGTGGGGTTATTTCAGGCCGAATGGCCTCCTCCCGTTCCTGTTTTCTGTGTTTCTACATTTCTCACACCCTTTGCATTGCATCCTGACAAAACAGATTTGAGATAAAAACTCAAAGCTCGGCTGATGAGGTAACCAATTACTTGCTGACCTTAATTTGCCTAATTTTCAATCCTAAACAGGCTCCACCCCTCCCAATTTAAACAACTTCATTCTGAAAGTCCCAGCCTGATCTTTTCCCCAACACTAATATGTTATTAATCCATTGATTTTCAGACTGCAACATTCAGGAAGTGGGTGGTTAGAGGTGGCAACTTTGCCTGGTTTTTGAACCCAAACAGCTGGACCTAATTGCGACGCGCCTAATTAAAATGAACAAATGGAGCTGTGACCAGGATTTTGATCCCAGTGAATTCCTGTCCCAACTACTTACGGGAGAAACACACTGCAACAGGACAGAGTATGTCTCAAGTGGAAATCTATAGTGTTGGTACTGACACACCTGTGATAATTTTGAAGTACTTTTATCTTGTTCTGGATTAGTACCTATCTCTTCAAATTCAGTCACAATGTGTTTGGAGTTTAACAGACAGCTGTAATTAAATTCAATGCACCCCCTCAGCTTAAATCCATAATTAATTGTAAGAATATGTTGTCTGTTGGATTACAGAACAGAATAAAACAAAGTAATCCACAGAATTCAAATATAAATGGTACTGCGTGATTGGTGCAATTACCTAACTTGACTGACAGCTCAGTTTTGAATGGGGTTATCAATTATTTTAATTTTCAATGATTTATTGTCTCTTGCATTTTGCAGTGAATAATAGTGAAAAGCTTCAACTGTCGCCAAAAATCCAGTGCCATTTTGCACAGTTTAAGAATAAAAAGAGAGTCTATCTTTGTTCCACCGTCCTGAGCTGGCTCATCACTGACAGTGTGCCACCACACCTCCTCCACCACCTCGCTGTCACCCGCTCCACACCAACCAAGGTAGGAGTCGCCCCTCTTCAGGCGCCATCTCTTTGCCAGTGGGGGCACCTCACTGCCACTCAGCCCCATGCTGAGCCCACACTTGCCCCACAACCAAGAATCCTCAGCTCTCCTGCTGCCACCATCTCACTGATAGCCAGGAGTCCTTACACCAGGCCCAACCACAATCGCAACCAGGGGTCCCCAGCTCTCCTGACACAACAGTCCCCACTCTGGGAATACGACACAGCCATCGCTGCAGGCGCACACCTCGGCAATGCTAGGAGTCCCTGCTCTGGACCTACTACAACCAGGACTCCCTGGCATCACTGCCAGGCCAGGAGTCCCTTCTCTGGCCCTACTACAACCAGGACTCCCTGGCATCACTGCCAGGCAAGGAGTCCCAGCTCTGGCCCTACTACAACCAGGACTCCCTGGCATCACTGTCAGGCCAGGAGTCCCTGCTCTGGGCCTACTACATCCAGGAGCCCCTAGCTCTACCGTCAGGCCAGGCCATGCTGTGCCAAGAGTCCCACTCCAGCTGCCATCCTCTAAAATGTTGCCCTGCAAGCACTGCCATCTTGAAGAGTCCGCTGCCACCACTGCCAACCACCAGGAAGCTGCTGCCATTCCATGCACACCCACTCTCGCTGCCATGCTGATGTTGGTGACCAACTCACCAAAGAAAAGAAAAACCAAAGAGAAAGAACAGAAGTAAAAAGGAGAAAACAAGAGAAAGCAGATGAGCCGCTGGCAAGAGCTCACGCTCAGTCCTGCCACTCTGCTGCCATCTTAGAACCGGGAAAGTCTGAGGAGCCCTGGAATTAGAGTCAAGTAAATTAGATTGTCAAAGTCAGGAAGACATAGCCTTTGTACCTTGACCAACGATCAAGCAGGTAGAAAAGATATGGGCTGGGAAACTCAGTAACAAGCAGGTGCATATAAGGAGCACACACACAGTTCATATTGGAATGTGCCACACTCTACCATTGTTTCCTCTTGGATTGGAGAACTGCATGTAAGAATCTGTATTTGAATTTTCCTTTTTGCCAAAGGGTGTGTTTATATTGGAACGGTTCATTAGCAATAGGTAATATTTTATTTTTCAGTTAAATTTTCCAATAGTTACGTTATTCTAAATTCCTCTTTCTTTTGTTTGCATTTTGACTATAGTGTTTAAATCAATTGTATTTGGCTTAACATCAAGTAGTTGGACCAGTCGCTTCACATTTGGAACACACACTTCACATCTAACTTCAAAATAACAAAGTTAGAGTCCAGGCAACATTCTTAAAATATTTTGAGGGGATCTGGTCTGGTCCATGAAAATGTTCCCTTACTCATGGCTGAAGAGTGGGAGTCACTCATGCCAGGAATATATTTAATCACAGTTGCCAACCCCATGAGGTGCACAGGTAAGTTAAATACATTGTACTTAGCTGTATGGAGAGCTAGGAGGACAGAATTGTGCTGTAAGATTCATTTTAAAACTGAAGCCATTCTACATCCCCCATCTTTAGCTCTCTGAGGCACTAGCCTGGCAGCTTTGCAGGTTGATCTTACCCTGCTCCACACCCTCACCACCGCATAAACCCTATGAATTAAGGTCTGATGGCCAGTGACACAGGCAAATGATGCCAACTTGCTGTGTTCCTGTCACACGATGTCACCCTGCATCCATATTACAGCCCACTTTGCATACAATCCCAACTCTAGGCCACCTATTTGCTGCTCACATTGTGTATTCTGTACAGTGGGGAGATGAAACGCAGACTGGGTGATAATTTCGCTGAATGCTTATGCTCCATCTGTAAAAATGAAGCTGAGCTTCCAGCTACCTGCCATTTCAATGCATGAAAGCGTTCCCATGGCAACATTTCTTTCTGGGGCCTGTTGCAAAGCTCCAGCCAAGGTCCAGAGCCAGCTGGAGCAACAACACCTCACCTTCGGTCAAAGTACCTGACAGCCTTCAGGACTCAACATTGAGTTGAACAATTTCAGAATGTAAACATCCTCTTCTACGCTCATTACCCTCCCCCACACCCAGCACAGCCCCTGTACCATTTTCAACCATTGACACTTCTCATAAGCACTCTACCAGCAGTTAAGTTTCTCTCAGCTCATCATCAGCAATCCCTTTGTTTGCTTATTCCTTTCTTCTCTGCGTCTTTCCCTCTGCCTGGGCCCCATCTCCATGTACTCTATTCACAACATCAGCATAACTGCCGCCCTTTCTGAGTTATTTTCAGATATGATGAAAGGTCACTAAAATTGAAGATTAACATTCTTTCTCTGTAGATGCTGAGCTTCTCCAGCAGTTTCTGTTTTTCTTCTAAGCCACATTAAATGTTTATAAAAGTTCAATTCAAAGCAATAATTATTCTGTGCAGAGAATGTAAACAATTGTCTTTTTCTCGAGAGACTAGACAGTTCATAGAATCCCCACAGTGCGAAAAAAGATTGTTCAGCCCATTGAGTCTGCACTGACCCTTTGAAGAGCATCCCACCCAGACCCCCACTTTATTCCCATAACCCCACATTTACCATGGCCAATCTACCTAACACATCTTTGGACTATGGGAGGACACCAGAGGAAATCCACGCAGACACAGGGAGAAAGTCCAAACTCCACACAAATAGTCTCCCATGTTTGGGATCAAACCAGAGTCCCTGCACTGTGAGGCAGCAGTGCTAACCACTGAGCCATCCAGCCTTACAGACGTTATACAACCTAAACATGTCAGTGGTTCGGAAGAAATCATATTGGACTCAAAATTTTAACTGTGTTTCTCTTTCACTGATACTGTCAGACCTGCTGAGTTTCTCCAGCAATTTCTGTATTTGGTTCAGATTTCCAGCATCTGCAGTATTTTTCTGAAATGTAAATATGTCAGTGCTCATTCAATAAAATTTCTCAATGGTTGTACAAATAAAATCAGTTCAGGAGTAATGATTTTTAATCAAGGTAGTATCTCTGGAGCTCCGTGAGAGATCTGGGGGCTGCAGTAATTGCTGAGATAGATTTACCTTGTCTCTGGTCAGGTAATCCGAAACAAATGATGACCACAGGAAGTATGGAGAACAATCTAAAGATGCACAACTCGAATTATTCAGAACAAGGATGTGGGTACAATTATAATGTTTGAAACTACAAGAATAGGAAACGTTTAGAGGATATGAGCCAAGTCTGGCAAATGGGACTAGATTAATTTAGGATATCTGGTTGGCATGGATGAGTTGGGTTGAAGGGTCTGTTTCTGTGCTGCACATCTCTATGACTATATGACATTTGGACAAGTACATGAATAGGAAAGGTTTGGAAGGATATGGACCAGGAACAGGCGGGTGGGATTATGGTTGGTATGGACTGATTGGACCCAAGGGTCTGTTCCCGTGCTGTATGACTCTATGACTAAGAGGTGGCAGAGATCTCCAAATATATGTTCACATCACCCTCAGCCTCGAGAGTTTAAAATTTGTCTGACCAATACTCTCAGCTCCCAGCTGAGTTGATTGATTCTGAAAGACATTATGAATCTCAGCTGGCTGTTTGCCTAATCATTGTCAGAGAGGGTGATGACAATTAAGAGCTGACCTGCTGGCAGCAGCTTTGAATTCAAAATTATCCCCCACAGCGGATTAGTCAATTCAATCACGTTTCACCCCTGACTTTACGGATCCCCCAGTGATGGCTGTTGCAGTGACAAGGGCTGACAGTTTGATTGATGTCTCACTCCCACAAGCTGCGAGTTACTCACGTCACCCAATTCAAAGCTGGGATGGATCACATCAGCAATGCACCTCCACTCAGGAGCCTGGTTCCACAACCCTCTGGGCCGTGGACCCAATGAAACAGGCAACCATAGTTTATACATTCTGGCTGACTCCCTTCCCATTATGAATGCTTATCATGCTCATGCTAAATCATCCATCTGTTTAGTTACAGCAGCCACTAATTCAAGCTCAATTCCTCTTCCAGAAAGATTGAACTTGGTTGCAATAAACCTTCCAATGGGAACGGTGCTGATCAAAAGCAAATGCAGCCCTTGAGTACCAATGGGAAAGATAGAGGGATAATTTCTCAGATACTGGATGCAGAAAGAAGTTCAGAAAAGTTCCAGTCAAAAAAAAATACTTAATTGGGATTGTAATGATGCTGGGTTTTATTTCAAAGTTTCTTTCTGGGCTGCAGAAACTGTTCTGCTAAAGAGCAATTCCCAAAGAGTAATAAAGGCAGAGATCAATTCAGTCCAATTATCTGCCTTACCAGACACATCAGAAATTGATCTCTGCCTTATCCCTTGTCTGCTTTACTCTGTACACTTTCTTTCAGATAGGAATTTTGAAACGGGAAGGAAATCAAGAAGCCAAGATACCTTGCAAATGAAATGGATCCCACTGAGTAAATAACATTTTGGGATATGATATATAAATTAGGCTGAGACACGATGGCCTGTATTTTGAGGTGGGAAAAAGATACTCACTAAGGAGTAAATCAGACATCAACCTGTGGATTTCAGACGCATGCAGCTGAACATAGAAATGAAGCCTGGTCCAGCCTGGAGGCAGGGCCTGGTGCGGACTAGCTGCTCGCATGGACTGGATGGGAAGGACTGTTATTTTGAATGTTTTATTTCTATATTTTTCTAATATATTCCTATGATCTGTAGTGCTTTATCTTGCTAATTTTTAAAAATATAATCCCTAGATTGTGGAAACAGGCCCTTCGGCCCAACAAGTCCACACTGACCCTCCAAAGAGTACCCCATCCAATCATTCCCCATTATTCTACATTTATCCCTAATGCACCTAACTACACACCTCTGATCACTACGGGCAATTTCCCATTGCCAATTCACCTGACCTGCACATCCTTGGATTGTGGGAGGAAACCGGAGCACCCAGAGGAAACCCACAAAGACACAGGGAGAATGTGCAAACTCCATACAGACAGTTGTCCAAGGCTGGGATCAAACCTGGGACCCTTGTGCTGTGAGGTAGCAGTGCTAACCACTGAGCCACTGTGTCACCTTTTTTTCCTTAAGAATTTATATTTAAGAATTTGTACCTAGGTACCTTTGTACCAAAAGTGGTGACTTGGAAACTTTTCACTGTACTTGTTTGGAGTCACGGAGCTGTACAGCACAGAAACAGACCCTTTGGTCCAACTCATCCATGACCACCAGATATCCTAAATTGATTTAGTCCCATTTGCCAGTATTTGGCCAATATCTCTCTAAAACCATCCTATTCATATTCTGTTTCTAAAATTGTTCTGCTTTACCTAGTGGGAAGCCACTTACGGGGTTTAAAGACAATGATGAGAATTGTGAATATCATGATCGGGGGTCACCACCAATTAGGATGGGGTGACTGGCATCATCACCATCAATGAGGATGGGGTGACTGGCATAGTCACCATCAATGACGATGGGGTGACTGGCGTAGTCACCATCAATGAGGATGGGGTGACTGGCATAGTCACCATCAATGAGGTTGGGGTGACTGGCGTAGTCACCATCAATGAAGATGGGGTGACTGGCATCGTCACCATCAATGAAGATGGGGTGACTGGCATCGTCACCATCAATGAGGATGGGGTGACTGGCATCGTCACCACCAATGAGGATGGGGTGACTGGCGTAGTCACCATCAATGAGGATGGGGTGACTGGCATCGTCACCATCAATGAGGATGGGGTGACTGGCATCATCACCATCAATGAGGATGGGGTGACTGGCATCGTCACCACCAATGAGGATGGGGTGATTGGCAAGCAGTACATCAATGAGGATGGGGTGACTGGCATAGTCACCATCAATGAGGTTGGGGTGACTGGCGTAGTCACCATCAATGAAGATGGGGTGACTGGCATCGTCACCATCAATGAGGATGGGGTGACTGGCATCATCACCATCAATGAGGATGGGGTGACTGGCATGGGCACCAATGAGGATGGGGTGATTGGCAAGCAGTATAACTTTGGGACAGGATAGATATTGCTTACTTTTTAGCAGGTTGCAATTCCTGGTAGTTAAAAGGCCAGCTAGGAACGTATTAGAGTAGTTATGCCTTGAGGTGTGTAGGGAATTGTTGCATGCCCTATCTTCTAGCTGAGAGATATAAATGAAGGCTTTGACTTGCCAGACATGAAAGACATGATGGCACTCTGCAAAGCAGAAAATCAAATTCTCCTCATATCCTGACTGGCATTTATTTTTCAACGATCAGCACTACAAACAGGTTAATTTGCCGTTTATTTCATTGCTGTTTGTGCTCTTCATTGCTGCTGCTCTTGTCTACATAGCAAAGACTACTATTCTCTAGAAGCAATTATTTATATGTGAAGTGCTCCGGGATGTCCTGAGGGATGTAATATAAATGCATGGTTTTTGTTGATCCTTAAATGCATATAAGGTCTAGTTGCCTAGGTTACTCGAAGATTGGCCATGGTACATGTTGGAATGTTGAAAAAAAATTACAATTGGTTTCTGAATGCAGAACCATTTGCTCTGAATCTATTGCAGAATTTTAGTCACTATTATTTAACTATTATCATCATCATTGGATTGCAATTCCCAGGCTCACCGATTTTACAGATTTCAGATCAAATAAGACATTATAACAGGAACATGAATAGGAAAGGTTCAGAGGGCCAAATGCAGGCAAACGGGACTAGTACAATTTAGGAAATCTGGTCGGCATGGATGCATTGGGCTGACAGCTCTGCTTCCGCACTGTATAATGCCATGACTATATATCCTAGGCTCACCAATGTTCTCACAAACAATTCGCAACAGATACAATTTCTCAGCGTTTGTGCACTGAAAGTGAAGGGGTTATTTTATATGGTAACAATCACAGAATGGAGCTTTGATAGGGTGGAGTGTTACCGGGGAATAGGCCTTGATCACTTTAGATGGAATTGAATGCTCTTCCATGGGGCAGGTTTGGTGTCGAGGGGCTAATTGATCCAGCTGGAGGATAGGATGAGGGGATCACTCTGCCTTCTTGCCTCAGCCCTGATTATATTATGGGAGGAGGGGAAGGCCTGTGGACACTTTGCCTCTCCTATCACATACTGAGGCCCTTAAGTTGGCATTCATTTTATCCAAAAGGACCTCCTACACCCGCTGGTCCACCAGCCCGAAACTGGAGGAGGTCCACGTTGTCAGGCGCTCAGTCCCTGATCGAGGAAGGGCCCTCCCTCAGGAAGGGGGATGCCCTGAAGTGGCACCCACTGTCCTCACTGTCAAGTCCCCTCTCCCTGCCCATGTCCCCCCTGAAAGCCCAGCTGCAATCCACTGCCTCCCACCCTCACTCACCAGCCGCCTGAATCCCTTAGTTGTCCAGAGTATCTGGTGACTGCCTCCAGAAGGCGCTACTGAGCCCTGCAGCCTGGAAAGGCCGACCACTGCCTGGTTAAGATTAGATTAGATTACTTTAGATTAGATTACTTTACAGTGTAGAAACAGGCCCTTTGGCCCAACAAGTCCACACCGAACCGCCGAAGCGCAACCCCACCCATACATTTGCCCCTTACCTCACACTACGGGCAATTTAGCATGGCCAACTCACCTGACCTGCACATTTTTGGACTGTGGGAGGAAACCGGAGCACCTGGAGGAAACCCATGCAGACACGGGGAGAACGTGCAAACTCCACACAGTCAGTCGCCTGAGGCGGGAACTGAATCTGGGTCTCTGGCGCTGTGAGGCAGCAGTGCTAACCACTGTGCCACCGTGCCGCCCACAATGGCCAATTGACCTTAATGTCACGAGGGGTCTTCATTGTCCACCTAATCACCAAGGACGGTGGGATGGAAGGTGTATTGAAGCCATCATATGGAAGTATTTCTGATGAAAGGGAACATCCAAGGGTCACAGTGGCTGAACTGTACTGCTCTAGGGTAAAGGAAAGGACATGTGGGAAAATTGTGCCATGTCTGTAACACCCCCCCTCGCCCCCATTCCTACCCCATCCCTTCCCAGCTCTCTGATTTCTACCCGGGGTTCGGACTGAAAGTCTGGAGGATTGTGATGAAATGATGTGCCAAAGAAAGGAAGATAAATAGCCTAACAGTCAATGCCTTTTTCCCAAGTTAGTGGAGTCCAAACTAAAAAGGGCATAGGTTTAAGGTGAGAGGGGAATGATTTAAAAGGGATCTAAGGGTCAAATCTTTCACACAGAGGGTGGCGAGTGTATGGAATGAGCTGCCAGAGGAAGTGGTGGAGGCTGGTTCAATTACAACATTTAAAAGGCATCTGGATGGGTATATGAACTGGGAAGGTTTAGAAAGATATGGGGTAAATGCTGACAGATAATTTAGGCTACCTGTTGGCATGGATGGGTCAGACCGAAGGGTTACCGTGCTCTACATTTCTATGACTCCATGACTCTATGAGGCCAGCCACGCGAATGTGGATGGAAGTGGCCAAGAAACAGCACAGTCTCTCCAACTTAGAGTCATGCAGTTCAAAGTCCTTAAGAAAGGTGAGTGATACAACACTTCCAGGTACCACTCTGCACCCTCTGACTCCCCCAGCATTGTCCTGCTACAACACTCCTCAGACCAACAGAGCTTGCTGCTGCAGTCACTCCTCCTTCACCAGCCATCTCTTCACCAGAACCAGCAACACTTAACATCACTGTCTGTTTGTGTCCTGTCATACTCACCCTTCACAGTCACGCTCTGCAATTGTTCTCCATTTCTCCACTTCACACACCCCATTCCGCAATTTGCTGCTTTGTGTTTTTGCAGAATTGGGCACAGCGCTGTGGTTCCTGGGGGAGAGCAGTCTCCAGTGCCAGGTAGCTTGACATTTATTGGCAGCGCATGGGTTCACTGGAAAGGGAGGCTTGTTCCAGGAAGTGAGTGAATGTCTTGAAAGCCTGAGGTTTCTGAAGTACAGTGCTCACACGTAGTGATGGACTTGATCATCTGCTGGAAGACTTTGCATTGGGTTATTCATCTCCATTTGTGTTCACCACTGGCCTGTGCAGTGGCATGTGGGTGCACAACAGACAGCCTTTACTGTAGCTCCTGCCGCTGCTATGGCTGCTTCACTGCTTCCTCTTGAGGGGCCCATAATATGGCTGCCTCAGCTGCTCCCATGAATGGAGGGGTTTAAATGACAGGACACAAGGTCCCAGGTCGATGAGGGGATCTTCTTGAAGTATTGAAAGTGACCTATGAAGATCCAAAATGGAGCGGACCAGCCTTTTTGATTGGCCAGGCATTAGCCAACAGATTCCAGGCTGGTGGTTTCAATGGACAATGTCTCTCTGCCATGTTTTTTTAAAATCTTCTTCACCCAGGCATGTATCACTCATGCTCCAGCTGTAAACTTCCCAGAATCGGGGTTGAAAGCAGAACAATTGCTGACAGCTCCAAAGGGGTTCACCAACCCCACCCCAGGTCAAATGGATGAGAATGCAGGCTGGAATTTTAGCCCCTGTTAGGGGCAGGAGGGCAGGGCACAGGATTTCACACCATTGGCTGGTTCCATGGCTTTATGTCAGCCTTAACTGATTCCAAAACAAAAAGAGACATATCTAACTCTGAAGTTCATAATAACACTTTCTTCCTTTTGTGCTTTCCAGAAAAGCAGCAGCTTACCTTTATACAGGGGCATTGATATCACGGGGGACTTTGCAACAGCACAATTGCTCACAAACGGACATTGAAACTGCAGCATTTGAGTGCGAGAGAGTGTGCCTGTCCAATCTGACTGAGCTTTCTACCAGCTAATGCAGGGCAATTGTCTTAGAGGAGCACTTCAGCTACTTGAGTTCTGATCGATGCATAAATAATTTCCCTGGAATTGTTCTGCTTGGATCAGTATTTTTAAAATTGTGGATTGAGAGAGACAATTTGTAAACTCATTCTGTGATACCATCGATTCCAAATCACCAGAACATTTCAAACAAAGGATCTTTTACTGAGCACTGATTAGAATTATAAAGTGCTCCACTGACACGGGAATTAAATTTCACACTAGATTATCTGTATTTAGTCTGTTCAGCCTCAGAAGTTACAACTAGGATATGTTCATGCACGCAATATGACCCAGCCTCAAAACACTTTCTTGAAGCCAAGATTTTGCAAAATCAAATGAATTGGAAGGGATTCAGTTGGTTGGACTGATACCAAATAGAAGTAGTCTAGCCCATTGCTATGCAAGCGGATGGCAATGTACAGTTACGAGATTTCTCTCTTCTGTAATTCTGTGCCGGCATCACGTCTTCAGTTACTTATCTCTCCAGTTATCTACCTTCTGTTCCAGATTGTCTATGGTATTATGTTCAAATGAGGAAAATAGAGCATTTTTAACCCAGGAGAAAATTGTAATTCGGCGATTATAGAACCATGCAAAATTATCTCATATCCTGTAATTAAGTTTATTCCTCGGCGGTCTCATAATTTACATGAGAGAAAATAAACAGCTTCCTACATTAGCATGCATCTGAGGGCAAATACAGTACGCTGCTCAACAGTGCCAGCATAGAGTCACTGAGCTTCAGACCACAAAATGTAATAAATGCACAACCAACAGCGATGGGTACATTGGCAAGGCTGGCCTGCAAATGCCATAGATATAAGGCTGTCCTCCTAAGAGATAGTGATACTTTAAGGAACAATCCGAGGATTGGGCAAACCTTTTAAACAAATATTTTAAATTTGGAAGTTGCACGGCACTGCCATTAAAATAGATAAAAAAGAAGATGGCATCAAGGCAGAATGTTGGTGTTTGGATGACGCCAAATTTTGGTTCTGGACACTTGGAGGCAGTGGAAGAGAGTGGAGCAAATGCCTAATTTTCATGAAAAATGGAAGAAGGAGTTTAATTGTACACATGAAAGTATTTAAGGGTATAGAGAGGAGGAAGATATTTGTCTCTGAAAATGCAAACTAAGTCTCCTAACAGACAACAAACCTTTTTGCAGCGGGAAGCCCATGAAATTTGAAGGATCTTAGCTTTACAAAGGGGCTTGACTTGTCTACGAACAAGAAAGGAAACTGTACTTGCTTCATTGTGCTGGGGCTTCGCTTCCTTTGATTTTATTCTCTCTTAGTCTCGCAGGTACTGCAGTGCTGGGCAATGACAACAACCTACGTCCAAGTTGCTAGTGGTTACATGTGAACGTAAACAATAAGAATGTGCAATCCAATCACGGAAGCCATCACAGTAAAAGATCCTTACATTCACATACAATGGCCAAAGACAACTTCTCCCTCTGTTGTCCAGAAGTGCAGAGTGGTTGTGAAATGGTCAGTGAATGTCGTAGAAGATACACACAAAAGAATTTATACAAGTGCAAAAAAGTACACAGGTGAGGAAGACAACATATATGTGCAACTGGAAGCAGGAAGAATAAATGGATAGATTTGTATTTTCAACACAAGTCAACAAAATTGGGTAAACACTGCAGCTTCATCTGCGTGCATCCACTGGTTGACTTCAATCAAAAGGATTCTCAGGTGGCTGTGTAACAAGTAGCCGCTCTGTTACTGCCACTTTGCATCTTGAGCAAAAGTTTCAACCTAGTCCAATACATGCAACAGGCTTCACTTTGAGTCTCCTCTTTCTAGCAGTGAGAATATCACTGGACCTGTAACCCAGAGGTCAAGGCTAATACTCTGGGGGTGTGGGTTCCAATTCCACACAGCAATTTGAAATTAATTAATACAACCTGGAATTAACAATGAGAAGCCATTTTGATATGAACCCATCTGGTTCAGAAATCAGTCTTCCTTACCCAGTCTGACCTACATGTTATGCCAAACCTCTATCAATTGACTTTTTCTGCCCTCAGTTTGTGGACAATTAGGGAAGGGCAGCAAATTGCTAATGATGTCCGTTGGTACTCAATGCAAGATTCCTTGTCATTGATCTGCTCTTGTAGCCACTGTATTTATATGGCAAGTCCAGTTCAGCTTCTGGTCAATGGTAACCCCCAGTATGTTGGTAGTGGGAGATTCAGTGATGGTAATACCTTTGAATGATCATAAGATTCTGTCTTGTTGAAGTTGGTCATTGCCTGGCACTTGCGTGGTTTGACTATTACTTGCCAGTTGTCAGCCCAAACTTGGATATTGCACAAGTCTTGCTGAAGGTGGGCATAGACTGCTTCAGTCCATGGACCATATTGAAGAAGGAAGGAGAGGCAGGGACATGAAATGGTTAAGGCCTTGACAGCTGAAGGCATGGCCACCAATGTCAAAGAGATTAAAGTTATTGATGCTCAAGAGGTAAAAATTCCGAGGAACTACTGGTTTGGTGGAAATTACCGAGGTACAGAGGAAAGAAGCCTTGAAGGCATTTAAAAATAAGGATGTTTTAAAAGGCAGGAAACACTGAATTTTTAGAATCCAATGGAGTTTGGTAACCACAGGACTTGGTTTGGATTAGGACAGCGCCGAGTGAATTTTTTAACCTTCAGAAAATGGGGAACAAGAGATTTTATGACACAAGCACAATTTCAGAGGCACGTTCTGAAAAGCGAATAACATCAAGGGATGATTGTGACAGAATCTATTAAAAATAAGTTTAATTGAAATTTGAAAGAAAAGTCTTTGACATGTGGAATTAAAACAAAATGATAACTTTATAAATGACATGAATGTCCAGGAACCATAATCACTGATATTTAAATGAACTACCAGAAATGATTAAATGAGAGTTGTTATTTGCTGAAGTGCAAAACCAACAGCTGAAATAATACCGTTGGTTCCACATGACATCTTTGGCAAGGCAATCAAATGATTACAGATTATATCTCATTGGTAGCAGTCGATGGGACAATTGACTCATCGCCAGCAATAATGAAAGTTAAAAATTAAATTTTCAAACATTTTTATTCAGTAATGTTTTCAATTTCACAATGCACAAAAGGTAGTTGAATTGGAGCATATGAGGGGATTCAGTGATGTGAAACAATATCCTCGATAAACCACCATGAAAATAGAGTATGTGAGGTGACAAAGTAAATTAGGAAGTGATGGATAATGTGGGGAAAGTGCAGGGAATTGCTCTTTCAAAGAACTGACAAAATAGATATTTTCATCAACCTACGATTACACACCTCTGGAACAAGTGGGACTTCCAGCTCAGAGGGAGGGACACTAGCACAGTCCCACAAGGAAACTGACACAGATATGATGGACTGAATGGTCATATTCTGTGCTGTATGAGCCTGTAGACTGTTGATGGAAGTGAAGGATGCACCACATAGATGACATGAGAGCTGCTCATTGCCACCTCCTCAAGTGCAGGAAGGGATATGCAACAGGTGCTGGCCTAGCTAAGGACACCCACATCCCACAAAAACAAATTAATAAATGGAGAGGTGGGGCAGGTAAGGCTTACCCCACAAACACATGAGTCACAACAACAGTTTGTCTTGATTCACAGGGAGGGTGAAGATGATGTAGGCCAGCAAATCCACTGTGGAGGAAGAAGAAGAATGACAATCCAAAGGAACAATGACAGAAGACTTGCCTCAGAAGACAGAGGAGGTGGGGACATTGAATATCTTAAGGCAGAGGTGGACAGATTCTTGTTAGGCAAAGGAATCAAAGGTTATTGACAGTAGCTGTGAATGCGGAACTCGGAGCACAAACAGACCAACTATGATTGTATTGAATGGTGGAGCAGGCTTGATAAGCTGAATGACTCACTTCTACTCCTAGTGCATTTTTTTCCTGTAAAAACATTAAAAGAATGGAGAATTGGTGATAACAATGGTTATATGAGAGAATCAGTAACAACACATAAATGACCAGTCAACTTATGCACTTAATGGTAAGGACCTGGGGAGTGTTGCTGAACAAAGAGACCTTGGATTGCAGGTTCATAGTTCCTTGAAAGTGGAGTTGCAGGTGGACAGGATAGAGAAGAAGGTACACTTGTCTTTATTGGTCAGAGCGTTGAGTATTGAAGTTGGGAAATCATGTTGTGGCTGTACAGGACATTGTTTCAACCACTTTTGGAACACTGAGTTCAATTCTGGTCTCCTTTGTATAGGAAGGGATGTTGTGAAACTTGAAAGGGTTCAAATAAGATTTTCAGGATGTTGCCAGGGTTGGACAGTTTGAGCTATCGAGAGAAGCTGAATAGGCTGGGGCTGTTTTCTCTGGAGCATTGGAGGCTGAGGGGTGACCTTACAGAGGTTTATAAAATAATAAGGGGCATGGATAGGGTAAATAGTCATGGTCTTTTCCCTCGGGTGGGGGAGTCCAAAACTAGAGGACATAGGTTTAAGGTGCAAGGGGAAAGATTTAAAAGGGAGTTAAGAGACAACTTTTTCACGCAGGGGATGGTGTGTGCATGGAATGAGTTGCCAGAGGAAGTGGTGGAGGGTGGTACAATAAAAGTATTTAAAAGGCATCTGGATGGCTTTATGAATAGGAAGGGTTTAGAAGGAAATGGGCCAAGTGCTGGCAAACGGGGCTAGTTTAATTTAGAAAGTCTGGTCGCCATGGACGAGTTGGAACAAAGGGTCTGTTTCCGTGTTGTACATCTCTGATAGCTTTTGAGTTCTATTTTGCTGAGAATCTTGCGAGTGTACTGTGTGCTAAAGAGAGTTTGACTTCTTTGAGTTAACCATCTAAATAAGCTGCAAAAACAACTCCCTTTAAAGAACTTTCAAAGATCTGATCATTTTCTGTTGTTGATTGCTGTTGATCCATAAGGTAATTGGGCCATTATTGTGCCCAGTTTTTCCTGGCTGAGAGAAATTAGGACTGAAAGACATCATAATCAAATCAGCTTGAAACTTGGGAGCTGCACGGTGGGAAAATTATCAAAATCCATCACATTGAGGAGATAGAGAGCAGGCAAACCTATTAAAGATATCTTTCTGCAAAAGTAAAGATTGGATTTTACTGAAAATTTAATCAGTTCATCGCCACTCCAATATCAAACGATTGCTGCAATCAGATTTGTCAGGCTGTGAGGCAAGAAGTGTTTAATAGATAATGACAGATTAGCATTGAATTCTGTTTCAGCTCTCGAGACGGGACGATCAGGAGTTATTGAGAAGCCTGTTAGTCAAGGCTTTACATCTGGCCTTTGGCAGAATTGTTTCTTCCAATGGAAGAGTTGCTAAAGTGCCTTCTGTTTGTGGTGGATTCAACAGGACCAAATCCACCCGGCCCAGAATCAGAGAATTGTCACGATGCAGGATGAGACCATTCGGCCCATTGTGGTCTGTGCTGGCTCTCTGAATGATCATTATAATGCAGGTAGTTTCCTGCCTTTCTCCAGTACTCCTGAGCTTCGTTTCGATTCATGTAATCATCTAATGACCTCTCCCATACTTTAACTGAACCATACTTCCAGACGATGCATTCCAGATGCATCATCTGTGAAAACGTTTTTATCTTACATCACATTGGCTTCCTTTATAAATTACCTAGCTATATCTGTATCCCGCCCCCCATTCTCAACATAAAATCAGCGGGTACAGTTTCTCCCTGTCCACTCTGTCCAGCTCCTCATTATTTTGAAGACCTCTGTCAAATCTCCACCTAGCCATCCCCTCTCCAAGAAAGGCCGAAAGCCTCTTCAATCTCTCTTCATAACCAAAGTTCCTCAACACTGGAATCATTCTCATTGACCTCTTTTTACAATCCGTCCAATGTGATCACATCCTTCCTAAAATGTGGCCCCAGAACTGCACAGTATGTTCCAGCTGTGGTCTAACTAGTGTCTTATACAAGTACTGTACCACCAGCCTCCTTGCAGTTGTATTCAATACCCCTATTAATACAACTCAGGATACTGTATGCTTTGTTAACTGCTATCTCTACCCACAGCACCAACTTTAAATACATGTGCAAGACTTGTTCAAAACCTCCAAGAGAGCAATAAGAGTAAAGTCTTTCTAATCGCAATCCCAATTTGGTCACTAAAAACCTTAGCTCACCTAGGATCAGAGTAAACTGACAACTTGCTGTGAGGAACAAATTAAGGGATATGATGGTAGGAGGGGTTTGCTGACCTTCATGACTAATTCCCAACCTGTACGTCTTGTCATTACAAATGATATTTTAGCTCATTCAAAATCCATTCACCTGCACAGAGTTGAAATTGAGCCCTGCATCAGTGCTGGGAACGTGAGTTCACAAATCCCTATTCTGCAGTCTTTTTATAAATAGATCCATCAGAGCACAGAACCACAGTATAAAGCAGTGCTACTCACTAACTGTGGTGAAAGCTGCAATTTCCAACCAGTACCTTCCTTGATAAACATTCATAGGCAATCCGTAACTCAGTGAAAACACGAAGACTGGGTTGTTCTCAATGTAATTACCTGTCCCACTGTACTCCGATGTTCAAGTATGCCACTCAGAGTGTAGAAAGTGAAATTTGGGCATTTTCCACAAAAGTGAAAAAAAACTTTGATTCAAGATTAGGGCCTTCAGCTCAATGAGATTCCTTTGGAAATTAAGTACACATGGCTCATCATCTTAACTCCATTAACTGGAGTCTTGGCAGTGGTGGCACCCAGAGTGGGGACTCCTGGCAGTGGTAGGCCTGGAGCCTGGACTCTTGGTTGTGGTGGCAAGGTGGTTGCAGTAGCGGACCTGGGGCATTGGCATGGTCATTGCTGTTCCTGGAGTGGGACTACTTAAGGCCCACCGCGCAGGGACCTTGCAGAAGCAGTGCTTGAGACCCCAATTTGAATGGAAGATGAGCCCTAATTTGAGAATTTTTCTTTCATCCTCATCACAACTCAAAATGGTGCCAGATTATGCTGGCAAAACACTTTTCACAGTGTCTTCAAGATATTATGACAATAAATCATTTGTTCTTTCATTTATTTACCTTTGCACCATATTGGGTGACTCATAATCAAAAAAACATAACTGACTTTTAGAAATAAATTTGTTTAATGTGGAGATTGCTGCCCATCCCTAATTGCCCAGACGGCAGTTAAAAGCCAACCACATTACTATGGGCCTGGAGTCACATGTAGACCAGGCTAGGTTTTCCGTCCATAAAGAGCATTAGTGAAACAGGTGTGTTTTTATAACTAAATACATGGGTTACATGGTCACCATTACACTAGCTTTCTTTGAATTGTAATTTTTTTTAACTTAAATTTCACCAAGTGCCATGGTGAGATTTAAATCATGTTCCCAAAGCATTAGCTTGCAGTTCTGTATTGCTAGTCCAATACCATAATCACTATGTAACTAACTTCCCTTCATCTTACACTTCAACAACTCAGTGGCTAAACATCCATAGCTTTTGTGGGAAAAGGTGCTTCCTGATACCACTTTCAAAGAAACTAGCTTGGATTGTAAAATGGTCTTCTTATGTTGTGGACTCTCCCAGAGTAATTAGTTCCCTGTACCTGCCCTCAGTTAGATTACCATGCAATCTTAAACCTCAAGGGTCTACAAACATATACTCATGTGTGTAACTATTTAAGCCCTTTTATTATTCTGGTGATTCTCCACTCCAATGTATCTTTCCTGAGTTGGATACTTTGATATTGAAAACAGTACTCCAAATGGCCTCTCAACTAGGCTTCATATGAAAATCTCACTTCCTCTTGCTTGCATTTTAACCTGTTGAGAAAAATCCCCAGTTCCAAAAACATTTTAAATTACTTTTTGCACTTCCAAATGTCCTATTGTAACCAAGGCTACTATTTTCAGACTATATGAACAGGCACAGATTGAGTTAGAGTCATAGAGTCATAGAGATGTACAGCATGGAAACAGACCCTTTGGTCCAACCCGTCCATGCCGACCAGATATCCCAACCCAATCTAGTCCCACCTGTATGCACCTGGCCCATATCCCTCTAAACCCTTCCTATTCATATACCCATCCAAATGCCTCTTAAATGTTGCAATTGTACCAGCCTCCACCACATCCTCTGGCAGCTCATTCCATACACGTACCACCCTCTCCGTGTAAAGGTTGCCCCTTAGGTCTCTTTTATGTCTTTCCCCTCTCACCCTAAACCTATGCCCTCTAGTTCTGGACTCCCCGACCCCAGGGAAAAAAACTTTGCCTATTTATCCTATCCATGCCCCTCATAATTTTGTAAACCTCTATAAGGTCACCCCTCAACATGACCTCCCAACTCCTGTACTCAATACTCTGACCAATAAAGAAAAGCATACTAAACGCCTTCCTCACTATCCTATCTACCTGCGACTCCACTTTCAAGGAGCTATGAACCTGAACTCCAAGGTCTCTTTGTTCAGCAACACTCCCCAGGACCTTACCATTACGTTCTAGGAAAAGTTCAAGGGATTTTGAAATAATGTCGCTTCCTAATAGTATATGCTTCGATTTTTCTTATTATAAAGCAAGGAGAAAAGGACACAGCAGTGAATCCCAACTCCAACAGCATCCTTTAGTCATATTGGAGACAAAATGAGGCAACATAGAATTCCTACAGTGCAGAGAGAGGCTGGTTGGCCTATCGAGTCTGCACACTCCCACTCATATCTAGGTTCTACCCCATCCCCATAACCCTACATTTTCTATGGCCTAACCTACACATCCCTGAACCCTATGGGCAATTTAGCATGGTCAATTCACCTAACCTGCACATCTTTAGTCTATGGGAGGAGGCCGGAGCACCCGGAGGAAACCCACGCAGACACGGGGAGAATGTGCACAGTCCACACAGACAGTTGCCCGCGACAGGAATTGAACCCAGGTACTTGGTGCTTGAGGCAGCAGTGCTAACCAGTGAGACACCACCACAAAGGAGGAAGCAAAGTGATAAGAACAAGAGTGATAAGTTTGTGAAAGACCAGAAGTGAATAAGGTTATAAGACCATAAGAACTAGGAGCAGGAGTAGGCCATCTGGCCCTTCGAGCTTACTCCACCATTCAATAAGATCATGGCTGTATCCCACACTCTCACTGAATCCCTTAATTCCTTTATTGTTAAAAAAAATCTACCTTAGCTTTAAAAATGTTTACTGCAGTAGCGTCAACTACTCCATTGGGCAAGGAATTCCACAGATGTACAACCCTCTGGATGAAGAAGTTTCTTCTCAATTCAGTCCTAAATCTGCTCCCTCTAATCCTGAGGCTATGCCCTCTTGTCCTAGTTTCACCTGTCAGTGGAAACATCCTCTCTACTTTTATCTTATCTATTCCCTTCATAATTTTATATATTTCTATAAGATGCCCCCCTCATTCTTCTAAATTCCAATGAATATAATTCCAGTCTACTCAATCTTTCCTCATAAACCAACCCTCGCAACTCCAGAATCACCGAGTGAATCTCCTCTGCACCCCCTCCAGTGCCAGAACATCCTTTCCTAAGTTATGGAGACCAAACCTGCACGCAGTTCTCCAGATGTGGCCTCACCAGCACTTACACAGCTATAATATAACCTCTCTGCTTTTAAACTCAATCCCTTTAGCAATAAAGGACAAAATTCCATTTGACTTCCTAATGACGCTGTACCTGCAGACCATCCTTCTGTGATTCATGCACAAGGATATCCAGCATGCTGCAATTTTTTTACCATCTAAATAATAATCCTTTTTAATATTACTCCTACCAAAATGGATGACTTCAGTTTTATTAACATTGTACTCCATCTGCCAGACCTTTGCCCACTCACTTAAACTATGGCCCTTTGCAAAGTTTCACAGTCCTCTACAAACTTTGCTCTGCCACTCACCTTGGAGCCATCTGCAAACTTTGACACTGTACACGTGGTCCCCAACTCCAAATCAACTATATAAACTGTAAATAATTGTGGTCCCAACACTGTTCCCGGAGGCACACCACTACTCACTGATTTCCAGCCAGATTAGCACCTGTTTATCCCCACTCTTGCTTCCCGTTAGTCAAACAATCCTCTATCCATGTGAATACTTTACCCCCAACACCATGCAGCTTTATCTTGTGCTGCAGCCTCTTGCATAGCACCTTGTCAAAGGCCTTTTGGAAATCTAGGTACACCACATCTACTGGGTCCCCATTGTTGACCTTGCTCGTAATGTCTTCATAGAATTTCAAAAGATTTGTTAAGCATGACCTGTCCTTCATGAAACCATGCCATGGCTGCCCAGCAGGAAACCTCTATCGAGATGCCTTGCTATTTCTTCCTTGATAATAGACTAAAGCATCTCCCCCAGAGGTTAAGCTAACCGGACTATAAATCCCCATCTTTTGTCTACCTCCCTTTTTAAACTGTGGCGTCACATTTGCTGTTTTCCAATCTGCTACCACTGCCCCAGAGTTCAGTGAATTTTGGAAAATTACTGCCAGTGCACTTGCTATTTCTCCTGCCATCTCTTTTAGTGTCCTGGGATGCATTCTATCAGGACCAGGAGACTTATCAATCCTTAGCTCCATTAGCTTTCCCAACACTACCTCTCCTGTAATAATGATTGTTCCCAGGTCCTCATCTACCTTTGTCTCTTTGTCAATTACTGGCATGTTATTCGTGTCCTCCACTGTGAAGATCAATACAAAATACTCCATCTGTATTCTAAGTTCAACCATACTGTGATCGCTCCTCCCAAGAGGATCCTTAACTATGAGGTCATTAATTATTCCTGTCTCATTACACAGGACCAGATCTAGGATAGCTTCTCCCTCGTCAGTTCCATTACATGCTTTTCAAGAAAACTATCACGAATACACTCAACAAACTCCTCCTCCAGACTACCTTGACCTGGCTGGTTCGACCAATCTACACGTAGATTAAAATCCCCCATGATAATTTCCATATCATTTTTACAGGCATTAGTCATTTCTTTGTTTATTTCCCGCCCCAATGTGATGTTACTATTTAGTAGGCTATAGACGACACCTATCGGTGACTTTTTCTTCTTAGAATTTTTAATTTCCACCCAAATGGACTCAACTTCATTCTCCATATATCATCTCTCAGCACTGTCCTGATGTCATCCTTGAATATCAGAGCCACACCACCTCCCTTACCTTCCTGCCTGTCCTTCCGAGTAGTCTGGTACCCTGGATATTTAACTCCCAGTTGTGACCACCCTGTAACCATGTCTCCATAATGGCTACCAATATAAATTCACGATGACTTGTATCATTAACCCATCAACTAAGATCACTTATACATATTTAATATTTTTTAAATGAGGGGATGTAAATGTGAAGGAGTAATTTAAGAGTAATTCATAGGCTAAGCCATGCGAAATACTCCTCTTCTGTCATGTGTGAAGTCAGGAACGCTTCCAGTGTTTGGGGTGACCATTAGTGCAAGTGATGTCTCCAGCTGCAGTGATCCATGGTTTGGATCTGAAGCAGTAACTAGAGTCACACTGGACCACCCACAATTCTAAGATATTCATGGATGACGTCTTGTGAGGTGTTCATACCATTGTTAAAGAGTGCACCGGCAGTAAAGGCACAGTGAAAACACTGGAGGAATCCCTGGCTCCATCTCTCTCACAAACAAATCTGCTTTGGCTACAGCTGATGCAGTGGTTTCTCAGGGGAATGCAACATGAGCCAAGTCTATGCCACGAGGATCAGTTCAGCTGCGTGGGGCAAGAGAAGGGGATGGACAGCAATAGTATTAGGGGATTCTGTCATAAGGGAAACTGATAGATGTGTCTGCAGATGCAGAGAAAATGCCAGGCTGGCATGTTGCCTCCATGGTGCCAGGATCTTGGATGTCACTGAGCATCTCAGGTCTGTTTGAAGAGCATAGTCCATCTTGGTACCAACAACATATGTAAAAAAAGGTTGATGTGGTCCTGCAAGTAGAATGCGGGGAAGAAATTAATAAAAAAGCTCTCAAAGGCAATAAGTTCGGGATTACTCCCAGTGCCACATGCTAGGAAGATCAGGACTAGGACAATAGTGTGAATGAATGTGTGGCTGGAGAGATGATGTAGGAGGGAGGGATTTAGATTCCCCGAGACATTGGGACTGATTCTGGGGAAGATGGGACCTGTCCAGTATTCCTGATGAAGGGCTTTTGCCTGAAACGTCGCTTTTACTGCGCCTGAACTGCTGTGCTTTTCCAGCACCACTCTAATCTAGACTTTGGTTTCCCGCATCTGCAGTCATTGTTTTTAGCAAGATGGGATGTGTACAAACTGGATGGGCTGCACCCCAGCAAGAGCAGGATCAATATCCTCACAGACACATTCTCTAATACTGAATGAGAGGGTTTCAACTAGAGTGGCAGGGAGTTGGGATTCTGAGCAGGGAGACACAAGAGAGGGAAGTAAAAATAACAACAAAGAAATATAGAAAGTAGAAGAGAGACAAACAAGAGATAGCAGCATCGAGAGCCATTGTATCAAAACAAAATATAGAAGTGTCTAAAAGATGAATCTTAAGGTAATGATTCTGACTAAATGGAGCATTTTCAATAAAGGAGATGAATTAACAGTGCAAATAGCTGTAAATGGGTATGATATGATTGCTGTTGTGGTTCTGTTCGCCGAGCTGGGAATTTGTGTTGCAGACATTTCGTCCCCTGTCTAGGTGACATCCTCAGTGCTTGGGAGCGTCCTGTGAAGCGCTTCTGTGATCTTTCCTCCGGCATTTAGAACATAGAACATAGAAGAATACAGCGCAGTACAGGCCCTTCGGCCCTCGATGTTGCGCCGATCCAAGCCCACCTAACCTACACTAGCCCACTATCCTCCATATGCCTATCCAATGCCCGCTTAAATGCCCATAATGAGGGAGAGTCCACCACTGCTACTGACAGGGCATTCCATGAACTCACGACTCACTGAGTAAAGAACTTACCCCTAACATCTGTCCTATACCTAACCCCCCCCCCCCCCCTTAATTTAAAGCTATGCCCCCTTGTAATAGCTGACTCCATACGTGGAAAAAGATTCTCACTGTCGACCCTATCTAAACCCCTAATCATCTTGTACACAAAAATTGGTGAGCACTTGCTGGGATTTCATGTCCTCTGGTTACAGATTCTCCCAAACGTGAAATAAAAAGCAGGGACAAAGGTAATTATTGCAGATGACATGAAAATTGGTGGAGTTTGGGTGAGTGTGCAAGAATATCTAGGTTGCAGGAGGTTACAGATTAGTTGGAAAGATGTGCAGAGAAATGACGAATTGAGTTTAACCTGGACATGTGTCAGATTATGGAGTTTAGGATGGCAAATTCAAGAAAAAATAGGATACTGAGGGACATTTATGTACAGAATTATCTTGGTGCAAGTCAGTAATTCCCTGAAAATGGCAACAGAAGTGTTCCAGATGGGAAAGAAAGCAAATGGAAC
>NC_057743.1:16352928-16357734 GCF_004010195.1 Chiloscyllium plagiosum | reverse complement strand
GCACACCCTCCTCATTCCTGAAGAAGAGCTTATGCCCGAAACGTCGATTCTCCTGCTCTTTTGATGCTGCCCGACCTGCTGCGCTTTTCCAGCAACACATTTTTCAGCTCTGATCTCCAGCATCTGCAGTCCTCACTTTCTCCTACATTGGTAGATAAGCAATGGATAACATTTACATAGTGAAAACATGCATTTTAATAGGTTAAAAATCACACACACCAGATTATAGTCCAATAGGTTTAATTGGAAGCACTAGCAACCATCTGATGAAGGGGCAGCGCTCCGAAAGCTAGTGCTTCCAATTAAACTTGTTGGACTATAACCTGGTGTTGTGTGATTTTTAACTTTATACACCCCAGTCCAACACTGGCATCTCTAAATCATGCATTGTAATAGTTAAACATTCCTTTCTAGGACCAGAACACACGAGGAAAAGTGGCCTAACTGTAGCTAATTAAAAATAAAGTATGGTATTAAATCAAAAGCAGTGTTATATAAAATTGTTCAAACAAGAAGCAAGCCAGAGGACTGAAAGCAGTTTGGAACTCTGCAAAGGAGGATCAACAGATTAAGTGGGGAAAACATAGAGTTTGAGAGTAAACATGAAAGGCAGATAGAAGTGGACTTTACAAGCTTCTGGCAAAAGCAAAAGATTAGTGAAGATAAATGTAGATCCTTCACAGTATAAAAATGGGAAATAAATAATGCAGAAAAATAAGCAACAACTTTAGCTCTGTATTCATAGGAGAAGACATAGATAACCTCCTGGAAATGTCAGGGAACCAAAGGTCTAATGAGAAAGAAGAATTGAAGGCAATTAGTATTAGTGAAAAAAGTGCAGAGAAATGAATTGGTAATAAAATCAAATGTATTCCCAGCTCCAGATAATCTGCATCCCAGCGAACTGAAAGAACTGGCAAGCATGAAAATAATGGAGATGTTAGTTGTCCTGCTCTGCCCAGGACCACAAGAAACGACAAAAGGTTGTGAACACACCACAGACCATTGTGCAAGCCAACCTTGGACTTACACCCATGGATTTCTCATTGCCATGGAAAGGCTGCCAACATCATTAAAGACCCTTCCCTTCCCAGCAGCACCCTCTTTCAACCTCTTCCGTCAGACAGAAGGTAAAGAAACTTAAACATACGCATACCTGCAGGTTCAAGAACAGATTCTTCTCTGCTGTTATTAGACTGCTGAATGGTCATCTCTGATTTCAAATCTAATATTGACTTTGCTTTTGTGCACCAACTATGCAGCCGTAACTCTATATACCTCACACTGTCGAAACATGCTATGATCTGTATGTCCTTATATGTTATCATCTGCCTGTACTGCTCACAAAACAAAACTTTTCACTGTACATGGGTACAACAATAAATCAAATCATGTTCCAAAATTCTGTAGATTCTAAAATAGTCCCAGCAGATTGGAGGATGGTCAATGTAAGCGCACTATTTAATAAGAAAGGATGGAGAATACAAGTGGTACAGACTGATTAGCCTAATATCAGTCATAGGTAAAAAGTACAATACAATTTATTTTACAATACAATGCCAAGTCTATTACAAAGGATGTGATAACAGGAAACTAATAGAATATCAACACGATTAGAAAAAGTCGACCTGAAGTTATGAAAGATAAATCATGCTTGACAAACCTACTGGATTTTTTTTGAAGAAGTAGGAATGACGAGGGCAAACCGATGGATGTGGTGCATTTGGATTTTCAGAAAGCTTTTGCTTAAGTCCCACATAAGAGGTTGAGTGTGCAAAATTATGCACGTGGGTCTGAAGATAATATACTGGCATGAATTGAGAATTAGTTAGCAGACAGGAAACAGATAGCAGGAATAAATGTGTATTTATTGGAGTGGAAGGTGGTGATTAATGGGGTACTGCAGAGATAAGTGTTTGTGCCCAATTATTTGCAATAAATATCAATGACTTGGAAGAGGAAATCAAATATAACATTTCTCAATTTACTGATGACACAAAACCAGGTGGGATTGTGAGTGATAAGGAGGATGTAAAGAGTTTCCAAGGCAATTTAGATACGTTGAGTGAGTGGGCAAATACATTGCAGATGCAGTATAACAAGGATAAATATGAAATAATCTACTTTGGTTAGAATTACAGAGCATTGTTTCCAACATTATATTGACCTCCATTTCAAGAGGATTTGAGGACTGGATCAAAGTGTCATACAGGGCCTTGGTGAGACCACACCTGGGGTACTGTGAACAATTTAGAGATTTTTAGCTGAGAAATAATCCTGCAATAAGGGGAGTGCAGCAAAGATTTATTAATCTGATTCCTGGGAGAGCAGGATTGTTGTCTGAGGAGAGATTGGGTTGAATAAGAGTAAGATGGGATCTCTTTGGAACGAATAAAATTCTGACAGGGTTGGACTAAGTCAATGTTGAATGGTGGAGAAGACTTGATGGGCTGGATGGTCTGTTCCTGCTTTGAGTTTCTGTGTGAAGGGCAGCTGTGTCACCAGAGAATCCCATTTTATGTGAATAATTTTTATATAAAATAATATGTTTTCTCATCTCCTCCGCTGAGAGCAAAATGTCTGTGTGAATTGGATAGTGACCAACTATTGTGAACAAATAAAAGTCCACTTACCGCACAGTGGACTGATAGACCAGGTCCTCCCTCTTCTGATATTCATCAATGTGTGTGTAATTTGTAGAGAACAGGGCATCATATGTGAATATTTTCTGTTTGATAGTTCCTCCATCTGTCACCTGGTATCAAGCAACAATACATCACATTCAGCAACGAGTCACTGGAAATTAAAAAATCCTTTTTATCATCATCACACAGCACCTGAGGCAGCCTACATTCCCCAGTGAAACACTGCAGAGTTAAAGGAAAAGTCAGAATATTACATTTGACGCATGAGAGTGTATCTGTTTCCCAGGCGAAACCTGTCTTTGTACTTCGAATGTGAAAGCATGAATACATTGCTTCACATCAGGAAGGAGTTATAGCCCAATTCTGTGGGTTGCGTCTTTGCAAAAGTACATTCCATTTATTAAGAAGTACTTTACAGTGAGGGCTCAAGGGGGGAGATATGGAAGATGGAAGGACAGGTTAGTAATTTCTCACACTGAGACAGAGACAAATTTCAGGCCGATCCACAGGGCTCATAAAATCTAAATCCAGCAGGACATTTGTCAACTACCTCATATTCTCACCTTTCTCTCCTTGGCTTGCTACAGTGTTCCAATGAAGCTCAACACAAAATCAATGAACAACCTTCAGCTGGATCCTTTATAGCCTTCTGGCCTCAAAATTGAGTTCAACAACTTTTAAGTCATAATCTCTGCCTCCATGTAGTTTGCGTTTATTTCCTAATTCATTTGTTTCCACCTTGTTTCTCTCTTATTTCCTTCACTTTGTGTTTGGATGGCAGCTTTCCTACCTATTCACACCTCTTCCAGACATGCATTTTGTTTCTTTACTTGGCTCATCCCTCTCTCCCTTTTGGCTTTGTACCCAGTCTTTGGCCATTTAATTTCTCCGGCCCTTTGCTCCTTAATGCACCTTCCCTTTAGTTCTCCCACCACCTCCCCCCTCCCCCACCCCCCCCCACATCACTTCTCTCCTTTCACTTCAAAACATTTCTGACCTTTCCCACTCTGACAAAAGGTCACGGGCCTGAAAAATTAACCCTGGCTCTCTCTCCCATGGGTGTTGCCAGTTCAGCTATATATTTCCAGAGCTTTCTACTTTCATTTCAGTGGGACATGAATTGCAGTTGCAATCTACAATTTACAGTTCAAAGGCTTTCATGGATAAAACTGCAATACTATAAGCTACTCATGTGACGTATGGCTCCATTGAAATGAGCAGGATTAATGCAGAGCCAGTAGCAGAAAGGAGGATGACTCCTCTTGTAATGCTCCCCATTCTTCCATTCACCTGCATCAGGAATCTATTGTAGGGTGCGAACTGGGGAGAGGATATTTTCTAAAAAAGAACCCAGGGGTAAGTAACTTGAGCAGGGCAGCCCAGACCTCCTTTACCTCTCCCGTCTCCAAAGCCCTTCTCTACCAGTTGTGACTGGTAGCGTCAACAAAGAAACAGACAGGGAATAGCAAAACAGGGATTCCAAATGTTACCCGATAATCCATGTCACTCTAACGATAATTTATCTCAGTGCTGGATTGTTTAGTGTAAGTGTAAGTGGACCCTTTCAGTTTACAACAATGAACGCCATACGTCACATGACTAGCTTATCTTATTGCAGTAAAGTACCAATTAGATGTAATGGAAAAAGGCTCTATATAAATGCAAATTCCCTCTTTGAAGAAGCCCATTTTTGGGCTACATAAAAGCACAGATGGAGCCATGATAAAATGAGACAATTAGCATCCTATAAGCTGAGTGTGAGTGCCACCCAGCCTGTACATTGTGTCCTCTTTCACAGGCACTCCCACACAATATCAGACAAACATATTTGTTTTGTGAGTTCAATTTGAAACATATCTCTTGTACCAAGGTTTACAGGGGGTTGAGGAATTGGTGGCAGGTGAGTCATACCTTGAAGAGCTTCAATTACAATCAGCGCGGCTGAGCGAGTAAACATTATTTGTCCAGCTTAATTTTTGTGCAAACTTCATGTAGAAAATCAGTCCCATAAATTGCTTTCAAGAGCGTGACAATTTTTTTCCATACACATTCCAAGGTAAACTGAAAACAGTCCTAAGAATGGATCTGAAGGTTTGAAAGAAATGACAGAAATTGTTCTGTTCTCTTAAGTGCTCCATTAGTCAGGGAGCATTCCTTAGTC
>NC_057743.1:16334646-16352428 GCF_004010195.1 Chiloscyllium plagiosum | reverse complement strand
CTATGGCACTGAATGACATAGAGTCAGATGGTGTGGAGTCTGTGTGGGTGGAGTTGAGGAAGCACAAAGGCAAAAAACCCATAATAGGAGTTATGTGCAGACCTCGCAGCAGTGGTCAGGACCAGGGATGCAAGATGTACCAGGAAGTAGATAGGGCATGTCAGAAAGGCAAGGTCATGGTGAACGGGGGGACTTCAATATGTAGGTGGACTGGGTGAATAATGTTGCCGGTGGATCCAAAAAAAGGGAATTCATGGAATGCTTACAGGATGGTTTTTTGGAACAGCTTGGGATGGAATCCACAAGGGAGCAGGCTATTCTGGATTTAGTGCTATGTAATGGGCCAGACTTTATAAAAGATCGCAAAGTCAAGGAACACTTAGGAGGCAGAGATCATAGTATGGTAGAGTTCAGTCTGCAGTTTGAAAGAGAGAAGGTAAAATTGGATGTAATGTTGTTACAGTTAAATAAAAGTATTTACAGGGGCATGAGAGAGGAACTGATGAAAATCGACTGGAAGCAGAGCCTAGTGAGGAAGACAGTAGAGCAACAATAGCAGGAGTTTCTGGTGTAATTGAGGACACATCCCAAAGAAAAGAAAGACTATCTGGAGTGATGGAGGGTGTTATTAGACAGCTATGGCTGACGAAGGAACTCAGGAAATGTATCACAGAAAAAGAGAGAGCCTATAAAGTGGCCAAGAGCACTGGGAAATCAGAAGATTGGGAAGGCTTCAAAAACAAACAGAGGATAACAAAGAGAGAAATAAGGAAGGAGAAGATCAAATATGAAGGTAGGCGAGCCAGTAATATCAGAAATGATTGTAAAAGTTTCTTTCAACACGTAAGAAACAATTGAGTGGCAAAAGTAGAGATTGGGCTGTTCCAAATTGATGCAGGAAGGCTAGTGCTGGGAGATAAGGAAATAGCTAAAGAACTTAATAAATACTTTGTGTCAGTCTTCACAGTGGAAGACATGAGTAATATCCCAACAATGAAGGAGAGTCAGGGGGCAGAGTTGAGTATGGTAGCCATTACAAAAGAGAAAGTGCTAGAAAAGCTGAAAGGTCTAAAAATTGATAAATCTCCTGGCCCCAATGGGCTGCATCCTAGAGTTCTGAGAGAGGTGACTGAGGAAATAGCGGAGGAGTTGGTTGTAATCTTTCAAAAGTCACTGGAGTCAGGGAAATTCCCAGATGTTTGGAAAATCACTGTTGTAACCCCCTTGTTCAAGAAAGGATCAAGACAAAAGATGGAAAATTATAGGCCGTTTAGCCTAACCTTGGTTGTAGGTAAAATTCTCGAATACATTGTTAAGGGTAATATTTCTAAATTCTTGGAAGTGCAGGGTCGAATTAGAACAAGTCAGCATGGATTTAGTAAGGGGAGGCCATGCCTGACAAACCTGTTAGAATTCTCTGAAGAGGTCACAAGTAGGTTAGACCAGGGAAACCCAGTGGATGTGGTCTATCTAGACTTCCAAAAGGCCTTTGATAAGATGCCTCACGGGAAGCTGCTGAGTAAGGTGAGGGCCCAGTGTGTTTGAGGTGAGCTACTGGAATGGATTGATGGTTGGCTGCTTGACAGAAGATAGGGAGTTGGGATAAAAGGTTCTTTGTCGGAATGGCAGCTGGTGACAAGTGGTGTCCCGCAGGGTTCAGTGTTGGGGCTGCAGCTGTTCACTTTATATATTAATGATCTGGATGAAGGGACTGGGACATTCTGGTGAAGTTCGCCAATGATACAAAATTAGGTAGTAGTATTGAGGAAGGTAGTACTGAGGAAGTGGGGAGGCTGCAGAAAGGTTTAGACAGTTTAGGAGAATGGTCCACGAAATGGCTGATGAAATTCAATGTGAGCAAGTGTGAGGTCTTGCACTTTGGAAAAAAGAATACAGGCATGGACTATTTTATAAATGGTGAGAAAGTTTATAAAGTTAAAGTACAAAGGGATCTGGGGGTGAGGATTCTCTAAAGATTGACCTTCAGGTTGAGTCTGTAGTTAAGAAAGCAAATGTAATGTTGTCATTTATCTCAAGAGGGATGGAATATAATAGCAGCGATGTGCTTCTGAAACTTTATAAAGTTCTGGTTAGACCACATTTAGAATACTGTGTCCAATTTTGAGTCCCACATCTCAGGAAGGACATTCTGGCACTGGAGCGTGTCCAGCGGAGATTCATAGGATGATCCCTAGAATGGGTAGGCCTAACATACGATGAACAGCTGAGGATCTTGGATTGTATTCATTAGAGTTTAGAAGGTTGAGGGGAGACCTAATAGAAACTTAGAAGATAATGTATGACTTAGTAAGGGTGGACACTTGTTTCCGTCAGGCGGGGATACTAGGACTCATGGGCACAGCCTTAGAATTAGAGGGGGTCAATTTAGAACGGAAATGAGGAGACATTTCTTCAGCTAGAGAGTGGTGGGCCTGTGGCCAGGACGTTGAATATCTTCACGGCAGAGATTGATAAATTCTTAATTTCGCAAGGAACTAAGGAATATGGGGAGAGTGCGGATAAGTGGCGTTGAAATGCCCATCAGCCATGATTGAATGGCAGTGTGGACTCGATGGGCTGAATGGCCTTACTTCCACTCCTATGTCTTATGGTCTTATGGAATTGTTGTCCAATACTCTGTGTGTTGTCCATTCGCTGGCTGCTCTTCCCTCAGCAGCCTTTCAGTACCTGACTTACTGCGTGATGCTACTGTGTGAGATCACACAATACGTGAGAGAGCTGAGCAAGATCCTGCACCTGCACACCATGGCCCAAACGAGGTGGGGAGCTGACTAAACCTGGCTCCTTGACTGAAATAGGTTAGTTCAACATAGAGTGTGTTTCCCTTGCCTAGAGATAATTTCTTCCCAGGCTGGCTTTAGCTAACAAAAAATAAACTGTGCTATATAGAACTCCCTGGCACAAAGCTTGTGCATTCTTGTCCTTCACAAAATTCTCGTTGCCTGCTTCCAGCGATGTTGGAAGCTCTGCTTCAGAAAACGTCTCTCTTACTTCATTGTACGTCATCAGCAATTCAAAGTCTTGTTCCTCTGGATTGTAGCTCCTACACCTACCTCCATTTAGATTGCTGTCACAATCAATTACGTCCTGTATTCGTTTCCCCAATAAGACCACATTCCCATTCAGCTAACAGCCACAGAAGATGTCCTATGACTTTTCTGTCCTGATTGCTCTCCAATATACTCCCACAGAGCAGGCTTTAACAACACTAATTGCCTCCATGACAGTCACAGTTCTAATATCGCTTGTAAAAATTTATCCTTCAATCTCCTTTAATATACAGTCAGCTCGGTAGATCTGTTGCCTCTTTTTGCACCGTTCCATACATTTAAAGTCAGGGTCAAATAGCCGGATATCTGCTTTGCAATGCAGAGTTAACACCTGCAGTGGCTGAGGTTACTGTGAACGACTCTCCTCTTCAAACTCTCCCCTCACCTGAGACGTGGGAATACTAAGATTAAATCACCACCGCTGTCTCTCCCCAGTGAGGGTAGTTCTATGGTGACGTTACCTTCACATATTTAAAACCACTATTTAAGATGCTGATCAGACCCCATGATCAGGCCATGTGTAGCCCTGGCTCCCTTATGTTGGGAGACTATTGGCCATTGAGGGGGGAATGGTAGGGTCAGAGATCAGGAAGTTACTTCATAACAATGTGACTGCACCTTCAGCACACAGACTGCTGGAATTCAAGCAAGAGGCCTGACACCACCTTCCCAACAATAATTGGGGATGGGTAATTCATGCTGGCCCAGCATATTCACACCCATAAAAGGAATTTAAAAAAAAACTAACACCCACTTACATTTATGTGGTGACTTTAATGTAGAAGATCCTCAAAGGTGCGTTAGTGGGTAAAGGAAGGCAGGCTTGAGGGAGGAAGTAGGAAAGCTGAGAAAGAACACAAATGTTGAGGAAATTGAGTGTGGCTTAGTCACATTTCAGGTTTTGGAGTGTTTATAAAAGTGAAATGAGCGAGGGAGAGAGGAGTTTGAGCAGGGAATCTTGGAAAGTGGGGCAGAAGAAGCTTCAACTCCTATGGTGGTGTGAAGAGAATGGTAATTCACAAAGTGTCAAAGTTGGAACATGACAGAATTGAAGAGGAGATCTGTAAGGTTATATAAGACTGGTCCAGAGATGTTTTGGAGATTTGAAAATAAAGGTTACAAAGTTGGTGCTTTGAGAGAAAGAGAGAGCCAATATAGGGACCACAGAGATGGATCAGTAACGGACATAATATGAGCATCTAAATACTGACGAAACTAGAGCTTATTGTTATAGAGTCACAGAGATGTACATCATGGAAATAAACCCTTCGGTCCAACTTGTCCATGCCAACCAGATATCTTCAATTAATCTAGTCTCGTTTGCCAGTATTTGGCCCATATCCCTCTAAACCTAATTGTACCAGATCCACCACTTCCTCTGGCAGCTCATTCCATAGACGCACCACCATCTGTATTGCCCCTTAGGTCCCTTTTAAACCTTTCCTCTCTCACCTTAAACTTATGCCTTTGAGTTTTGGACTCACCTACTCTATGGAAAAGACCTTGTCTATTTACCCTATCCATGCCCCTCATGATTTAACAAACCTCTATAAAGTCACCCCTCGGCCTCTGATGCTCCAAGGAAATAAGACCCAGCCTATTCAGCCTCTCTCTATAGCTCAAACCATGCAACTCAGCAACATCCTAGCAAATCTTTTCTGAACCCTTTCAAGTTTCACAATTGTTGTTGTTGGAGACTGGGAACCAGCAGGGACAAAATTCAAAACATTGAAGTTGTGAGAGGAAAAATACTTGGGTAAGGGTTTAAGGACCAGTTATGGTGAGGTTAGGAAGGAGATGGGTGAAGATGAGATGTTGGTAGTAGGCAGTCAGGGATAGGATGTAGCGCCAAAGCTTACCTCTAAGGAGAACAGAAAACTGAAGTAGACACACAGTCTCATTCACCCTCATCAGATGGTAGATCTAGGAGGACAGATACAGAGTGTTTGGGGAATCAGAGATTCAGTGGCAATGAAATCATTTTGATGGAGGTTACTGGGGTAAAGGTTATGGCTTCATTTCTCCTCACTAAGACGATCAAGGGGTGGAAATGGTCTAAACCAGCAATGTGAAGCAGGCAGGGAATGATAGTCCAGAAGATTTGATACACATTCAAAATCATGACGGCTCTGGACAGAGTAAATATGGAGAAACTGTTCCTGTTGTTGGAGGGTTCAGAGCCAGCGGGCCAAGAGTGGAGGTAATTGGCAAATAAAGCAATAAACCTCCTTACACAGCGAGCAGTAAAAATCTAGAAAGAACTTCCTAAGCATATGGTGAAGATAGATATTCAAGTGGGAATGAGATTATTATCTCGGAATGAAGAATGTGCAGGGTTGGGTGGACAAGCTGGGGGAAGCTGTAGTTGAATTGCGCCTTCAGAGAGCCAGCATAGACACAATGGGTCAATTGGTCACCTTCTGTGATATAAACATAAAAACACAAAATAGGTAGAGGAATAGACCACTCAGCCCTTCAGGTTAGCTCTGTCATTCAGTATGATCATTGTTGATCATCCAACTGAGTACTTTGTTCCTGCTTTCTCCCCATGCCCTTTGATCCCTTTAGCCTGAAGAGCTATATTTAACTCCTTCTTAAAAAACACTCAATGTTTTGGCCTCAACCACTTCCTGTGGCAGTGAATTATACACGCTCACCACTCTCTGGGAAAGAAATGCCTCTGCCCCTCAGTCTTAAATGGCCTACCCTCTACCCTTAGATTGTAACCCCTAGTTCTGGACTCCCTGGTCAGAGGGACCATTCTTTTTGTATTTGCACTGTCTAGTTCAGTTAGAATTTTATAATTATAGATGCCCCCACCCCCTAATTCTTCTAGAGAATACAGTCGCATGCAATCCAATCTCTCAGCATATGTCAGTCCTGCCATCCTAAGGACCGGCCCAGTAAACCTGCGACACTCTCTGTCTGTAGCCAAAATATCCATTCTCAGAAAAGGAGAATAAAACTGCACTCATTACATCAGCGTGGTCTCACCAAGGGCCCGTGCCACCACCAAATCCAAGCTACCCGACGCCTGGAGGAAGAACGCCTCGTCTTCTGCCTTGGGACCCTCCAATCACACGAAATCAATATCAACTTCATCAATTTCCTCATTTCCCTTCCCTCCACCTCATCCCAGTTCCAACCCTCCAACAGCACCGCCCTCTTGAACTGTCCTATTTGTCCATCTTCCTTCCCATCTATCCGCTCTACCCTCCGCTCCAACCTATCACCATCACCCCCCACCTGCAACTACCTAGTACCTTCCCAGCTACCTCATCACTGCCCTAACCCTCTTATTTATCTCGCAGCCCCCTTCACCCCCTACCTAATTCCTGATGGAGGGCTTATGCTCAAATCGTCGATTCTCTTGCTCCTTGGCTGCTGTCTGACCTGCTGGGCTTTTCCAGCACCACACTTTTTGACCCTGTATCATTGTAGCAAGACATCTCTGCTCCCGTACTCATGCCCTTTCTCTATGCCATTGTCTTCACTGCCTTCAGTGACTGGCGTACAGGACATCCAAGTCTCATTGCACCTCCTACTTTCTCAATCTATTACCTTTCAGATAATAACCTGCCTTCCTGCTTTTGTAACCAAAGTGGATACCTTCACATTAATCTACATGCCACTTTATCTGTCATGCATTTTCTCACTCACTCAACTCATCCAAATTGCACTGAAGCATCTCTACATCCTTCTCACAACTCACCCTCCCAACAGTTTTGTGTCTACAAATGTTGACGTGTTACATTTATTTCCCTCATCAAAATCATCAATATACATTGTGAATAGTTGGGATCCAAGCACTGATCTCTGTCGAACCTACTAGTCATTGCCTGCCAATCAGAAAAAGACCCATTTATTGCTACTTTTTGTTGCTTGACTGGCAATCAGTTCTCTATCCGTGTCAGTACACTGCACCCAATCCCATGCTCTTTAATTTTAAATGCTAGTCCATTAGGTGGGACATTGTTAAAAGTCTAACCATGCAATTATTCTGCAATTTTGGAAGTCAGCTGCTTTTTGGACACTCATTTCCTCTCACGGTCACTTATGGTTGAAATTAAAAGTCTTCATATTATATTTTCAAAGTCAATTGAAAATGAAAACTGATGGAGCTGAGGAAAGCAGCTACCAATCCTTTGTGGGCCTGTTTTGCACTGATAGTGCAGAAAATTTCGCTTCTAGCCCCATTGTTTCAGAAGGCTTGTTTTGTTTGTGAAAGAAGAGATTTCTGAGGTAATGTATTTTATGTTCAGGAATAGGAAAGCATTTGAGAAAGTTCATTCAGATCGATTGTTCAATGTGATGATGGTTCCAAGTATCTGGGGACACAAGTGTCAATAATAAGATTATGTATGAGGTGGACAGCGGAAAAGACATTTTCACTGGAAGTGTAATGGAGTTGTGCACTCTCTTATGAAGGAATGACATTGAAAATGACAGTACAAATGGTTTAGGAAGCAATTAGACATTTTTATCTCTGGAAGAAGGATTAAAGGATCTGATTAAAGTGGGAATAATCTATTAAAAAGGAACCAGAGTGTTCAGCCTAATGCCCCTAAAATGCTTGAGATTTAATGGCTCTGTAAGATATGCACTGGTTGAAATGTTGATGTTAGATTCCTGTGTGTATTAATTTAATTCCCCAAGGCTCCTTTATGAAATGCAATGAAAGACATGCAGGAGCCCCTTGCACTTATCTGAATTCAACAGGGATTTCTGCTCCAAGACTACCAGTAAGCAAGTGTGTTGTTGGCTATCAGTACATGCGCATGGGCCCATTCACTTCTTTCCAGTCCTCCATTATGACTTAACTGTTTGGGGAAATGGCAGAATGTATTTGATTGTTGCAGTCTTATTCTCTGGACATTTTTCAAAACCTATTTCTATTGTACAGACTCTTGTTCGGAGGACAGTTACTGAGTCATCAAGGGTAACACTGGACAACAACACAAATCATACAATCTTCCATTTCAGAAGGCATTTGGTTGTAAGTAGGGAACAGTAGTCATTACAGGAGAGAGAAGGGTCAGTGGCTGCAAGATACATATAATAACCGTTCCTGGGTACAGCACTAAATCACAGATGGTGCTTTTAAAACAGAATCTCAGGTAGTTCTGGGAGACTTCATTAAATGACTGTCACTTAACTGACAATGGACCTTTCTGTAATGGAATCAATTAACTTAGTGACAGGCTGTTAAGTATATTTCAACACACCTCCCTCTATGTGCAAAAATAGGTGATGGAGCCCTGAAGCCAGGGTGAATGGAAGCTGCCCACTACACCTTGTTCCTGAAATAATGGCTGTCAATAATGCAGAATTACTCTCTCTGCTTTACTTGGAAATCTCGATTTGTTGATGGCCAATGGCACCAATCTAGATTCAGGATTACACACAGATTTCTGTTACATTGTATGGCTACTCCTCAGGACTCCCCTGCTTCCACTTTCTGCTGTACTAGAGGGTTTGACAAGCAACTTTCCTTCTCAAAGGACTCCCACACTCATGATTTAGCCTTTCCGTGAAGTGTTCAGAATTAGTTTGGGTTCACAGTTGACACTATTTAATGATTGATGCCAACTTTCAAAATAAAAATAGGGACTCCATACCATAAAACCATAACTAGTAATAGG
This sequence comes from Chiloscyllium plagiosum, assembly GCF_004010195.1. Classification (NCBI taxonomy): domain Eukaryota; kingdom Metazoa; phylum Chordata; class Chondrichthyes; order Orectolobiformes; family Hemiscylliidae; genus Chiloscyllium; species Chiloscyllium plagiosum. The sequence goes on along the minus strand of NC_057743.1, from coordinate 16,343,715 downwards.
AGCAGAATGAGACCTTTCAGCCTAGTGAGTCTGCTCCATCATTCAATGAGGTCATGGCTAATCTGATAATCTTCAATTCCACTTTCCTAGCTTTTTCCCGTCACCCTTGGCTGGAATAGATCCACAGTTACAATTTATCATCAGGTGCTATGTACGAGTCAAGGTTTTGTGGTTGACTATTCCTGGTATTAACCTGAACCAACTGTGCTTTTTTACTATCATTGGGTCCATGAGTATTCATTTGGACACAATGGCTCTAGGAGCTGACAACAATTACATATGTCAGAAGAGCTTCTGAATTATAATGCATTAAAAACAGCAAAGACTGACAACTGGGGCAGGGTTTATTGTTTAAATTAGTTCATGCCATGAAGGAAAAGGTAATTCTGGATGCAGTAAATGGCCTTCATCTTTTATAACTATCCTGCGACCTCAGCTTACGATTGACAGAAACATGGGATGTTAATGAGTATTTCCAACTGCATGGGGAGCTCTGGCAAGAAATGGGAGTGGAAAGCGAGACATTACGATGATGGAAAATAGTCAGAGAGAAGTTAAACTAAGTTGAACAATGTTGTTGTGTCAACATTGTTGTGTCAGACTCTTGTGTTTTAAAGATCTGGTGGTTTTAAGGGAAGGGAAGGTGGAAAGAGCTGAGATGTTGCCAGAACAAGTCACTTGGTTCATTCACCAGCAGCTGGGCATAATATCCTTTCCCAAAGGAGTCCACATGAGAAGGTCAAGGACCCACTGGTAGTTAAAAGTCAGTCACAAAGCCTTGGCTCACACATAGCATCTGATCATAAATCATAGCTCTGTATCTATTTCAGTTGAGGATGATGGGGAAAAACTAGGAAAGTGGCATTGAGGATTATCAGATTTGGCGTGAGCTCAATGAATGGTGGAGCAGACTCAGGTCTAATGCTGTTCCTGTGTCTTATGGTCTTATGGTACAAGGCCCCTATTTTGCTTAAAATTTGTAAGTTAGCGTCAGTGTGAGCCCAAACTAATTCTGGATACCTCATGGAAAGCCAAAATCATGAAATTCGGCATCCGCAAAAAGGCAAATCTCCCTTTGCTGGTAGTTATCATGCAGAAGCAGCTTTGTTGGTTTGGCCACCTCTTCAGGGTAGCAGTCAGATATACTTTCTGTTTGCTGAGTTTGGTCTAAGCCAAGAGGCCATGGGAGGAACAAAGCTCTGCTTGCCAGTATGACATGAAGGCCCTGAACACACCTGGCAGACACTAGGCTTTGACAGAGGGAAATGGCATCACATGTGGGTCAGCGTGCACTGGCATTAGAGTCAGTAGCTAAATCAGCTTAGCAACAGCCATCAACACAGAAAACAACAACCCACATGAACACCTGGCAACCACCTCACAGGCCGCACTCATGACAGAACCACCTTTTGTGGATTGGTCTCTTTGTCCATTGGCAGAAGTGCACTGGAGGAAGCTTTTCCATCGCCCAATGGGTTTGATTTGCTGCTTATCCATCATTCTACACAGATGGAAGGATGCTGACAATCCCAAAAACAAATCCAGTGAAAAACCTTAACAAGATCTCTATGACTCTATGACTCTAATATATAACCTTAAAGCGCAGACTGTTTCTGCTCAAAGCCACAGATTAGCTCAATTGAATGAAACTGCACGTGAAATAAATGTAAGAATAGACCATACAGCTCTTTGAGTGTGCATTACCCTTCAATAACCTCAACTCCATCACTCCAAAATATTCTTTGCTTCCTTTGCTATTCAACTGTCTATCCAAAACTATGCATTACCTGGGGTACTGAGCCATACAGGCCAGAAGGGAAGCTCTGACCCTTGGCCTGTACCAAGTTGTTCATTGAGATTGGCAGTGTGGATGGCCTACAATTAGCTCTGCACTGGGAAGGGAATGGTGGGCAGCGAATTCAGCAGAGGCTCCCGCTTCTGATCAGTATTGAAGCACTCCTGCTGGGAGTGCACATGTTAAATCAGGCTTCACTGTGGTGACTCCACACTGGAACAGCATGCCAACACTCAACAGATTGCATGAAAAATGAACACAGCTTTCAAGGAACCCGTGGTGTTATTTTCCAACTTGAAAGAGAGGACAAGAATAAATGGAACAAAAATAATGCGGCAGATTAATGGCCTGAGCTGTCACATAAGCAAATACAAATATATTAATTGTTCAACTAACAGAGTCAGTCACTTTAATGCCTCATTAATCTCCAGTGTCCAACTAATCTAAATGAAAAACTCTGCTGCTTAATGTGATGCTGCTTCAAACTGTGGAATTATTGTAAATATAAAGGAGCATTTGTCTGAACAGATTATAATAGACTTGGATTACATATTGATTGAAGAGGCTGTCCACGCCTCTATAGTAAATACATTTCCTGATAAAGGCTTGGAACTACACAACCAGATGGCCCTCATAATCCCGTAACCATCTCAGCTCTGTCAGGAAGCATGTCCTGTGTGAAGTTACAAATGAGTCAATGTTTCCTCCAACAGATCAATCAGATAAACTCTACTCGTTTAGCTCTTCCTTCGACACAAGGTCAGGCTAAACTGGAAAGCCTGGCACACTGTTTGATGCAGAATTTCCAAACCAGCTTTCCATCCAATATCACAAACATTTACTTCAATCTCAGTAACACTCCCCTCTTCAGTCCCCCTACTGCAACAATCATAGAGTCATAAAGATGTACAGCATGGAACCAGACCCTTCGGTCCAACTTGTCCATGCTGACCAGACACCCTAACCTACTCTAGTCCAATTTGCCAGCACTTGGTCCGTATCCCTCTAAACCCTTCCTATTCATGTTGCCATCCAGATGCCTTTTAAATTCTGCAATTGTACCAGCCTCCACCATTTCCTCTGGCAGCTCATTCCATACACGCACCACCCTCTGTGTGAAAAAAGTTGCCCCTTTGGTCCCTTTTATATCATTCCCCTCTGACCCTAAACCTATGCCCTCTAGTTCTGGACTCCCTCACCCCAGGGAAAAGACCTTGTCTATTTATTTTATCCAAGCCCCTCGTGATCTTATAAACCTCTATGAGGTCACCCTTCAGCCTCTGACGTTCCAGGGAAAACAGCCCCAGCCTGTTCAGCCTCTCCCTGTAGCTCAAATCCACCAACTCTGGCAACATCCTTGTAAATCTTTTCTGAACCCCTTCAACTTTCACAACACCCTTCCGATAGAAAGGAGACCAGAATTGCACGCAATATTCCAAAAGCGGCCTAACTGATGTCCTGTACAGCCGCAACATGACCTCCCAACTCCTAATGCTCTGACCAATAAAGGAAAGCATATCAAATGTCTTCTTCACCATTCTATCTACCTGCCACTGTACTTTCAAGGAACTGTGCACATGCACTCCGAGGTTTCCTACTGATTTAGTAACACCTGGATTCAAAGAGCTGGATTTTCCATCAAGTGTCAGCCCCATGTGGAAGTCTTAAATCCCGCTATTCTAATATACTTGCTCTTCTTTTTCTGAAAGTTATTTACAGAATCTGCTGAGCTAAGCGAAACACTAATTTCTATTTAATAACTGTTTTGCAATGGTAATTTCACTTTGCCATTCGGTCTGTAAGAGTGAGCAAGATCATGTGATCAAGGTAGCTTTCAGATGTCTGCTGACAATTCTATGTCTACCCACTTTGATTTCCCCACACCGCTCTACTCTTCTGCCTCTAGGCTGTTAAACCTGCTTTTCCGAATATCTGTCTTGCGAATTCCTCCAGTTAAATGCACTACAAACCGTGTCCTCGCTACTATTTCTAGACTGTTTATTTCAAACTGAAGTAGATTATTGGTGACCTTGATACCCTTCTTTAACCCTAAACTAAGCTTCAGATTTTTTTAGATTACTTTCAGTGTGGAAACAGGCCCTTCAGCCCAACAAGTCCACACCAACCCGCCTGATAACCAGAAATTGCTGGCAGCCTCTGTGGAGAGAAATCAGAGGTAACATTTCGGGTCCAGCGACCCTTCCTAAGAAGGCCTGCATTAACTCTGATTTCTCTCCACAGGTGCTGGCAGACCTGCTGAGCTTTTCCAGCAATTTCTGTTTTAGTTTCTGATTGCCAGCTTCCACCATTCTTTTGATTCTTAGTTAGATTTCTGAACCCCTTCATCGCAAAGATTGCCAACTTCCACTTCCTTAACATCACTCCCTAACTTTCAAATGTTGAAACCCTCTGGTCAAAATTTTGTCGGCACCAAGTTTTACATTTCCAGTGATGGCGTTCCATTCTCCAGCTTAGCTCATCCAAGCTTGTGCTGCCTTGAACCTGTTCCGCTCCAAATCCTGCTCATCCTGAATGTCTTCTTCATTTCCACTCTCTTCCTCCCCTTACACCATCCATGCTGATATTAGATTCCCTACAGTGTGGAAACAGGCCCTTCGGCCCAACAAGTCCACACCGACCCGCCATAGCACAACCCACCCCAGACCCATTCCCCTACATTTACCCCCTCACCTAACACTACGGACAATTTCCCATGGCCAATTCACCTAACCTGCACATTTTTGGACTGTGGGAGGAAACCAGAGCACCCGGAGGAAACCCACGCAGACACGGGGAGAATGTGCAAACTCCACACAGTCAGTCGCCTGAGGCGGGAATTGAACCCAGGTCTCTGGTGCTGTGAGGCAGCAGTGCTAACTGCTGTGCCATTGTGCCACCCATATATTAGTTCTATCTATCAGTGCTTCTAATTTCAGGTTCTGAGCCCAGTATTTTAGCCACCTAGTTGCTTATTTGCCTCATATCGCTTTCACCTTCTCTGGCCCTACAACTTCCCCAGAACCTTGCGTTTCCCTGACTCCCACTTCCACTACATTTCCTTGTTTCTTTGCTCTGCTTCGGCTTTCAGCTGTCTGGGTCCTACATTCTGGAATGACCTTTCTAAATGACCTTTGATTGGCACCACATTCACAAGAATCCACTCCCTCCATCACCAATGCTCAGCGGCAGCAGTGTGGGCTATCTACAAGATACCCTGCAGAAATTCACCAAAGATCCTTAGACAGCACCTTCCAAACCCATGACCACCAGCCAAGACCTGTAACCACCAGCATCTGCAAGTTCCCCTCCAAGCTGCTCACCATCCTGACTGAGTGTTATTGAGTCAACAGACCCTTCGGTCCAATTTGTCCGTGCCGACTTGGAAATATATTGCTGTTCCTTTCCTGTTGCTGGGTCAAAATCCTGGAATTCCCTCCTCAAGGGCATTGTGAGTCAACCTAGAGCATGTGGTGTTTATACTCTGTGAGTCACATCCCATTCCTCTTTATCCAACCATATTGGCATAACATTCTATACCCTTCTCCTTCATTTATGCCATTCAGTTCCGCCACTCCTTGTGTTCATGAAGGCCATATTCTGGGGAAAGATATCTCCTCTGAAATTCATATTCACTTTCATAAGGGCTGTTAGGCTGAGTAGCAAATCCTTCCAATACATGCCAACGGCTGATGATGAAAGTGGGGGAGATTCCTGGTCAACCATATAATGGAATAAAAAAATGGAGCCTCTATCATCACTATCCACAGCTCTGAACCACAATATGCATACCAAGGTGTTTGATTACCCAGCAACTCAGTCTCCCGGGGAGGATGGTTGGGGGTGTTGGCAGACGGACGGCAGTGTGTGCTGCTGATACATGGTTGGCTTAGTTGGCTGGTGTGGATCAGGTTAATGTCAACAACCCGGGATTCGCTCCCTGTTCCAGCTGTGACAGATCCAGGGCCAGAAAGTGTTAAAACAATATGGGATACGAGGACCCTAAAAAACTTCCCTTCTTGCCCTATTCTTGATGGAGCTGACAGTGCTATTGGACAGACCTGTCTTTGGGCAGGGAACTGAAGAAATCACTATCTAGTATTTACTGCCCTGGTTATAGACTACCACCACTCCCCCCCACACACACACACACACACACACGAGTGTAAGTATAAGGAACTGATAGAATTCGTTAAGGTTATGAAACAGTCTATTAGGTCACTATAAACTTAGCCTTGTCTAAAAGTGAGCAGGTCAGGCAACATCCAAGGAGCAGGAAAATCGACATTTCGGGCAAAAGCCCTTCATCAGGAACACTGATGCTGACCTACTGTGCTTTTCCAGCACCACACTCTCGACTCTAACCTCCAGCAGCTGCAGTGCTCAGTTTCATCTAAAAGTGAGCAGCTCCTGTTTGATTAGATTCCCTACAGTGTGGCAACAGGCCCTTCAGCCCAACAAGTCCACACCGACCCGCCGAAGAGCAACCCATCCAGACCCATTCCCCTACATTCACCCCTGACTAATGCACCTAACACTACGGGCAATTTAGCATGGCCAATTCACCTGACCTGCACATCTTTAGATTGTGGGAGGAAACCCACGCAGACACGGGGAGAATGTGCAAACCCCACACAGACATTTGCCCGAGGGGGGAGTTGAACCCGGGTTTCTGGCACTGTGAGGCAGTAATGCTAACCACTGAGCCACCTTTTGGTGGCTTGCTTTTAGTTCTGCTTTTTGTTTCATCAAGGGAGCGATATTGAACTTTGTTCTCCAGTTCCTTCCCTCTGACCTGCTGGATTATGGATACTCTCCATCTGTTCAAGAGGCTTTTCTTAGTAAGTGTTATGCTGCCATGCTACAACCACAGTGTACTTGGGTGTTCTGTTCTCACCCAACACACATACAGAGACTCGCATTAGCCTGTTGAAACCCAGGCAAGCAAGGCTAATTGTGACATTGCACCTTCCAGACAGAATCACAAATGGAATCTTCCTGATCCACAACGTGGATAGCGTTTAACCTGACAGGCTGGCTGATTGGGTTTGTTGCAAACTATTTTAAGCGCCTTTTGGTATCTCTGCTAGCTACATTTCTGCTCAACTGTCAACAAAACTACTTGCAAAGCTGTAGAGACAACTGGTGTAGCATGTCATAAGTGTGTGCCTGTGAGTGGCCCATCTGTTCATGTACCTGTATGGAGGTAATTGACAAGCTCCTCACACCCGCACGTGTGAGTAATTGACGAGGGCTTGTCACATACCTGTAAGCCTGTAATTGACAAGGCCAGGAAATGGATTTTACAATATGTTTATGGTTGTTTCTGTACTAACAGCAGTGATTAATATATGTGCTAATATCATTAAACGAAGAATGGTAACCGGGAGCACATTGCTCAAGATGCTAATTAGCCAAGCAATTTAGCAAAAGAGAAGCAAATACATTAAATAGAACAGATAAGATTGCAGACAACAGGTCCATCAACACTGCTTCCACTGTCAAGCACATTAGGACTGCACTTTATCCTCCTCTCACCTTTTACTTTCCTGCAGAGTTTGCAGCTGAGAGCAAGATTTCTTTTCTGATCCCAATCTCTACGCTCCCATTCCTCACCTCCTCAAATTAGTCACAGAACTATTTGCCTCTCCTGACATCCCTGCTGGGATCAGTTGATTGCACACTAACCAGTCAGCTTTCTCATCTGTTGTGCATTGCACCGGTTCCCGCTGCCTCAGACCCATTATTATGCAGTGACTCACATTCTCATTGCCAAATCAGGGAGTTTTGGTTTCAGCTGAGAACCAAAATCAAAGCCAGCGCTGGTGCAGTACTGAGGGAGTGCCGCACAGTGGCAGGTGCTGTCTTTCAGATCAGACACTAAACCGAGGCACCGTCAGCTCTCCCAAGTGAATGCATAGGTACAATGGCACTATTTCCAAAAATAGCAGGACAGTTATTAGACTAGATTCCCTACAGTATGGAAAGAAGGCCCAACAAATCCACACCGACCCTCCGAAGAGCAACCTTCCCACACCCATTTCCCCTACCCCATATTTACCCTTGACTGCATCTAACATTATGGGCAATTTAGCATGGCCAATTCACGTGACCTGCACATCTTTAGATTGTGAGAGGAAACCAGAGCTCCCAGAGGAAACCCACGCAGACACCGGGAGAATGTGCAAACTCCACACAGCCAGTCACCTGAGGCGGGAATTGAACTAGGGTCCCTGACTCTGTGAGGCAGCAGTGCTGACCACTGAGCCACCATGCCATTGCCAACGTCCTGCTGATGTGCGTCCCTCAGACCACAACACAAAAAAAAAGGGTCAACATGGTCGTTACCCTTCACTGGAAGCTTGTTGTGCAAACATTAGCCACTGTGTTTCCTACATTACATACTTCAGTCACTTAACATGCTCCTGGGGGCCCTGTGGTCATAGAGAAACATGCAACGCAACTGCAAGTTTTTTTTATCTTTTACTAAGATCTCAAGCCTTATGGAATTCTTTCCCACTCAGTCTCTCCTTCCCTAAAACAGCATGTTGCTGATAGTTTCTGGGTACTTAATTATCATCAAAGCATTGGTTTATTATTTGCAATCTTTTCTGGCTGTGTTTATATTTGGTTGGTGAGTTAATCCATCGACAAGCAAGGTTGCAGGGTTTACATTGAAAATCACCAGTTCAACCCCTTCGCCATTTGGAGATATGACTGCCTCCTCCCATCTTCTTTCATTCCACCCTACCCATACATCCTTCGATTTCTTTCTCCCACGTATATTTCTCAAGAACCCCCTTAAATGCAACAGTGGTATCCCTCTCAGTCACTCCTTGTGGTAGTAAAGTCTACATTCTAATCACTCTCTGTGGAAAGAGTTTTACTGAATTCCCTGTTGGATTTCATGGTGACTATCTTTTATTCATGGCCTCTAGCACTGTTCTTACCCACAAGTGGAAAGCGTATTCTCTACATCAAACCAGCAGACAAGGGAGGCGCGGTAGTAGTTTGGCGCACCGACCTCTACACCGCTGAGGCTAAACGCCAGCTCGCGGCCACCTCCTTCTACTGCCCCCTTGACCATGACCCCACCTCCCACCACCAAACCATCATCTCCCAGACCATCCAGAACCTCATCACCTCGGGGGATCTCCCATCCACTGCCTCCAACCTCATAGTCCCACAACCCCGCACTGCCCGTTTCTACCTCCTGCCCAAAATCCACAAACCTGACTGCCCCGGCCGACCCATTGTCTCAGCCTGCTCCTGCCCCA
>NC_057743.1:16330857-16333447 GCF_004010195.1 Chiloscyllium plagiosum | reverse complement strand
CTCCAGTTTCCTCATTTCCCCTCCCCCCACCTTGTCTCAGTCAAATCCCTCGAACTCAGCACCACCTTCCTAACCTGCAATCTTTTTCCAATGCCCCTCCCCAAGTCCCTCCTCCATACCTTTTATCTTAGCCTGCTGGACACACTTTCCTCATTCCTGAAGAAGGGCTTATGCCCGAAACGTCGATTCTCCTGTTCCTTGGATGCTGCCTGACCTGCTGCGCTTTTCCAGCAACACATTTTCAGCGCTGTTCTCTACATCACTCTATCAAACCCTTTCATAACTTTGTAGACTCTATTAGGTCACTCTTAGACTTCCCTTCATGAGGGAATAGAGCCCCAGTCTGTTCAATATTCCTGACCACATTTAACCTTTCAGATCTGGTACAAGCTTAGCAAATGTTTTTGTAGAGCTTCTTCTTGATCCTCAGTATATATAACACAGAGACCGGGGACTAAAGGAATGGTGAGGGTGAGGGAAACGCACAGTGTTGGTCAGCTGTGTTTCAACCTCAACTGCATTCTGTGACAGAGAATTCCACAGGCTCGTCACTTTCTTGCTGAAGGGATTTCTCTTCATCTCACTCCTAACTGGCCTACCTAATGTCCTTAAACTGGCTCTAATCTCGTTGGTTATCAGTGTGAGAAACGAAGCTCACTCACTTCAATAATTTCAGTCCGAGACAAGATCTGAATTAGTAGTGCCATTTATTTCACTCTTGCAAGAGGGTGTGGTGTCCACTGTCCACAAGGCAGGGACACACACACACACACACACTGAATTCAACTAGTACACAACATTTATGTAATTTAGTTCCTATTCTATCCTCCCATTGCTCCTCCCCTGTTTACATCTCCCACTTCTCTAAGACCAGCGTCCATTACTCTTGTTTTTCTCTTGCCTTATCCGGCCTTGTCTGTGACAAAATGCTTATTCTGGCCTCACAAGGCCATTGACCACATCCTGCTGTGGTCCATTGTTCGGTATATCCTCCCTTACTTGTTATGACTTTATGACCTCATGACTTCTTGATTGTGGTTTGTTCTTGTTTTTGCAGAAGCGGGAAATAGATGCTTATAACTACTGTTTGCACAGGGGTATCTAGCTTAACCCCCTCCCCTCACAGCACCTTATCTATTTGCCTGTAACATCTACCATTGTTAGCAGGCACATTTCATTCTTGCATGCACATTTTAGCTAATACAAAAACAATTATGTATTTCCTTCACATAGTTTTCATTCTTGTTGACTCAGCTCTTGGCTGAATCAATTATACACTGGTGTGAGTTCATTTACCTTGCATAAGTAATTATGATTGCAGAAGTAACACTACTTTACCTATATTCCACATCAGGAACATCCTTCCTGTGTTTACTCTGTCTAGTCTGGTTAGAATTGTATAGGTTTCTGTGAGATCCCCTCATTGTTCTAAACTCCAGTGAATAGCGTCCTAACCAATCACACAAGTTTTCATATTGTTAATCCCGCCATTCCCAAGAATCAGTCGAGTAAATCCCTTCATGCACTCCCTCCATTGCCAGAACATCCTTCATCAAATATCGAGACCAAAACTGTACACAATACTCCAGGGTTGGTTTCACCAAAACAATCGCAGCAAAAGACATCCCTGCTCATGTGCATGAATCCTCTCACTATGGAGGCCAAAATACTATTTGTTGTCTTCACTGCCTGCTGTACCTGATTGGTTCAGAAACACAAAACACCAGGTCTCATTGCACCTCTACCTTTCTCAATCTATCACCATATAAATAATAATCTCCTTTCCTGACTTTACTAATAAAGTGGATACTAAGACACAAGTCAGAAGTGTGATGGAATACTACTTCTTGAAGACAGGACATACCTGGGCAATTACTGACAAGTAGATGCCAGTGTTTTGTAGCTCTGCTCCAATAGCTTGGCTAAGGGCACAGTGTGCTCTGGAGCAGATGTCTTCAGTATGATTGCTGGTACACTGCCAGACCTTTTACAGTAGCCGGGGCTTTACACTGGTTATTGATATTGTGGGGAGTGAATCAGATTGGCTGCTAGTGTACAGTCTCTTGTACTGGCCTCCTACCTGCCCTTGACCTCTTCATAGCCAACTGCCACCGCGATATTAACCGCTACCTGAACTCCCCCACCCCTCTCACCCACTCCAACCTCTCACCCTCGGAACGCGCAGCCCTCCACTCCCTCCGTTCCAACCCCAACCTCACCATCAAACCAGCTGACAAGGGAGGCGCAGTAGTAGTTTGGCGCACTGACCTCTACACCGCTGAGGCCAAACGCCAGCTCGCAGATACCTCCTCCTACCGTCCCCTTGACCATGACCCCACCCCCCACCACCAAACCATCATCTCCCAGACCATCCATAACCTCATCACCTCAGGGGACCTCCCATCCACCGCCTCCAACCTCATAGTCCCACAACCCCGAACCGCCCGTTTCTACCTCCTGCCCAAAATCCACAAACCTGACTGCCCCGGAATGGACACCCCGTGCTGGCCTCCTACCTGCCCTCGACCTCTTAATAGCCAACTGCCGCCGCGATATAAACCGCCACCAGAACTCACCCACCCCTCTCACC
>NC_057743.1:16294377-16329727 GCF_004010195.1 Chiloscyllium plagiosum | reverse complement strand
GACCTCTCCGCCCCCACCCCCGTCTGACCTATCACCCTCACCTTGACCTCTTTCCACCTATCACATTTCCGACGCCCCTCCCCCAAGTCCCTCCTCCCTACCTTTTATCTTAGCCTGCTGGACAAACTTTCCTCATTCCTGAAGAAGGGCTTATGCCCGAAACGTTGATTCTCCTGTTCCCTGGATGCTGCCTGACCTGCTGCGCTTTTCCAGCAACACATTTTCAGCTACAGACTCTTGTTGTAAATTTTGAAAACTGGGAAAATCGAGTCAACTCAATTAACTAATTAGTTTAGCAAGTAGCCCTGAGGGCATTTGTAGCACTGTGGTAATGTCCCCAGCTCTAAGCCAGGAGGCCTGGGTTCACCTGCTCTAAAGGTTTTTAATAAAATCCCTGAAAAGATTGATTAGAAACTAACCCTTAAAGGGAGCATGTCAATAAATAAATTTCAGGTGCATTTAAAGTGCAGAATTTTGTTGTGGAGTGGGGCTGCGGGATGGAAGGATGACACACTCCAGTCCTTGTAATGGTCACTAGCCATCGTAGCAGTCCTTTATTTCATGTGTTCAAGATACTTAATCAATCAAACCTCTCTACCTTTTTATCCAGCGCCTTAATAATACAATTAACATAGCATTAACAACCTGCTGCGCCTTGGCACCCAAGCCAGCATTATTGGCTTGGTCCTGCCTTGCTCTGATGCCAGAAGTTCCGAATAACGTGCCTCATGGCAAAGTGCATTAGTCAGGTGATGAACACAAACTCTGAGTACATTCTTTTCCCTGGAGTGTGCAAGGCTGAGGGGGGTGACCTTATGGGGTTTATAAAATCATGAGGGGCATCGATAGGGTAACTAGACAAGGTTTTTTCTCTGAGGTGGGGGAGTCTAAAACTAGAGGACATAGGTTTCGGGTGAGAGGGGAAAAATTTAAAAGGGACCTAAGGAGCAACATTTTCACACAGAGGGTGGTGCGTGTATGGAATGAGCTGCCAGAGGAAGTGATGGAGGCTGGTACAATTGCAATATTCAAAAGACATCTGGATGGGTATATGAATAGGAAGGGGTTAGAAGGATATGGGCCAAATGCTGGCAAATGGGACTAGATTAATTTAAGATATTAGATCAGCATGGACAAAGTTGGACCTAAGGTTCTGTTTTTCTGTGCTGTACATTTCTATAACGCCAGTGCACCTTACCTACATATCCCTGAACACAATGGGGCAATTTAGCATGGTCAATTCATCTAACCTGCACATCTTTGGACCATGAGAGGATACCAGAACACCTGGAGGAAACCCACAAATACATGGGGAGAATGTGCAAACTCCACACAGACAGTCCCCCAATGCTAGAATCAAATCCAGGTCTCTGGCACTGTGAGGCAGCAATGCTATTCACTGAGCCACTGTGCTATGGTATAAAGTTCATTCAGAGTTACAGGGATAGGGCGAGATGCTCTTTGGAGGGTTGGTGCAGACTCGATAGGTTGAATGGCCTCTAAATGAACTGTAAGAAGTCTGTGGATGATGGTGATGGCAATGAGATAAGTAAAAAAAAACTAGGTTGAGAGTGGGTGTCAGTGGCAACAGCAGAAATATTAGCAGCACCTGCTCCCCAAATAAACCAGGAATGTGAAATGATTGAACAGAACATTAAATCTGGAAGTGACCTTAGTGTGTAAACTTTGACTTCGAGGTTTTGACTTTACAGTGTGGAAAATGGGCATCTGTGCTTATTATTGTGAAATTACAAAATACTAAAGAATATTGAAAAGATATATCTAGCAAATCATTTGAATTAAATTGCAATAATAGGACAAGGTGATTCACTCAAACAAGTACAGTGATTTTAGTACTAACATCAATCAGTTCTTCTTCAGAGAGCTCTGATCAATAAATGGAATAGGCTTCAGGTGTGAGTTAAATGCCTTGAAATTGTTTGAAAACCATTTGGATGCTACTCTGGCAAAAAGGATTATTAACTGTTGCCACAAAATTCAGAGATGTATACTGACCTAATAATAATCCTAATTAAGGTCATTGATGAGGCATTCATTCTAAGCACACAGTCAAAGCAAAATACTTGCTGCAATGGGTGAAGTTATCACATCTCAAATTAAAAAGCAACATTGTGCAGTTGCCAGAAATCTGAATTAAAATTAGAGGCTGCTGGAAATAAGTCAGGCAGCTTTTGTGAAGAGAGAACCAGTTAAATGTTACCGATCTGTGAAATAATATCAGAACTGGCAAAGGGTAGAGACGGAACAACTTCATGGAATTAATCAATAGTGACAATACAGGAGGCTGTTCTGTGCAGAATTTCTTCTTCAACGCATTTTTTTTCTAATTTCCCTTTGACTGAGACGATTGAATCTGCCTCCATCCTCCTCTCAGGGCGTTCATTCCAATCACACCCACTTCCTGTGGAAAGCATGACTCCTAATGTCACTTTTAATTCTGCTAACTTCCTCAAATCGGAGATAATTGGCTCTGGATTCTCCCACTATTGAGAACAGTTACTTTCCAATCTACTCTGGCCAGGCCCCTCCTGGTTTAGAACACCTCTATCAAATCTATCAACGTCATGTCGAGGTTGTACAAGTCGTAGGTGAGGCTGCTTCTGGAGCACTGTGTCCAGTTCTGGCTGCCCTGTTTGAGGAAGGATAGTATCTGGAGAGGGTTCAGAAAGGATTTACCAGGATGTTGCTGGGAGTGGAGGGTTTGAGTTAAAAGGAGAGGCTGGATGGGCTGGGACCTTTTTTCACTGGAGGGTAGGAGGTTGAAGGATGACCTTATAAAGGTTAATAAAATCATGAGGGGCATAGATAAGGTGAATGACAGGTGTCTTTTCCCTTGGGTGGGGGATTTCAAGACTAAGTGATGTATTTTTAAAGTGAGCGGAGAAAGATTAAAAAATGACATGGAGGCATTTTCTTTACACAGTGAGTAGTCCAGATGTGGAATGAACTTCCAGGGGAAGTGGTGGATGCAGGTTCAGTTACAACATTTAAAAGATATTTGGATAAGTACATGAATAAGAAATGTTAGGTCAGATATGGGTCAAACACAGGCAGGTGGGACTATTTTTGGTTGGCATGGTTTGGTTGGATTCAAGGGTCTGTTTCTGTGTTGTGTGGCTCGATGACTCTATAAATCTTCTCTCAATCTTTTCTGTTTTAAGCAGGACAATCCCAGTTTCTCCAAGCTGTCCACAAAACTGAAGCCTTCCACGCCTGAACCATTCTAATAAATACTTTCTTTAATTCTTTCATATCCTTCCCAAAGATGGATGCTGCAGACTCAACTGTGAAGGTCCATGACAATATCCTTGTTTCGTTTTCACTTCCGCCTATATTTATAAAGCTCAGGATCCCTTATGCTTCAGTCACCACTTTCTGAATCTGGCCTGCCACCCTCAATGATTTGTACACATCTATCCCAGATCTCTTGGTTACTGGGAGAAGAGAGCCCAGGTTCGACTCCCAGCTTTTCCTTTGGTCACCCTGCCCCTCTCTCAAGTTGCCTCCTTGTACCTCAACATTCCCACAAACGAGAGCATGGATGGGTGTTGGTTTCCAGGATGATGTTTCAGCATTTGAAGTCAGATTGAGTTAAAAAGAGAAAGTCTATGATAGAGTGCAACATAGGAAGGGTGACATGGAAACAGAGGATGAGTAAAGCAACCAGAGATGGGCTTTGAGGAGGTGGAAATAGTGACAGCAGAAACTTTACCAGCCCATGTATTCTGAAGTGTGTGGTAATGATCTGAATTGTTGAAATTAATGTTGAGCCTGGAAGTGGACTGTGTTCTTGAGCTCCTATTGAGCTTCATTCTAACAATGTAGGATGCCAGAGTGGGAGTAAGACAGAGAATTAAAATCACAGGCAACTGAAACAACAAGGTCATGCTTGCATGATTGAATGCAAGTGTTCAGCAAAGCGACCCACATTTGGTTTCTCCTGTGTAGAGGCAATTGCATTGTGAGTCGTAAATACAATACCTCAAATTCAAAAAAAGAAAGTAAATTGCTGTTTCACCCAGAAGGAATATTGGCAGCTATAGATGGTTTTCAGCAATTAGGAGAAAGTGTGGACAGCAGATGCTGGGGAGTCAGAGTCGAAAAGTGAGGTGCTGGAAAAGCACAGCAGGTCAGGCAGCATCCGAGGAGCAGGAGAGTCGACGTTTCGGGTATAAGCCCTTCATCAGAAATGTGGAATGGGAAGGGGGCTGACGGATAAATAGGGGGTTGGGGGTGGGGGGAAGGTAGGTGGGAAGGCATTAAGTGGATGCAGGTGGGAGGTGATTGTGATAGGTTAGAGGGGAGGGTGGAGTGGACAGGTGGGAAAGAAGATGGACAGGTGGGACAGGTCAAGGGGGTAGTGCTGAGTTGGAGGGTTGGATCTGGGATGAGGTGGGGTGGGAGTGAGGAGATATGGAAACTGACGAGGTTGAGGTTGATGCCGTGTGGTTGGCAGGTGGTTTTGATTTGGCAGTGGAGAAGGCCCAGGTTTTGCATGTCCTTGGGGGAGTGGGAGGGGACAGGGAGGAGAGCAGGTGTAGCATCTCCTGTGCTTGCATGGCAAGCTGCCATGAGAAGGGGAAGAGGAGCTTTAAGGGTACCCAGAGAGTGGCCAGGGTATTGCTGTTTTTTCCGAATACTGATACTGGATTAGAGAGGACACTAATCCTATCGCAGTGTCATCACACAGGAGGTGGCAGAATTGGAAGAAAATATCTACTGAATGTGGAGCCTGATAGGTTGGGAGTTGACGACTCCATTATGGTTCTAGGAGGAAGGTAAAGGGTGAGTTCAGAAATGGGTGAAATTGGATGACCATTGCTGTCTATAAGGTGCTGAATGATTAATGTTGTAAACTGTATTAAGCTCCATCCGACCTGATGATGTCATACTGGCTTACGTGAGGATAAGGCAGAACATCTTATGATCTTGTGGTGAGCAGGTCTATACCTACAGGGACTCCCCACTGTCTTAGTAACAATGTCAATGTAACTTCCACATGACTGCTATCAAGAAATAAGCTACATCTTGTTTAAGATAAGGACCTTGTCTCAATGAAACTCAGTTGGTGACAGTTAACTAACCCAATTATAAATTGGCAGTGGTTGGTACCGCAAACCCACATGTAACATGGGAATCGTTGATTAATACAACATGGTGATCAGTGGTGGATATTTTTGATTAACATGACAGCCACAATTGAGGGTCCTGTTAACTATTGTGAAGGAGATTTCTCAGTTGAAGGAAAAGGAAAACATTCATATGCGATAATTGCATATTATTATCATTCCCTCATTTGTTGACATCTTTAACCTCTCCTTGCTACGATCTGAAGCTCCCTTTAAGAAGGCCACGATCATCCTGGTACAATAGGAAACACATCCAATTTGCCTCAATGACTACTGCTCAGTGGCTCTGACCTCCATAATTATCAAGTGCTTTGAGAAGTTAGTCAAGGTTCACACCCACTCTAGCCTCCTAGCCTAGATAGCAGGTCCACAGCAGATGCCATCTGCCTAACCCTACACTCATCCCTGGAACATCTGGATAATAAGGATACCTACATTGGACTTCTGCGTATTGACTACAGCTCCGCCTTCAGTACTATCATCCCAACCAAACTAATCTCCAAACTCAGGGATTTAGGACTCTGCTCTGCCCTCTGTAGCTGAATCCTCAACTTCCTGATCCAGAGATCGCAATCAGTGAGGGTAGGCAAGGATATGCACTCAGCCTCTTACTGTACTCCCTGTACACTCATTGTAGCCAAATTCCATCCAAATTCTATCTACAAGTTCACTGACAACACCACCGTTGTGGGTTGGATGTTAAACAATGACGAGAAAGAATATAGGAAAGAGATAGAGTGCTTGGTGGCATGGTGTAAAGATAACAAACTCTCCCTCAGTATCAGCAAAACTAAAGAGCTTTAAGGAAGCAAGGAGGAGGATATGCCCCTATCGACATTGATGGAGCTGAGGTAGACGTGGTCAAGTTCCTGAGAGTGGTGGTCACCAACAATCTGTCCTGGACCTCCCACGTAGATACGACGGTCAAAAAAGCACAACAACATCTCTTCTTCCTCAGGAGGCTAAGGAAATTTGGCATGTCCCTCAGGACCCTCACCAACTTTTATAGATGCATTATAGAAAGCATTCTATATGGGTGCATCATGGTCTGGTATGGTCCTGGGCAGAGCAGTTGCCATAAAAAACTACAGAGAGTTGTGAACACAACCCAGTCCATCATGCAAGCCAACCTTCCATCCATTGACTCCTTTTATACTTCTCACTGCTTCGGGAAGGCAGACAACATCATCAAAAACCCCTCCCACCCTGGTTATAATCTCTTCCACCTCTTCCATCAGGTAGAAATTACAAAAGCTTACACAGACGTACCAACAGACTCAAGAGCAGCTTCTTCCCCGTTGTTATTAGACTTCTGCATGGACAGCTCACATTCCAATTCTAATGCTGATCTTGCTTTTTTGTGCACTTTCTTTGCAGCTATAATGTTATATTCCTCATTCGGTTCTACCACCCTGTGATCTTTGAATGATATGATCTGCCTGTACTGCACGCACAACAAAACTTTTCACTGGACCTAGGTACGTGTGACAATAATAAATCAAATCAAATCCTTGACAACAGTACTTGGTAATGGTTCTGCTGTTCCCATTACAGCCCCTCTATGACCTGCTTTTATCTCCTTCCTAAGCCCATTTCCATCATTTTCCTTTGCATCATCTTTCCTTCTGTCATTTAATCATTTTCCCCTCCAGCTTTCAAATGTTGTGCCACACAAAGCAAACCTAAATTGCTGAAAGACAAAAGTCCAACCGTTCTCACTGATGTGGGTACTAGTAAACATGTTAAAGTAATACTTCACATTAAAGTAACCTTTAGTGATCTTTGGGACAAAGGTTCACCAAGAATAAACATCACAATTTGGGGTGTAACCGAGATGAGGGCAACTGGGTTACAATTTCCCACTCTCTTACTGGAGTAAACGTTTCACTTTTCTCTTGCATTTCTTCATCCTTCGGTCAGAAACACAGTCTTCTTCTGAACGATAAGTTGTACAACAGACTGCATGTCATAAACTCTTCCCTGATTTTCCTGTAGATTATTCAGTGCAACTTCTGACTTGCCAAGGTTTTCGTGAGAGACTGTTTGACAAGATAAACATGTGTTCAGTCCCGATACGAGTGCATCCACACATACTTCATTCCCCATGCTCTAAGGGTCTCGAGGATTAAGGATAAGAGTCACCAACAATTTCTGACGATCGTATCCATGACCACTAAGTAACAAATCTGAGAGTCCATTATCTCTTTTAAAGACTTGGGTCATGGATGATTGAGTCAGAAAGCACTCGTCATTCATAGAGCTGGGGTAATTGGGTTCAAAATCTGCAATGGCACTTTGGTGTTTTTACTACTTGATATTCATGGACTAGAATCCTTTTCTATTGAGATACAGAATGTAATACGGACAGTTGGCCACTGTCAAGACATATGCAGGCAACTGCACTAAGTTCTCCGAGCAGTCCTGCAATCTTAGCTGGTTTACTGGTTGTTATGACTGCGAATTAGGTAAGTGCATTGCTAACAACAGCTCCGAAGGTAAATCACTGTGCAACATACTTGAAATGTTTTGATGATATGATAAGGAGCTATTGTAATATTTATGCATAAAAATCTCTCAAAGAAAACCTCTGTGACCTCAAGAGTACATGACAATATGGTCAACATCACAGACATAGAAAAAGCCACAAACACTTTAGTCAGAGGCATCTGAAAGTTTTTGGCTCATGTTATACAGCAGTAATTATTGATGGACTGTCTAAGTGAAGCCGCTATTGCTGGTTTGGATAAGCCATAACTTACTTCCTGAATATAAATCTCCTGAGACAGGACATTTGGAACAGTGCCTGATATCTTTGTTCTTGATCCGTTTCATGCTGTAAACAATTACTCACAGTCCTCTTTTCCTTTCCAGCTCACACAAAGCTTTGCAATCATAATGGCCATGACTCCTCCAGGACATTTACAAATGCACTCCGTGCTGGTGTTTGCCAGATTAATATAAATCAAAACTAGCTGCAAACAATGTGGCAAAACTCTCTATGAGAACCAGAAGGTGGGGTGAACCAAAGCAATAACGGCACTGATAGATGTCATGTTAAATCATACAGACCAAACAGTGGCTTGAACCCCTGCTCTGTTCTAAACTAGCTGGTCACAGCCTGGGAGATAGTAGAAGTGTTACATTTTAGCAGCCTTGAAGGGAGGCACTTAAATAATCCTACTCCTGATCACCTCTGCTGCAAAGTGTGCTTACAGACATTAGGTGAGGACAGAATTAAGCTTTGATCTAATGCCTTCCACCGTCCAACAGATTGTCAATATGTACTGTCTGGCTGCACAAGTGCCATCAATTCAGTGAATGGTGTTTTTTGACTTGCCCAAACTTTGCAGGTCTTCCAGTGCAGAGTTGTCCTTGACTGAATGTTGGAGACTGGCACATTCCAAGGTCCAGGTCTATGTGCTGAGGAATGAACCAAAGACTGAGACAGCTACAACTGAGGCACAAAGGGGAAAGGTCATTCTCGGAGACCTTTCAACCAGACTGCAGCAATGGGCAGGGATTGTGAACCTCTACAAGCCATGTGCCTTCCAAAGAATATTCATTGAGAAGATTAAGAGTATTGAAATTATATTGAGGCATCTCAGAGTGTAACATGCGAACAGAGAAAAGTTGATTTCTATTGAACTTGCAGTAATTTCCAATTTGTAATGTTTTGCTCTCACACAGTATACCTGAAATGGAATATGTATTGTAAATATTGAGACTACTGCAATCATATTAAATGGAACATACTGTATAGATTCAAGTTGGATTTTACTGCAAATTCTGTGACATCAAATTTTAAATACTTTGGAATGTATTTTTACAAATTTTATAAATAAGGTATGTTTTTGGATGAAAACGTCGTGCTTCATAACTGAAGAATGGTCAGTTAGGTGAGGCTTCCAATGCTGGTTGTTATCAGGTAACTCCAGGAGATGAGTGGGAACAATCAACAGTGTTGAAAAGAAAAATTGGAAAAGATGTAAAATGAACCGTCGATTTACTGTCATTCATTTTACACCATCGCACAGAGTTAAAATCTATCTTTTATTGTGCTAGTCTATGATGCTCTGTTTGACGATCAGTCTGTTGACGCTTACTGTGTTAACTAACACATTAAGCTTGGCCAACAATGGCAGATCCACACTTGACAGTCAATACTGCCAAGGGAAGATAAAGGAGAAAAACAAGCAGTTTATGTAAATCTGCACAACTTTGCACAATGGAATTTGCCATGGGAAGCAGTAACTGGACAGTGTTCAAAGTGCCGCGTCTCTTAATTATTGGTTACATCGGCTCTTAAATACTCTGGCATTGTAGGTCACAATTAGTTCAGATTGCAACAGCAAATAGACTGTAAATCTCACATTTTAATGATGTGTTTTAACTTGATTCCTTGACTCTGATAGACTCAAACCTCATCAGGATCATTTCATATAATCCCAACAATGTAGAAGCAAGCCATTCGGTCCAACAAATCCATGTTGGGCCATAAGACCATAAGACATAAAAGTGGAAGCAAAGCCATTCGGCCCATCGAGTCCACTCAGCCATTTAATCATGGTTGATGGGCATTTCAATTCCACTTACCCGCACTCTCCCCGTAGTCTTTAATTCCTTGTGAGATCAAGAATTTATTAATCTCTGCCTTGAAGACACCCAATATCCCAACCTCCACTGCGCTCCATAGCAATGAATTCCACAGGCCCACCACTCTCTATCTGAAGAAATGTTGATTCTCTGAAGGGCATCCCACCCAGACCCACACCTCCTCCCCCCAACCTAACCCTGTCACCCTGCATTTCCCATGGCTACCCCTTCTAGCCTGCACATCCCTGGACATTATGGACAATTTCCCAGGACCAATCCACCTGACCCGCACATCTTTGGACTGTGGGAGGAAACCGGAGCACCCAGAGGAAACCCACACAGACACAGGGAGAAAGCGCAAACTTCACACAGACAGACGGTTGCCCGAGGGTGGAATCGAACCTGGGACCCTGGTGCTGTGATGCAGCTGTGCTGCCATTTCTCTAATCACGCATCAATTTGCATGCTTTCAGCAAATATATTTCCCCAAATTTCACCAGAATGAAACAAGAAGATCTCAACTGCAGTGACAGATCTTTTAAACTGTTTGATTTTTTAACAAGACATCCCACTGATAAGACCCCTTCAGTGCTCGGCAATTTCAGCAACAGATCCTTCAGATTCAGAAAAAAGCTTTCTCCAGTTGGAAAGTGGTCATCAGTCTAATCTTCTGAAATAGCTTTGGCGAGGCTCCTGACAATATTGCCCACTGCTACGGTTTTTTCATGATGGGCTTCTGAAGTAGCAATAGCTGGGGAACGTCTGCCCAGTATGTGGTTGAACTGCACAAGGCAAGAAGGTGGTTAACAGTTTGGGTGCTTAGGGTATATCTCCAAAATGTCAGTCTGCCTTTACTATTTACGGACACTCAAGAATCTGTTACAACTTTGCAGTTTTTCAGATATACATTATTTGTAACATTACTTCCTTCTTTCATTCTAAACTTGAAAGGGTTCAGAAAAGATTTACAAGGATATTGCCAGGGTTGGAGGTTTGAGCTTTAGGGAGATGCTGAATGGGCTGGGGCTGTTTTTCCCTGGAGTATCGGAGGCTGAGGGGTGACCTTATAGAGGTTTATAAAATCATGAGGGGCATGAATAGGATGAAGAGCCAAGGTCTTTCCCCCAGGGTAGGGGATCCAAAACTAGAGGGCATAGGTTTAGGGTGAGAGGGGGAAGATATAAAAGGGACCTAACTTTTTCATGCAGAGTGTGATGCATATATGGAATAAGCTACCAGAGAAGTGGTGGACGCTTGTTCAATTATAGCATTTGAAAGGCATCTGGATGGTGTATGAATAGGAAGGTTTAGAGGGATGTGGACCAAGTGCTGGCAAATGGAACTAGATTAGGTTAAAATATCTAGTCGGCATGGATAAGTCGAAGGGTCTGTTTCTGTGCTGTACATCTCTATGACACGAAACTCCCTGCTATAGGAAAGATGCTGTTAAACTTGAAAGCATTCAGAAAAGATTCACAAGGATGTTGCCAACGTTGGAGGATTTGAGCCAGAAGAAGAGGCTGAATAGGCTGGGGTTATTTTACCTGGAGCATTAGAGGCTGAGGGGTGATTGTATGGAAACTTAGAAAATTATGAGGGGTATGGATAGAGTGAAGAGTAAAGGTCTTTTCCCTAGAATAGGGGAATTTAAAACCAGTGCCATAGGCTTAAGGTGAAATGGGAAAGATTTAAAAGGGGCCTAAGGGGCAACATTTTCACGCAGAGGGTGGTGCGTGTATGGAATGAACCACCACAGGAAGTGGTGGGGTTGGTACAATTACAACATTTAAAAAGCATCTGGATGGGTACATGAGCAGGGAGGGTTTAGAGGGATATGGGCCAAATGCTGGCAAATGGGACTAGATTAATTTCGGATATTTGGCCAGCATAGACGAGCTGGACTGAAGGGTGTACATCTCTATGACTCTATGGCTATAGACAGACCCCCAGGTCGCAGTTAACAATGCCAACCAGCAGGAGGCTCAAGGTTGGGCTAACAGGAGGAAAAGATTCAGGGTTTCTTTAGATATTTACTCTGTTGTTCCTGCTAGAAAGGGGTATGGGAGTGAGCATGTGCATAGTTCGGTCTACATCCATGTGTACCTGCATGTAGCTAGTAGGTGAATGTAGTCCCAGAGGCAGATTTTCCTTGCAATCAAAGATACTTCGCCTTGTCATAGGAAGGATATTAATTAGCTGGATGTTGCTTAGAGATTTGTCAGGATGTTGCCGGGAATGGAGGATTTGAGTCTTTTGGATAAGCTGGGACTTTTCTTTCACCGGTGTGTAGGAGGTTGAGGGGGTGACCTTATAGAGGTTTATTACATCATGAGGGGTGTAGATAAAGTGAATGGCTGGTGTCTTTTTCCATGGGTGAGGGCTTCTGAGTCTCGGGGGCAAAGTTTTAATCTGAGAGGAGAAAGATTTACGAGGTGCAACGTTTTTAAACAGACTGATTCATGTGGGAATAAATTTCCAGAGGAAGTGTTGTATGTGTGTACAGTTACAATGTTTAAAAGACATTTGTGTAAGTACATGAATAAGAAATGTTTGAAGGGATATATGGACCAAATGTAGACTATTTTGACATTACGGTTGGCATGGATTGGTTAGACCAAAGGGTGCTAAATGACTAATGGATCCAAGAATAGTTGGATTATGTAGGGTACAATGTGGGAGAGTGGCAAGCATACAATGTAATCCCTCAGAGACAGAAGGTGGAAATTGATGGAATAAAAGAATGGAATAGGAGGTTATAAGTATATTCCAGAAAGAACTCACGCAAACATACACCATACATGAAATATTACAGCTGCTAGTCTTAGGAGTCAAAGGATAGGAATCTCAGTCTGTAGGTTGTGCAAGGATGGTTTGGAGTTGCCCTGGTTTCGGTAATTAGAATGCAGATTATCAAACACTGAGCACATTTCATTTAGTACAAAATAATTGAGAGAAATGCTGCTGGAGGGAAGTCAGACTGGTGAGGTGCGATTTATTTACTCGAACATTCTGATTGCATTAAAATCGAAATTGTAACTAGGAGAAAAGTTTCAATTACAAAACACACAATCCCATTTTTACACAGACATGTTGTCTCTAGGTGATGCAAGCTCTCCTCAGCACCATGCTGGTAATCTATTGCTGGTGACTGACCCAAATAGTTTATAATTATAGGCCAGCCTTTGGGAATCGAGCCAAAGCTTTTGTGCATTCAAAATGAAATGAAGGCAGCTGCTGAAAAAGTAACATTACAACCACGATAGCTGCTCCTGTCATTAACAATCTGCTTTCTTTAGGATCAGGGATGCTATTTGTTTCTCAAATCTAATTTGACAAATAGAATGAAAAAAGCTTGACAACAGTAAGAAAAATCTAGGACAGGTTCAAACTGAAAATCAAAAAATCAAAAGGAATATGGTGGAGTACGGTGGAACATTATGATGTCAGTCAGTCGATCTCCCCACCCTTACCCATGCATATATGCACACACAATACTAATTCTGAAACCATTTCTTTTCCAGATTTCTGCAAACTTCTAACATTGAAAGTACACCATCTATCTTTTTTGCTCTTTTCCAATTTTCTACTGCTTCTTTTTTGTTCAACATCAACTTAAGGAACGTTCCAGAATGGCAAAAGGCCTATCAAGATTCCCTCTTGTCATCTCTTTCCCACAAACCAACTCCTCTCTCTGTCTCTCAATATCTTTTAATATTCTTTTTAAAATCAATTATCTACTGCCTTTTTCCTTCAACAATGGTTTGTAGCAAAAAATTCCACACTTTGCAAAAATTGTTTTCTCTCCTCTCATTTACTCTTTCTCATTCTGCTGTCTCACTATTGGCTTGCTGACTGGCAGAAACAATTTATCATATTCCTTGTCAACTCAACATAAATGGCCTACTTCTTATACAGATATTATGTCCCCTGGTTCTAGACTCATGAGCTATGAGAGACATCCTAATTACATTCACCATGTCATGCCCTGAAAGAATTTTGCAAGTCTCAATGATATATTTTATACTACAAAGTGCAAGAGAAACAGCTGTCTAGTTTTCTCAAAATCTCATAGTCTGGGGAACGTAAGTTGCACTCCCTCTTTGCCAAGTATATCCTTCCTTAGGGAGAAAGTGAGGACTGCAGATGCAGGAGATCAGACTCGAGAGTGTGGTGCTGGAAAAGCACAGCCAGCATTCGAGGAGCAGGAGAATCGATGTTTTGAGCATAAACCCTTCATCAGGAAGACCACAGTTGAGCATATTATTCCAGACAGGGTAATAAAACTGGCTTAGGGCTCAATTTCAAATTATGTCACATAATTATACCACATTACACCTGCTCTGAATGTGCCTTAACAAGCCACTTTTGAGGTGCCTTAGGGACTTCAATTGATCACTGTCTTTGTCAGTCAGGTACTCAATAATGAAGGCACCCAGCTAACCACAATGTCAGATGGAGCCCCTATCTTTAGACTTGCCCTCCTCTAGACTGTATGACATTATTATCTCTGGGGGTGACAGAGAAGACTAATTTCATGAAGAAAAGGTATCATAGTTATTTGTTCCAATGGAACCCACGGTTTGTCCACTCTTAAGTTGAATTGTCACCCTCCTCCAACTGAAGATGCATCCATCTAATTAACAGAGCATTTCCACCCTAATAAATACAATGGGATAATTATATAAATTACCCTTAATTTCTGTACTTGAAATAATCATATTCCATATCGATTCAGGAACTGAAAGTGCCTGGAAGCTTCAATTACAGAACTGTGGATAAAATAGAGAATCAAGCTCACTGCAGTAATCATACATTTCGACCTGTGTGATGAAAGTTCACAACATATTATTGTTATCTGAGAACCTGGGTTCTAAAGTGGAGGAAAAGTTGACTTTAGTTTTTCGTTCTGCGTTTCTCTTAAAAGGTCAGAAAATCATTTCAATCGGTGAGTTGAAAACAACATTCACAAGCTGTCAAGTGATTTAAAATAAATGGCCAGCAAGACATTTGGGGACAAAGCTATGAAGATGTTTGCTGACTTGTGTATTAAAAACAAGAGATGGAAATGTGTTGCTGGAAAAACGCAGCAGGTCAGGCAGCATCTAGGGAACAGGAGAATCGACGTTTCGGGCATTAGCCCTTCTTCAGGAATGGCTAATGCCCGAAACGTCGATTCTCCTGTTCCCTAGATGCTGCCTGACCTGCTGCGTTTTTCCAGCAACACATTTCCATCTCTGATCTCCAGCATCTGCAGACCTCACTTTCTCCTATTACAAACAAGAGAAAGACAAAGGGCCAGTAACAGGTTTGAGTTGGGGAAGTGGGGAAGCCAGAGGTGAGTATAGTCCTGAGAAACATAACAGGTTGCAAGAAAACTCCAGATGTAGAAGGTAGCGGCAGTGTCAGAAAGGAAGGCACCCAACAGGACTGAAGCAGATATGGGTTTAAGGAGCAATAGTGAGGTGGGTTAGCTGCCTGTTTGAAGGGTTTTGGGGAGAAATATTAACTGAAGAAAACAGTGTGGAGTGAATGCACAAGAATTTGCTGAAAACAAACAGATTACTGCTTATTTTGGATTAGTGGTGCTGGAAGAGCACAGCAGTTCAGGCAGCATCCGAGGAGCAGCAAAATTGACGTTTCGGGCAAAAGCCCTTCATCAGGAATACTACTGCTTAGCCAGCTGAGGAAGAAGCCTTCTGCTGCAGATAGGGCTAACTCTTCACTGAGGATTGAGTGTTTGTAGGGTATTATTGAGGGGAATGGGATAAATGATCTTTTCTGATATGTGCAAAGAGACCATTCTAATACTTTCCGTCTAGTGTGATTTTCCCAGGCCCTGAATAATGTGGGCCATGGTGAGAACTTTGAGAGAATTTTGTCAGATATCAAGTGTGATCTTTCTTGTTGGGGAGCAATGAGTTGCATTTTCCAATTGGGTTCCAGATGCTTAGACCAGATTCTTGCTAGTGAGTGGCAAGAGACTATTAGCAGGGATTATTGTTCATTATCAGTCTCATTATGACTTTATCTCGCCTAATTAATATGTAGTCTCCTATTGTATCCTTGCCAGATGGAATCGAGATGCCAAAAATTCCCAACAGGAAGGCTAGAAAGAGTACCTGATGGCCAACTTGAACCACCTTGCCAACTCCCAGGGCATTCTTCATGGCAGTGCCTGCTCACACCCATGCCCATGGATGCTGGTATCTGACCCATTCCAGCCTCTCAGCAGCATCATGGTACATTTCTAATTCACTTACAGTACACTTCTGCACTATTGTGCTGCACTTGGTATGTCTCTCATTGCAAGGCTGCTACAAGGCCATTGTGTACACATGGCCAGGCACCTAGCTCATAGACTGGAGCAGTTCACTCACTTCACCCTGTCACCGCCAGAATTGCAAAACCTGCACTCACACTCCACCCCCCCACCCCCCCCCCCACCTCCATCCAAAGCTCCAAAGGAGCCTTCCACATCCATCAAAGTTTCACCTGCATTCCACACATGTCATTTACTGTATCCATTGCTCCCCATGTGGTCTCCTCTACATTGGGGAGACCGGACACCTTCTCTCCGAGCACTTCAGAGAACATCTTCAGGACACCCACACCAATCAATCCCACTGCCCCATGGCCCAACATTTCAACTCCCCCTCCTATTCTGACGAGGGCATGCAGGTCCTGGGCCTCCTCCACCACCACTCCCTCACCACCCGATGCCTTGAAGAAAAACACCTCACCTTCCTCCTTGGGACCTTCCAACCCCAGGGCATCAATGTGGACTTCACCAGTTTCCTCATTTCCCCTCCCCCCACTTTACCCCAGTTCCAACCTTTCAGCTCAGCACCGTCCTCATGACCTGACCCACCTGTCAATCTTTCTTCCCAACTATCCGCTCCACCCTCCTCTCCGACCTATCACCTTTACCCCCACCTCCATCCACCTATTGCGCTCTCAGCTACCTTGTCCCCAGACCCACTCCCCTCCCATTTATCTCTCCATCCCCGAGGCTCCCAGCATCATTCCTGATGAAGGGCTTTTGCCCGAAACATCGCTTTTCCTGCTCCTCGGATGCTGCCTGACCTGCTGTGCTTTTCCAGCACCACTCTAATCTAGACTCTGGATTCTCACCTTGCCTTGTCACATCTTTCACAGCTTTCCCCCTTCAGCCAGAGCTAACAGCCTTTATCTGACTCGTCGTTTAGTGCAGACACAAAGCCAGACAGCTTGTCCTGTTGTCAACAGTGAACAGTCGAGGGGTGGATACATGGCCTTGTGGCACTGTGCTATGTCAATGTCACACTGAGAACACGTGCCTGCAGTGTACAAAACACAGCGCTTCAACCAAATGGACATGCCTCAAAGTTGAAGAGCTTTTAGTCAAAGGTAAAGGGAGTGATCCTTTAACCACTTGAGGTAGTTAGAGATTCAGTCAGGGTGGAGCTAAATGCTGAGCATCCCAGCAGCTGCCCTGGCTCTTCCTGCCTTGTCTTGGCCTGCTTTCTCCTGGAATGAGACAAAGGGAGGGAATCGAGTGAGATGAAAGTGGCTGGCACAGCTCGGGGGGGGGAGGGGGTGAGGTGTTGCGAGTGAGTGAGTGAGGAGGCAGTGCAGAGGCCAGACAGGGTAAGGATCGGTGTGTTTGGATAGTTAAGAGGGAGGATGTTGCAGGAAATGGTGAGGGCATTTCACAGACAAGGACCTGGAGGTCCTGGTGCAGAGGGACACCACCTTCTCCCATGACCAGCAGAGGGGGCTCCAACTGTGAGAACGATAGAACATAATCCTTAGTGCAATTTGGTATTGGAGCAGAGATGGATTGAGTGTGAGAAAGCAGAAAGCTGAGTTGGGCCCTTACCCTGCTAGAGTTGAGAAGGTGATTGAACTTCTTCCTCCAGTGCTCAATGTTCCTCTCAATGTCTGAGTCTGCAGTGACCCTGGGAGAAACCTTGGACCAGGCTGGCAGGGTGTAGTGTTGGAGCCCCCTCTGCTGGTCATGGGGGAAGATGGTGTCCCTCCTCTGCACCACTCCTTCCACCCCAGGACCTCTGGATTCCTATCTGTGGATAGCTTCCTCTTACCTGCCGTGTCCTGGGCAAATATCATGAACAGTGCGAGGCAGCTCCAGACTGATGGTGCTTGTCTGGGTGGATAGCGACCTTTTAAAAATGGCGCCAACACCAGGGGATCATACCACGATGGGGTGAGTACATCTGGCTACAGCAAGTGGTAAAACCAGGCTAGTACTGGATAAAAGGAGCACCATATATATATAGGATAGGTTGTTAGTGAGGTAAGCTCGGGACAACAGCAATAAGATATAGAAATAAAATTAAGCTGTTCAGCCCATTGAGTCAGCTCTTCCATTCGATCATGGCTGATATGTTTCTGAACCCCATTCTCCTGCTGTCTCCCTGTAACCCTTAATTCCCTTACTGATCAGGAACCTAATTCTATCTTAAAGACCCTCAATGACTTAGCCTACCAACCTTCTGCGGCAATGAGTTCCACAGATTCCACCCTCTGGCTGAAGAAATTCCTCCTCACCTCAGTTCTAAAGGGTCATTCCTTCACTCTGAGGCTGTGCCTTTGGCTCCTCATCTCTCCTCCGAGTGGAAACATCTTTTTTACATCCACCACATCTAGGCCTCTCAGTATTCTATAAGTTTCAATCAGATTGCCCCACCCCCCCATATCTTTCTAAACTCCATCGAGTACAGACCCAGAGTCATACAGTACAGAAACTTTGGTCCAACTCTTCCATGTTGACCACGTTTCCCAAACTAAACTAGTGCCATTTGCCTACATTTGGCCCATTACCCTTTGAACATTCCTATTCGTGTACCTGTCCAAATGTTTTTTCAATGTTGTAGCTAGACCTGCTTTACCACTCCCTCTGGTATTTGATTCTCAATGGACACCACTCTTTGTGTGAAAATGTTGCCCCTCTGATTCCTTTTAAATTTTCCCCACTCATCTGAACCTTATACCCCACAGTTTTGAACTCCTCCGCTCTGGAATAGCAAAACCTTTGCTATTCACCTTATCTGTGCCCCTCATGATTTTGTAGACCTTTATAAATTCCTGATGAAGAGCTCCGGCCCGAAACGTCGATTTTCCTGCTCATTGGATGCTGCCTGACTTGCTGTGCTTTTCCAGTAACACACTCAACTCTGATCTCCAGCATCTGCAGACCTCACTGTCTCTTAAAATCGTTAGTCAACCTCCTACACTCCAAGGAAAAAGTTCCAGCCTTTCCTTATAACTCAAACCCTCCATTCCCACCAACATCCTTGCAAATCTTCTCTGCCCCTTTTCCAATTTAATAATATTCTTTTCTTTCCACAGATGCTGCCAGAACCATTGAGCCCTGAACTGATCATCATATAACAAGCTCTTCATCCCCAGGATCTTTCTTGTAAATCTCCTCTGAACCCTCTCCAATGCCAGCATGTCCTTCCTTAGATAGGAGGCCCAAAATTGCTCGCAATGTTTCGAAAGCAGTCTCACCAGAGCCTTCTACAGCTTCAGCCGTACATTCCTGATCTTGTATTCTAGCTCTCTCAAAATGAATGCTAACATTTGTATTAGCATTTGCTTTCTTACTGCCAATTGAATCCACCTCCACCGCATCTGCTTCCAGGAGGAGCAATTCCTCTCCAGAATATCCCAGATGGCCTCCTACTTCAAGGACGGCAATTTGCCCTCCCAGGTGGTCAACAATGCCCTCCAGTGACTCTCCTCCACTTCCTGCACCTCCGCCCTTGAACTGCACCTCTCCAACCGCAACAAGGATAGAACCCCCTGGCCCTCATCTTCTACCCCACCAACCTCCGTATACAACGCATTATCCTCGCCATTTTCGCCACCTACAGTCAGAGCCCACCACCAGAGATATGTTTCCCTCCCCACCCCTATCTGCATTCCGCAGAGACTATTCCCTCTGCCGTGCCCTTGTTTGGTCCATGCCCACCCCCACCAACCCACCCCCCCACTCCCGGCACCTTCCCCTGCCATCACAAGAGGTGTAAAACCTGCGCCAACATCTCCCACTTCACCTCCATCCAAGGCCCCAAAGGATCCTTCCACATCCGGCAGAGATTTTCCTGCCCATCCAAACACCGCATTTATTGTGTCCGTTGCTCTCGATGCGGTCACCTTTGCATTGGGAGACAGGATGCCAACTTGCGGAATGTTTCAGGGAACATCGCCAAGACACATGCACCCAATAATCCACGACCCTGTGGCTGACCACTTTAACTCCCCCTCCTACTCCAACAAGCACATGCAAGTCCTGGACCTCCTCTAAGCCACCTGACGCCTGGAGGAAGAACCCCTCATCTTCCGCCTTGACACCCTCCAACCACATGGCATCAATGTCAATTTCACCAGTTTCCTTATCTCCCTTCCACTACCTTATTCTAGATCCAACCCTCCAACTCAGCACTGCCCTCTTGAACTGTCCCACCTGTCCAGCTTCCTTCCCACCTAACTGCTCCACCCTCTGCTCCAACTTATCACCATCAGTGCCCACCTCCATCTACATATCACCTTCCAAAGTACCTTACCCCAGTCCCACCCCCTCCCATTTCTCTCTCAGCCTCCTGCCCCACCCCCAAAAATACATTTCTGATGAAGGATAATT
Source organism: Chiloscyllium plagiosum (assembly GCF_004010195.1). Lineage (NCBI taxonomy): Eukaryota > Metazoa > Chordata > Chondrichthyes > Orectolobiformes > Hemiscylliidae > Chiloscyllium > Chiloscyllium plagiosum. Next base: position 16,309,339 of record NC_057743.1, on the reverse strand, counting down.
CCTGACATTGTTGACTCTCCTGCTCCTCAAATGCTGCCTGACTAGCTGTGCTTTTCCAGCGCCACACCTTTTGACTCTGATCTCCAGCATCTGCAGTCCTCACTTTCTCCTATTTGAATCTGCATGTTAACCTAAGGGAATCTTGAACTAATACACCCAAGGTCCTTTGTAGTTCAGATTTCACTGTTTAGAAAATAGTCTATGCTTCTATTCTTCCTAGCAAAGTTCATAACTTCACAATTTCCCACAATACTTCTAACTGCCAATTCTTTGCCAACTATCCTGGCCTGTCTAAATCCTTCTGCAGCCTCCGAGCTTCCTCAACACTCCCTGCCCCTCCAGCTATCTTTGCAAATTTAGCAACAATCCCCTCAGTTCCTTCCTTCAGGTCATTAATGTATAACATGAATACAGCAGCTTTTAGAGTACAGTAACTTTTAATTATGATTTCTACCAGATTCAATTGATACAGTAAAAACAAGACAGTGTTCCTCCAGGTCTGAGGGAATTACATGGACAGCACAAACTACACACTCGTACACGGCATAAAGTGCATAAGAAATGCATAAGAAAGGTGGGAGGTGGGCTTTCCTCAGCCTGCGCAGAATAGCTGTGGTCCCAATATGAACCCTTGCAGAACTCCACTAGTCACCGGCTGCTATCCCGAAAAAGTCCCCTTTATCCCCCCTTTCTGCCTTCTGTCAGTCAGCCAATCCTCTACCTGTGCCAGTACCTTGCCTCTAACACCATGGTCTCTTATTTAGAAGTGTCCTATGTGGCACCTCATCAAGGGATTGGAAATAATGCAAGAAAAATCGTTAAGCCTTGCAGAGAGAAATTCTCAACGAAACTCGACAGAAATGACATAGTCCGAATGTGGGAAGATTCAGCTCATAATTTGTGTTTATGTTTTGTATAATACAGTTTATGTTATCGTATTAAAGCACTTGGCAGCCTCTTTTGAATACATGATGTGACTTACCACCATATTTAACAAAAACAAGATTAAAATTTATCATTTATTGAACAGGTCTGGGATATGATGTGCCTACTATTACCATCAAGGAGGATCACAACATCGAAACTGCTTTAAAGGGGCAGCTTGTCAAATTGATTTTTCCAGTGTGAAGCCTTTTCCAAGGATGGCACAATGGCTCAGTGGTGCCTCACAATGCCAGGGACCTGGGTGCGATTCCACCATTGGGCGACTGTCTGTGTAGAGTTTGTACATTCTCCCCGTGTTTGTGTGGGTTTCCTTTGGGTGCTCTGGTTTCCTCCCAAGATCCAAAGCTGTGCGGGTTAGGTGGATTTGCCATTCTAAAATGCCCCGTACTGTCCAGGGATGTGCAGGCTAGGTCGATTCGTCTTGGGAAATGTCGGGTTACAGGTAGGTTGACCTGGGGGGGGGTGGAGTAGTTGATGTGGACTCGATGGGCTGCTTCCGCATTGTAAGGGTTCCATGATCACTATGAGCAGCTCTTAGGATTCAACTACTAGCAACGTCCTGCGTCCCCTTCATAACTTTAGGGGTTGATTTTCTGGAAGGACCACCCTTTATCCCAAGAAGATTTGAGTGCAGGAGTAAAGACACCTTGCTGCAATTGTATGGAATCTTGGTGAGACTACATTTAGAGTACTGGGTCCAGTTTTGGTCTCCCTTTCTGAGGGAGAATATACTTACCACAGAGAGAGCGTCATAAAGGTTCACCAGAGAGATCCCTGAATTGTCCGATGAGGGGAGATTGAGAACTCAAGGAAATTGGGATGAATGAATGGCAATCTCATTGAAACTTACAAAATTCAGCGGAGTCTCGATAAAGTAGATGCTTAAAGGATGTTTCCTTTGGCTGGGGAGGGGCATGGGTGGGATCTAGACTCAAGAGACAGAGTCTCTGAATAAGGGGCAGGTCATTTAGGACTGAGATGAGAAGGAATCTCTTCACTCAGAGGGTGGTGAAGCTTTCAAATTCTCTTCTCGAGCAGTCAGTCAGGAAGCTCAAGACACAAGTCACTAGATTGTTGTTAAAGGTATCAAAAGATATAGGGATAATCTGGTGAAATCATTTCACGGTTGAAAATCAGTTGTGGTCTCGTCGAACAGCAGAGTAGTCTCGAGGGGCCAAATTGCCAACTCCTGTTCCTGTTTCCTTTTGGTCAAAGTAAAACCCTGAGGCAGTTTGCTGCTGAATTCCTAATGGAAAGCTCTGGAATGGGAAGGAGGGTTTTGGGGTTGTGGAATCTCACTGCAAGGAGTCACAGTCTCAGAAAAAGAGCGTGGCTGTCAGTAGCAGCATGTCGGGCAGGTTTATCCTTGGTGGGCTTGGGTGGGGAGAGTTTAGCATGGGGTATGCTGTTGGAAGTTGTTGGATATAATGTGGTGTGCATTGAAATTCTGTCAGTCACACAGAGTCACCTCTCAGAGTCATTTCCAAAACACAGCCCCTCCACATCAGTGAGGAAACAAGCCCCTACTTTACCTGATCAAACAGTGTACTTCCGTTGATTAAAATCACTCCAATCCTCAGTTTAAAGAAGAACTCTTCCTTCCTCCTTTTAATTTTGCTTTATTGGAGCAAGTTTGAGAGTGAAAGCTGGCAGTACATGGAGTTCTTACGATTAAACAGAGCATTAAACAACTCAGTTCTGAAGATCTGTTAATTAGCAAATCTGAAATCACTTTCACTAATTAACTTTCATTTCTCGAGAAAAAGAACTTCAAAATATCACTTTGAAATTTTGTTGCTGTTTCAAAGAAGAAGTTTCTTGGCATTAAAAGCAGAAAGTTTGGAAATGCTCAGAAGGACTGGCAGCATCTATGGAGAGAGAAACAGAAGGGGCATTTCACTTCAATTCAAGTGATAGAAGTTTATAAAGTCATGAGGTGAATGGCCAGTGTCTTTTCCCTAGGGTGTGGAATTTCAAGAATGAGGGGGCATATATTTAAGGTGAAAGGAGAATGATTCAAAATAAGACATGAAGGGTAACTGTTTTTAGGCAGGGGGTGGTTCATGTGTGGAATGAACTTCCAGAAGAATTGGTTGATGCAGTAACAGTTACAGTGTTTAAAAGACATTCAGATAAGTTCATGAATAAGAAGAATGTCTGGAGGGATATGGGCCCAGTGCAGGCAGGTGGGAGTCATTTAGATTGGGATTATGGTCAGCTGGTTGGACCGAAGGGTCTGTTTCCGTGCTGTATGAGTCTTAAGTCAAATAATTTTTTTTCAGAACATTGGACCTTTTAGAATTAGAATTCCTACAGCGTGGAAACAGGCCCTTCGGCCCACTAAGTCCACACTGACCCTCCAAAGAGTAACCCACCCAGACCCATTCTCCTATCCTATTACTCTACATTTCCCCCTGACTAATGCACCTAACCTACACATCACTGCACACTATGGACAATTTAGCATGGCCAATTCACCAGACTTGCACATCTTTGGATTGTGGGAGAAATCCTGAGCACACCCACGCAGAGAACATGCAAACTCCACACAGACAGTCACCTGAGGTTGGAATCGAACCCAGGGCCCTGGTGCTGTGAGGCAACAGTGCTAACCACTGAGCCACCATGCCACCCAAGTAAATATTTTCAGAATTACCAGCTTTTATGTCAAGTTGTCTGCATTATGCCATCCAAAATGGCACAGAGATCATGAACGGTTAAATGTCAAGAGAAAGAATGTTAAGAATTAGAGAGATTTTTCCAAAAGTTGTCAGTGTATCTTCCCTCTCCCCTATCACTTCCTTCTCCCCTCTTGCCTCTCTGTCTTATCTTTACCTGCCCTCTTGCTCACCCTGACCCTTGCTCACCTACATCAACTTGACCATCTGTACACAGCCACCTAGTAAGCCCTGTACCTTGCTGGTCCTGACTTTCATGCCCATCTTTGTGTGCTTATGCCCTTTCTCATACTAGTGCAACTTAGTGAATCCCACGTTTCCATTAGGATGAATTTAACAACAGCAATAGCCTAATCCTATGCCTATTTTGTCTAACAAATTATATGTATATAGTGCCTTCAATACAATAATTCATCCCAAGGTGCTTCACAGGGGCATTGTTAAACAAAATGATGCCAAGTCAGATATTATAACAAATGATCAAAGAGGTGGGCTTGAAAGTGTAGCTTAAGGTAAAAATGTGACATTAAGAGGTGTAGAGAGGAAATTCCAGAACTGAGAGCCTTATCAGTTGAAGGCTAACAAATGTTCCTTTTCATGCACAGGATGAGGGCGTCACTGACTAGACCGACATTCATTGCCCATCCTTAGTTGGTCAGAGGACGGTTAAGAGTCAACCACATTGCTATGGGTCAGGAGTCACATGTATGCCTGACTAGGTACAGATGGCCATTCCCTAAAGGATATTCGTGATTCAGATGACAATCACCAATGTAAACTCTTAATTCTACATTTTTTTAACAATTAAATTCAAATTCTGCCATCTGCCATCGCAGGATTCAAACCCAGGTCCTTGGAACATTACCTGGGTCTCTGGAATAACAACCGAAACAGTTCTGAGGAATGATCACTCAGCCCGAAACGTTAACTCTGATTTCTCTCTACAAGATGCTGCCAGACCTGCTGAGCTTTTCCAGCAGGTTTTCACCTCAGGAATAATAATCCAGTGAAAATACCACTAGGCTGTGATCCCTTACAAGAAGTGGAACTATAACTGGAAAACTTGGGAGATGAGAACTGGATGAGTGCAGATAGCTCTGAGGCCTGTATGGCTGATCCCTTTAGAGACCTTGATGCTTCGAGGGAGTTATTTAATGAATCTGTCTGATATTCTTTTTCTCTTTTGCACACTGTTGCTCGTTATTTTCTCTCACATTTTTTCTCTCTGCACTTTTCCTTTTTCCTACAGTCTTCGTTGTTTGGAAATAAAGGTTCAGAAGTCAAAATTATCTTGCTTCTGTTCTGGTGTTTCCATTGAGATTTTATACAATTTCTCGCTATGTGTCATAGAGTCTTCCAGCATGGAAACAGACCTTTCTGTCCAACCGTGCTGATCGTGTTTCCAAATCAAGCTCGTCCCAATTGCCTGCGTTTGGCCTATATCCCTCCAAACCTTTACTACTTGCTTACTTATCCAGTGGCACAGTGGCTCAGTGGTTAGCACTGCTGCCGCACAGTCAGGGATTCAGGTTCACTTCCCACCTCAGGAACTGTCTGCGTGGAGTTTGCACATTCTCCCCGTGTCTGTGCGGATTTCCTCTAGGTGCTCTGGTTTCCTCCCATAATCCAAAGATGTGCAGGTCAGGTGAATTGGCCATGCTAAATTGCCCATATGACAGGTGCATTAGTCAGGGGTAAATATAGGCTAGGGGAATGGACTTGGGTGCATTACTCTTCAGAGGGTCGGTGTGGACTCGTTGGGCTGAAGGGCCTGTTTCCATCTGTAGGTAATCTAATCTAAATGTCTCTTAAATGTTGTAGCTGTCCCTGTATTACCACTTTCTCTCTGGTAGTTCATTCCACATACGAACCATTCTCTGTCTTTTTAAAATATTTTGCTTCACCTTAAAAATATATTCCCTAGTTTTGAAGCCCCCTAACCTAGGGAAAAGACCATTCTGATTCACCTTATTCATGCCTCTCATGATTTGGTAAACCTCTACAAGGTCGCCCCTCAACCTCCTCTGTTTCTATAAAAAAACAAGTCCCAGCCTATCCTTATAACTCAAATCTTCCATTCTCGGCAACATTCTGGTAAATATTTTCCTAACCCTCTCCAATTTAATAATATCCTTCCTATAACAGGAAGGCCAGACTGCACACAGTACTCCAGAAGAGGCCTCACCCAATGTCCTGTACAACCTCAACATAATGTCCCAGCTCCTATACTTGAAAGTCTAAGCAATGAAGGCAAATGTGTTAAACGTCTTCTTAACATATTGTCTAACTGTGATGCAAATTTCAAAGACATTTATATCTGAATCTCTAGGTTTTTCTGGTTTACAATCTTACCTGCCATTAATTATATAAGTCCTGCCCTTGTTTGTTTTACCAAAATGCAATGCCTCGCATTTATCCAAATTAAACTCCATCTGCCACTCCTCAGCCCATTGGCTCAATTGATCAGGATCTCTTTATAATCTTAAATAACCTTTTTGACTGTCCACTGTGCAGTGTGATCTTCTCTGTGGTTTATTCCTATCTCTTCTCTGCACATGTCTCAGTTTCTGCACGGCTTCCTCTTGCTCTATTTACATGTTTTGTTTTTTGATGATTTGTTACACCCTGTATAAATGGTGAGATTAATAGGTGCGCGGGTGAAAGTTATTTATTCAGATCTGTCCAAGCACAACATCTTGCTTTGGAGACTAGTGAGAATGTTTTATTGCAGCACACAGATAATTAAAGAATAATATTGCCAGTTGCTCTTGTATAAACATGCTAAACCCGTTCCCATCTATTCCTTGTTCTCTCTCCACTCACTCATTCTTATTCTCTTGAGTTGACCTAATTCACAACTTCCTACTGTTGCATTTGATCACATGTAAGAACAACTTGTATTTATACAGCACTTTTAACACAATAAACTCCCCAAAGTGCTGATCAGAGGCATTATAAAACAGCATGTATAAAACAGCCAATAAAATTGCCAGATACTGGTTTTTAGGGAACATCTTAAGGGCTGTAAATGAGGTTTAAGGTTGTGTGTGTGTGAGTGTGTTTGTGTGTGGGGGGGTGTTTGTGTGTGTGTGTGTGTGTGCGTGGGTGTGTGGTGTATAGTTCACGGCTTAGATCCAAGACAGCTGAAAGTGTGGAGTTATTGAAATTGAGAATGCTCAGAACACTGGAATTGAAGTAGATATCTGAGGAGGGTTTGAGAAGCATTGACTCTGCTTTCATTCCGGACCTAGATGAAAGTGAGGACTGCAGATACTGGAGATCAGAGTCAAGATTAGAGTGGTGCTGGAAAAGCACAGCAGGTCAGGAAGCATCCGAGGAGCAGGAAAATCGATGTTTTGGGCAAAATCCCTTCATCAGGAATGAGGCAGGGAGCCTCCGGGGTGGAGGGATAAATGGCCTGCTGAGTTTCTGCAGAAACTTCCTATATTTAAATGCCATTTGCTGGAAGATGGGCATGAGCAGCAGTGTTGGGTAACCTCAACTAGATGCATCGTTTCACTCTTTTGCACTGCAGTAAATTTGACATCTACACTATCGTAAAAAAATGCCATTAATGAATAAGCAGCCTATTAATTTCAATACTCTTTTGCCTCTCACTATTAGCCACTCACTTTCTCACATGCTGGGGATGACTTTCACAGTCAAAATTACCAACATTGACTGACACACACACACACTCTCGCGTCTCCCATGTAATCTCTTCCTCACATGCTCCCTTACTGTTGAACATGGGACCCCACCTTGGCGTGAGCTTCAGGAATCCCACATCATTAAGTTGCATTTCACAGTGCAATAAGATTCCTAACACCTATGGAATGATTCCAACTATCTCCTCAAAATCCATTAGTAGATTAAAAGATCAATTGTTAAACCTGGTATCTTTTAACATGTACGTCTTTTCACCAGAAGAAACTGTTAAATGTTGGGTGAAGCACCATCCTAATACAAAATAAGAACATGCTTGTAATGTGACCCTCTGTTTGAGATGTCCTTGTTGTTAAACAAAGAGTAATTTTTATATGTTTTGTTGGACCTGAGAAGTTAACTCAAGAATGCACAGTACCCAAAGTCAACTTCTCAAGCTGGTCAGATACTGAGTACTGCACTTTTCCTGCTGTGCCAAGCCCCACGTAATGGATGTACAAAAGCTGGAATGAAAAGATCATAGAGTGCTCTTAAATCACAGTAATTGGGTTGTTGGAACTATAAAAGGTAATTAGCTGTGTAACAGCAGGCAAGTATGTGTGATATAAACGCTCGCCTTTGTTTTCCATCACCACCATCAGGATTACCTTGTAGGATCTTCACAGACAGAAGATTGAAACCCTCAGGATGCATGACCTCCCGCACTATGGCTAAATTAGCTTGAGTTGGTTATGTAAAGCAGTGACCTTCAAATGGACCAACTCACTCCAGGGGTCACATAAACATCAAAACTGGGCTCCAAACTACAGACTCCGTGATACCACAGAGAAGTATTGGTTAAACTGAACATACTATTGTGGAGATTACATTAGCTAGTTTGCAGTCTAAATGTTGTGGGTTCAAAGCCTAAAGACAAGGTTCAGATTGAGACTGACTTGCTTCAGACTGTGACTTAATCCATACTGAGGGAGTGCCACACTGTCTGACGGGCTGCTTTTCAGATGGGATATTAAAATGAGACCGTGTGTCTTTTTCAATGTGTGTAAAGAATGACAGGGTAAGGGAAGTCCATCCAATATTTATCCTTTAACAAACATCATTGATTAAACAGATTAATTGGTCATTATTACATTGCTATTTATGGGAATTAACTGTCACATTTCTTCGGCCAAACATTGACTACACTTCAAAAATATTTAATTGCCTCAACAGCACTTTTCCACATCCTGGGGTCCTGGAGGATGATAAGCATGTGAATTTAGCTACTGCAACAGTAAAATGGATCTGGTTTAATAACTATGCCTGCATGCCTATTTTCTCCTACTGTCCTTTTTCAACAGTTCTTTCTTCACATGTTTTGCCCCACCTCTCCTGGTCAATCTTACTTCAAGATCTTTGATCTATTTTTTAAACCAAAAATACATCTTTCTGGCCTGCATGTCATAGAGTTACAGAGTCATAGAGTTGTACAGCATGGAAACAGACCCTTCGGTCCAACCCGTCCATGCCGACCAGATATCCCAACCCAATCTAGACCCACCTGCCAGTACCCGGCCCATATCCCTCCAAACCCTTCCTATTCATATACCCATCCAAATGCCTCTTAAATGTTACAATTGTACCAGCCTCCACCACTTCCTGTGGCAGATCATTCCATACACATACCACCCTCTGTGAGAAAAAGTTGCCCCTTCGGTCTCTTTTATATCTTTCCCCTCTCACACTAAACCTATGCTCTGTAGTTCTGGACTCCCCGACCACAAGGAAAAGACTTTGTCTATTTACCCTATCCACGCCCCTCATAATTTTGTAAACCCCTATAAGGTCATCCCTCAGCCTCTGACGGTCCAGGAAAAACAGCCTTCGTCTATTCAATCTCTCCCTATAGCTCAAATCCTCCAACCCTGGCAATATCCTTGTAAATCTTTAATGTGCTTCTCTAAATAGATTCATACAACATAGAAAAGGCCCTTTGGCCGATCGAGTCTGCATTGACATAACTACCATTAACCTGCTCTAATCCCAATTTCCTGCACTTGTCCCAATTTCCTGCACTTGTCCCATAAGCTTGAATAATATATTTAAAGTACTCATCCAAATATTTTTTTGAAGGTTATAATATTTCCAGCCTCTTCCCAGACAGTGAATTCCAGATTCCCACCAAATATTTTTTCCCCAAATCCCCTCTGAATCTCTTGCCCCTTACCCTAAAATTATGCCCCCTCGTGATTGATCCCTCAACCAAGTGGAACAGCTGCTCTCTACTCACCCTGTCCTTACCCGTTATACACCTCAATCATGTTCCCCCTCAGTCTTTTCTGCTCTAAAGAAAACAATCCAAGCCTATCTAATCTCTCCTTATAGATCGATTTCTCCATCCCAGGTAACGTCCTGGTGAACCTCCTCTGTATCCCCTCTTGTGCTATCACATCCTTCGGTAGTGAGGTGACCAGAACTACACACAGTACTCCAGCTGTCGCCTGACCAACGCTCTGTACAACTTCAACATTACCTCCTTGCTGTCACATCCTGTGCCACAATGAATGAAATTAAGTGTCCCATATGCTTTCTTAACTATCCTATTCACGTGCTCTGCCAACCTCAGGGATCTGTGAATAATTACCTGAAGATCCCTCTGTTCCTCTAAGCTACCCAGTGTCCTACCAATCATTAAATACTTCTTCATCTTGTTTCTTCTGAAGTGCATCACCTTGCAGTTTTCAGGAGTTAAAACCACCTGCCACTGGTCTGCCCGCCTTACCAACCCATCCAGATCTTCCTGTAACCTACAGCCATCTCCTTTGCTATTAACCAATCTACTAATCTTTGTGTCAGCTATAAATTTGCTTAACATTCCCCCCAACATTTTCATTTATAACATTTCTGTATATAACAAATGATATGGATCCTAGTACTTATCCTTGTGGTATTCCGCTGGACACTGGCTTCCAGTTACTTGAACAACCTTCTACCACTATCCTTTGAGTCTTCTTCTTAAGCAATTTCTGATTCCTCTCGCCAAGTTTCCTTCAATTCCGTGTGCTTTAACCTTCTCAATCAGCCTCCCATGTGGGACCTTGTCAAAAGCTTTGTTAAAATCCATTTAAATTATATAAACTTCTCTCATCCACACTTGATCACATTTTCAAAAAATCTAACAAATTTGTTAGACATGACCTGCCTCTGATAAAGTCAAGCAGACTAATCCTCATTAACTCATGTCTTTCCAAATGGGTATTAATTCGTTCTTTCAGAATTTTCTCCCATAATTCCCCTACCACTGACAAGAGAGCCACCGGTCTCCAATTTCCAGGTTCATCTTTACCACCCTTCTTAAAAAGGGGAACCACATTAGCTGTCCTCCAGACCTCCGGCATGTCCTCTGTGGCTAGAGTGAAATTAAAAATGTGTGTCAGAGTACCCCTGCAATTTTCTGCCTCACCTCCCACAGTAGTCTGGAATGCAATACATCCAGGCCAGGGGATCTGTCTGTTTTTAAGGCTACCAGAGCCTCCTATACCTCTCTATTTCCCATGTCAAACTGTGCAAGTTCCCCACAGTCCCTTTTCCTGAATTCCACATTTACGTTCTCCTTTTCTAGAGTGAAAGTCAAAGAGAAACATTCATTCCACACCCTTCCAATATCCTGTGGATTCACACACAGGTTGCCCCTTTGGTCCCTAATGGGCCCTACTTTTTCCCTGGTTAACCTCTTCCCTTTAATGCATTTAAAAAATATCTTAGGATTCTCCCTAATCCAGTCTGCAAGTCCTTTCTGATGCCTCTTTTTTTGCTCTTCCAATCACTTAACTTCCCTTCTGCATTTGTTATATTCCTCTAGGGCTGCAGCTGAATTGCTTACTTTGGACTTTCCAAAAGCCATATTCCTCTTCTTTATCCAGTCCTGAATTGCCTGAGACATCCATGGTTCTCTGAACTTACTGCTCTGACATTTCCCACTAAAAGGTTCATGTTGGATCTGTACTCTCCCAGCTCCTTTTTGAATGACACCCCCTTGATCTGCTGTAGACTCACCCGCAAGGAGCTGTTCCCAGTCTACTGCAGCCAGATACTGCTTGATTTAAATAAATTCTGCTTTTCCCCAGTCCAAAAACTGTATTTTGAAGGCCATCTACTTCTTCGTCCAATTTGAACTGTACTGTGTTGTGGTTGCTATTGCTTAAATGTTCCCCACATCAAACACTTCTTTCCTGAGAACCAACTCTCGCACAGCACCGTCCCTTGTTGGGCCTTCTACGTATTGATACAAAAATCTCTCCTGGATACATTTCAAGAATCCCCCTCTAAACCCTCAGCACTGTGATTATCCCAATTTTTGTTGGGAAAGTTGAAATCTCCTAATACAATTACCTGATTATTACACACCTCTGTGAACTGTCTGTATATTTGCTCCTCTGTTACCTGGTGACTCTTTGGCAACCTGCAATAAACTCACAGTAAACTCCCTCCTTAACATTCCTAAGTTCTATCCACAATGCCTCATTTGAAGACCCTCCAAGATATCCTTATTGCAATAATTAACTCTTTAATTAATAATACTACACCACCACCCTTTTATACCCTCCTCTGTCTCGTCAAATGATCCTATACTCCAGAATATACAGCCCTTTCCTCAACCATGTTTCTGTGATGGAAACAATATTATACTTCCAAATGTCAATCCACGCCATTATCTCATCAGTCTTACTTGTTATACTCTGAGCATTAAAGTAAAGACCATCCAGCTTTGCCTCACTCTCTTGACATTCAACATGGTTGAACACACTGTGACTTGCTTCCTTTGCATGACGTGTCTCTATTTCATTGATATTCTGTGTCCCTTCCCCCCACCAGACTAGTTTAAACTCAACCCAACAGCAGTAGCAAGCCTTCCTATAAGGATGCTGTTCCCAATGTGGTTCAAGTGCACACCGTCCTATTTGTACATGTCCCACCTTTGACAAAAATTGTTGTGATCCAGGAATCTAACGTCATCCCTCTTGCACCAACCCTTGAGCCACACATTCACCTGTCCCATTTTCCTACTTCTAAACTCGCCAGCATGTGGCATTGGATGTAATCTCGAGATTATGATCATTGAGGTCCTGCTTTTTAAGCTACTGCCTAGCTCCCTGAATTCTTGATGTAAGTCCTCATTCCTCACTTTGTCCACATCATTGGAACCAACATGTACCTCAAACTCATCACCCTCCCCATTTCAGGATGCCCTGCAGCTCTTCAGTGACATTCTTGACCCTGGAATCAGGGAGGCAACACACCGTCCTGGTGTCACATCTTTCCTGCAGAAACACCTGTCTGCACCCGGGACTAAAGAATATCTAGGAAGGAGCATTTAGGCTCTTCTGGAACAGTAATAATGTCCCTACTTCAGGGTCAGATGGTTTAAGTTCAAGTCCCACCTCCCCCAGAGATGTGTCATTTTAACAGGTTTATTGAGAAATCTAGAAAGGGGGTTTAGGGACAGTGAACTACCCTAACCACAAGCCAGCAGTGCTTGATACCCAGAATTCCATACAACATCGGATTTATAGTTCCCTGCATGTTTAATTATCCTGTTTAAAAGGAGGAATAATATTAGCTGTCTTCTAACCCTTTGACACTACCATTTTCCAATCAAAATTGATATGTATGTAACAATGTTTCTGCTATCTTCTTAGAATGATCATAATATATATGTGATCTGTCCAGATGAAGGGTTTTATCCTTTCCAGTTTAATTATTTATCAATTATTTCCACACTTTGTATTAAAAGCACGAACAAGTTGTCTTTATTTAACCTATTTTTCTAACTGACCTGTTCAGGCTGTTATTACACACACCTCTGGAGCAGGTGGGACTTGAATCCAAGCCTCCCAGACCAGGGGAAGGGACAGCGCCAGAAGAAGGCTCCACGAATTTGCAGGTCAGCCTTGCACAAGGGTCGTGCGAATCTTCTCTGTGTTGTTCCAGTTTTAGTGTATGTGCTGTGTTTGATTATTTCAGAATCTATTTTGACTCAACATTGTGTTGATCTCTCCAATTGCAAAGTGGTGTTTTACTGAGTTTAAAACTGTCAACATCCACTGCTATACAAACCTGGCATTTCATCTGATCCACAGTCTTTTAGGCCAGTGGAAATCAAGAAGACACCATGGTGTTGAGTATTCATCAGTTTGTTGCATGGGGTTTGTATTTGATTTCACTCAGAACAATGCAGTAATAACATGGATTTCTAGATGGGCAATAGGTTTATTTACAGGGCTCGAACATATTTTTGTGATCACAAACTGTCTGTGTTCCAGCTCAGCATCTAGTGATTTCGCTGTTCACTTCAGCTCTGACTTAACACCCAGACTTAACCAATCTGCCACAATAAGTATAGATCATGGATATAAGGCTTGCTTGCTGAGCTGGAAGGTTCGTTTTCAGACATTTCGTCACCATACTAGGTAACATCTTCAGTCAGCCTCCGAATAAAGCACAGATAGTGTAGCCCGCATTCTATTTATATGTTTGAGTTTCCTATGGTTGGTGATGTCATTTCCTGTGGTGACATCATTTCCTATGGTGATGTCGTTTCCTGTTCTTTTAGTCAGTGGGCGATAAACGGGATCCAAGTCAATCTTCTCAAATCTCACTAAGTATAGATCAGTTACCAAGCTTACATAGTCAAGCACTGAACAATTGAACACTATGTATAGTGCCATTTGCAAAAGATTTATCCTATTATTCTTTAATGTTCCCTTTTCAATCAACATCCTAAAAAAAAAGTCTTAACCCATAATTTGTCTGATGGCTGCTTATCCGAACATATTATGCAGTAACGGCTGCTGAAATTTATCCTATTGATAATCATTGCAGCTCACGATCTCTCAACACATGTGAGGTGTTTTGAGACATTTCAGAGACCTGTAATTAGAGTTTTATATCAATGCTAGTTTTCAGTCTGGCCACAACAGCACTGGCAGCTCAATACTGGAAAAAAGAGATTATTCTAGCAGAGCCTTCTGAAGCAGACGTGGGCTCTGTTGCCAACAAATCCACACCGACCCGCCGAAGCGCAAACCACCCATACCCCTACATTTACCCCTTACCTAACACTACAGACAATTTAGCATGGCCAATTCACCTGACCTGCACATCTTTGGACTGTGGGAGGAAACCGGAGCACCTGGAGGAAACCCACGCAGTCACGGGGAGAACGTACAAACTCTACACAGTCAGTCACCTGAGGTGGGAATTGAACCCGGGTCTCTGGCGCTGTGAGGCAGCAGTGCTAACCACTGTGCCACCGTGCCACCTACACGGGTGGCACGGTGGCACAGTGGTTAGCACTGATGCCTCACAGTGCTAGAGACCCAGGTTCAATTCCCGTCTCAGGCAACTGACTGTATGGAGTTTGCACATTCTCCCCGTGTCTGCGTGGGTTTCCTCCGGGTGCTCCGGTTTCCTCCCACAATCCAAAAATGTGCAGGTTAGGTGAATTGGCCATGCTAAATTGCCCGTACTGTTAGGTGAAGGGGTAAGGGTAGGAGAATAGGCCTGGGTGGGTTGCGCTTTGGCGGGTCGGTGTGGACTTGTTGGGCCGAAGGGCCTGTTTCCACACTGTAAGTAATCTAATCTAAAAATTATGAGGGGCATGGATAGGATAAATAGGCAAAGTCTTTTCCCTG